>NW_021318689.1:343850-594950 GCF_001605985.2 Dendrobium catenatum
GAGATACTTGCGGATGTTTTCAAGGATTCATGCGCTTCAATTAGTTCAATTATGTTCTTATTAATGATCATAACTCATTCAAGAAGTAACATGTGATCTTTATCTTAAATCGGTTTAGCATGCTCAATTTGTAAAGAACTAAATTCAATATTAAGTTTACTGCATTTTTTTTAGTTTCCTATACGAGTCTATGATATTCTCAGAAATAGCAGTAAATTCATCATATGAGAGTTGACATACCTCGTCTTGATCCGATTGATCAAGTTGATCTTAGCCATAAGACACAAATTAGTTACCTCCTCCTCTGCTTCTTCCTCTGACGATTCTTGAGACAGAGTCGGCCCAAAAAGCTTTTGTTCCTCATCTTTCCTTTCTTGTATTTGACTTTCTCATCACCTTTCTCCTTAGTTGGTTGGCTCTTCAGATTGGGGCAATCGGCTCGAAGGTGACCTGCTTCCTGCATTCAAAAAAGATTGTATCAGATGAAACCTTTTGGACCTTGAGCTCTTACCTTTATTCCAGCTTTCTGATGATGCTTCTATTTCTCTCAGGAAATTTTTGAACTGTCGGTCATCAATGCTTCTCATCGTCTTCCTCCCCTGCAGAGCTTTCACTTTCTGAGTTGCTAGCTTTTAATGCCACCGTCCGCTCCTTTTTCTTTTAACCTGCGTCACTTTGCCTTTGGCTCACTCCTTGCTCGTATGCAATGAGTGACCAGAGTTATCAATAGAATAAACATTAAGATCTTTGGACTCAGTGATTGCAGTTATCTAGCATCATAGGAACTAGTGACATCAAGAATTTTATTCACTTTCTCAAAATTTGAAATTTCTCTACCTAATGCATGCAAGGATTCACGATTTGGGTGTAGCTAGTGTACATGTCAGAAATTGTTTCGCTAGGTTCATACGGAATAATTCATAATCATGCAGTTGAATATTAAGCCTAGACTGTTTTACTTCGTTTGTTCCTTCGTATGTAATGCACAGTCTATCCCAAATCCCTTACCAGAAGCACAAGTAGATACTCTCATATGTCCTCAGATTTCAAGACAAAAAAAGCAGTTTAAGCACTTAGCATTCAGTTAGGCTAACTCCTATCCTCATTGCTCCATCAAATAAATGTACAGGAGTTTTCAAACCATTAACAATTTTAAACGGTGCAACATACTCCATCATTTACTAACATCCACACTGCGGTAATCTATAGAATTGAAAAAATGTAGACATTCTAATTTTCCAGAAATCAACGGTATGTATCAAAAATGGTGACGAGTTTATTGAATAACACTCCGCAGTGTTACGATTACCGAAATTCAACATGATCATTTTTTTCAAGGTTTTCTAAAACACCATTTTTAAAAATAAGCTCTGATACCAAATTGAAATTACTAAACGACAAAGAGGGGGTGGAATTGTAAAAATTTTTTCTTAATAAAAAATAACCCTAACAAAGAGTTTAATTTTTTGTTTTTTTGAAATTTTATAAACAAATCTTAAGCAAGTTTTCTTTCACAAAAAAAATTCACCATGCCATAATTATAAAAATTGAATGCAAGTAAAAAGTAAACAACGAAAGGAAAAAAACACACCAAGATTTTATAGTGGTTCGGTCAAAATATGACCTACGTCCACTCCCCGGAGTCCTCCACTCCGGGATTTTCACTATCAAAATAGTTCTCCTTTTGCCCCCCTCGGCAAGGGAGAAGCCTTTACAAACCTCCCTTTCACCAACCCGGCTGTGGATGCCAAACTCTTTTCGCCTCCTGGCGACGGCAGAGAAACCTTTTCTTTTCTCCCTCCTGGAGAAGGCAGAGAACCTCGAGTAACGGATGTAGAACAGCCTTTTCCTTGGAGATCCTCCCTCAAATCCTTCTAGGGCCACAGGAGGAGCAAAATGGCAGCAAGCTTGGAGCAACCGTGTGATCTCCCTCACACCTCTTCTCCCTCACACGCTCACCTCCTCCTTCCTCTCTCAACCCTCAAGAATTTCTCTTATAGCTCTCTCCCTTTTAATCCCTCTCTAACACATTCACCCTCTGTGTTTCTTCTGAAAAAGGACTTGATTGATATCTAAAAAAGGCTCCAAAAACCCTCTGATTTCAAAAGTAGTCGTACTGTTCGTACAGTACGATTAACATCTACAGTACGATCTTCATAAATAGGACTCGTCCTGGTACGAATGTACGAACAATCAAAAAAATTAGTACTATACGATATAATATCGTACGGTACGATCCAACAAAAAAACTATACTATTCGTACAGGACGATGGTCTGGACAATCAGATGTTGTCTCTGTTCATCGTATGGTATGATTCCTATCGTACAGTACGATGTGACAAAAATAAAGAGATCGTCCAGGACGATATCCTGGACGATCATACTTCGTCTCTGTTCATCGTATGGTACGATCCAGTTCGTACAGTACGATGTTCAAAATTTAATTAGGCCTGGATTACATGCACTAATCACGGGTTAATTTAAGTAAGTATTTAAAATAGATCGTACCGTACGAACATGTTCGTACAGTACGAACGGCGCAAAATCACTTACTTAAACTAAACTACGGCTAGGGTTTTGGATTTGAACATATCGTATAGTATGAAGTGTTTCGTACAGTACGATCTATTCACAGAATCTTCCACATAGCTTGGATCGTATGGTACGAATTAACATCGTACAGTACGATCTTCAGAGAAGAATTTTTATTACATTTTGCAGTTAAAAAAACAACTCTCCCCCTGTGTGTGTGCATGGTTGCTCTTACTCTTATGCATTTTATGGCCAGACTCAATAAAATAAAATAAAATAAATAGAAAAATACAATGTTTGACTCATACTCCTAATCTACCCTTTCTTGAGTCTTCCTTTCGTCCTGAGTCACTTGTGATCTTCCTGAAATGTTAGTACTCAAGGACAATAGAAAATAAAATAGTATTCAATGAAAAATTGTTCCAAAACACTCATTATTTGGCATTATCAAAATCTCAAACTCAGGGTCATGGGTTGCAACAGAAACAAGCTCTGAACTAATGGAATCACAATGGTTTTAAAAATATTTTCTCTAATATTCTTCAAGCTAAGGAATGTGTTACTTTTAATGTAAACTTATGTCAAAAGGACCCTTCTTATGTTAATTTTTCTTTATTAAACCAATCTAAACTTGATCTTTTTAACTTTCAAGCTCAGGAAGAGGCATTTTGGAAATAGAAAGCTGACACTAAGCATTTGGTTAAGGGTGATAGTAACACTAAGTACTTTCATGCTTTAACTATGAGAAAAAGGATTAAAAATAGTGTCAACAACATTCAAAGAGAGCATGGTTCTTATTCTACTGTCACTGTTGAGATTGCCAATTTAGTTGTGCTTCACTTTAAAAATCATTTTAATAAAGCTTTTACTCCTAGTCAGGCTACCGACCACTCTTTTATTCCTAACTTTTTCTCTATTGATGATAATGAGTTCCTTTCTAAACCTCCCTCGTTGGAGGAAATTAAAGAGACTGTGTTTGGGATGAATAGTGATTCGGTGGCAGGTCTGGATGGTTATACGACTCTTCTCTTTCAAAAAAGTTGGCATTTTATTTATGATGATATTTTTTCTGTTACTTTGGATTTTTTTTGCTGGTAACCCTTTTCCAAAATTTTTTATTTCTACATCTCTTGTGCTCATTCCTAAAGTAACTCTATTCAAATGTGGAATGATTTTCGTCTTATCATTCTTTGTACTTTCTTCAACAAATTGCTCTCTAAAATTATTTTGAATCGTCTTTCTTCAATTTTACCTAAAATTATTTCTCCTTATCAAATGGGTTTTGTGAAAGGTAGGGCTATTACGGAGAATATTCTTTTGGCTCAAGAATTAACTCAAGATATGGATGTTAGGGTTAGAGAGGGTAATGTTATTTTGAAACTTGATATTGCTAAGGCATATGATAATATTAGTTGGAATTTTATTTACTTTAGGCTGAATCTTTTTGGATTTAACCATGCATTTATTAATCTTATTAAAAATTGTATTAAAAATTTTTATTTTTCTATTATTCTGAATGGCTCCAATCACGGCTTCTTCAAATCTTCTCATGGTTTACGACAGGGTGATCCAATTTCCCATGCTCTTTTTATTATTCTTGTTGAATTTCTTTCTAGCGGTCTTTCTAATTTATTTGATGTTAATCATGGCCTTTACTTTAAAAGTTTGGGAGGATTTCCAATATCCCATTTATGCTTTACTGATGATTTTAATGTTTTTACTAATGCTTCTATTAATAGAATTAAAAAAATAATGGATTTTTTTTAATCTTTTTGAACTATTTAGTGGTCTTACTTTTAGTAAAAATAAATATTGTTTTATTACATCTAAAAGGGATTTTAATGATCGTATTCTTGCTATCAAAGATGTTACTGGCTTATCTCAGCCTAACTTGCCTAATAAATATCTTGGTGATCCTTTATTTAAAGGTAGAAGGCAAACTTTCTTGTTTAATGATCTTATTGCTTCGGTTTAGAATGAGCTTTTATCGTGGGATTCTAATTTTCTTAGTTTCAGGGGTCGGGTTACTTTAATCAAAAGTGTTCTTGCGCCTTACCTGTTTATATGTTTCAGACTATTTTTCCAACTCAAGCTATCTGCAGTAGGATCCATAAGATTATTAATAAGTTTTTTTTTTTAAGGTACACTCTCTTCTTCTAAAATTACTTAGGCTTCGTATGATAATTATTGTGGTGTGTTGGATGAAGGTGGGCTTGGCTGTAAGAATCTTTATCACCTTGCTAAGGCTTTCTCCTTTAAATTGTGGAATATTTTACATTCTAAAGATAATTTTTGGGTGACTTTTATGATTTCTAAATATAGTGTGGGTAACTACCTGACCAATATTTCTCCTAAACCTGATAATTATAAAGTTTGGAAAAGGCTTTGTAAGAATAAATGGGATGTAGAGCCCCTTATCTCGTGGGGGCTTTGAGAAGGTAACATTTTTTCTGGTAGGATAAATGGCTTAGTAAGGACTCTATTGATTCTAACTTGAACTCTACGTCTTCTGCTTCTATTAAAGTTAATTTTTTCTTCAATAATAATTGTTGGGATTATGAGAAGCTTTCTAATTTAATCCCTGATTACGATATTTCCCGTATTTTTAACCTGCCTATAAATACCAATTCTAAAGATATTATTTTGTGTGATTTTTCTAAAGATGGGGGTTTTCATTTTAAAAATGCTTGGCATTCTTCTAGAACTAAAGGTAACTTGGACAATATTTTTGCTAACATCTAGCATAAGAGCATACCCTCTACGATTTCTGTGTTTGTGTGGAGAGTTCTTCATTAATTTATCCCTACGGAGGACAATTTCATTAAAAAAGGTTTCAGTTTTGCCTCTAAATGTCAATGTTGTTTTCACATTGAAAATATGCATCATGTTTTTGGTTTACGACCTATGGCTATTAGAACTTGAGTGTATTTTGATGACTTATTTAAGTTAAATTGTTTTAATGCTCATCTTCCTCTTTACTTGTTACTTAAGTCTTGGTTTATTGGTACTAAAGGTCACATTCTAAATAGTATTCCCTGTCTTATTCTTTGGTTTCTTTGGTTGGAGAGGAATAACTCTATGTTCAATGGAGTTAGGATGAACCATCTCAAAATTATCCAAAGGGTAAAGGACAAGATCTTGGCTCTTGTGACTATCAATTTGCTTATAGTTAAGAGCTTTAAAAATTATTATCATATCACCTCTTCTTTGGGGATTGGTTGGATGAAGGCCCCTAATGCTATCAATGTTGTTTATTGGATAAAGCTACCTTCTAATGTTTTTAAACTCAATGTTGATGGTAATTATTTGGATTTTGGTGCTGGTTGTGGCGGTCTGATCCGTGATAGTAATGGACATTTGATTGTTTCTTCTACGGGCCCAATACATAATAGTAATATTGATTATGCTCATAGTATGGCTATCCTTTATGGTATCCAACTCTGCATTCCTCTGAACTTAATCAATTTAGTTATTGAAGTGAATTTTGGTTTTAACATCTCTCGTTTTCAGGATTCTGAGGAGGTGTGCTGTAACCCAAACATCTTCTATGTTATTAGGGAAATTAAAAGGCTGTTGTTATTTGTGAATAAATATTTCTGTCATGTTGGTAAGGTTGGTAATTCCTATGCTTCTTGGCTTGCTAATTATGGTTGCAATCATGGTTATTTTTCTTATTTTATTCCTTCTACTATACCTGCTCCTCTTAATGGTTTACTTCATCTTGATGCGTGTGGGATCCCCTATGTTTTGACTTAACTATGTGTATTGTTTCCAGCTAGTTTGGTTGGTTTGGCCTCTAGCCTTGTTTGTTTTCTGGAAGTGGCTGATTTGGTTTTACTATTTTTGTATTCTCTGTACTGCTGGGTTATTCTACTGGTTTAGGTTGTTGGGTTTATCCCTTCAGGCCTTTGTTGTACCATTATCATGGTTTCTTTTGGGGTGTTTGGTACTTTGTTGGCTGGAGATCCTTCTTTTGCGACCACCAGGTCCTCGAGTTTGTTCTTCTTGGACCTTCTTCATTGGTTTATTGGGAGGAGTTATTTATGCCAGTTTCTTTTCTTCTTGGTTATGCATCTTTTGGACCCTTTTCTATGGATTGTTGGGAGGTTTTGTTTGTGCCAGACTTATCTTACTGGGTATTGTGTTGTTCCTGCTTTCAATTTTCCTTGTGGGTATAAGTTGGCTGGCACTTTATATAGTCTTTGGAATTATTTTATGGATCATTGTAGCTTTCATGTTGTTCCTATTGGTTGGTTCCATCTTTTATGTTGTAGCCTTTTTATTGTGTCCATTGTTATAGCTAAATTCATTTTGAATTTTGACTTGAGCGATGATTTTACTAGTTTATATGCTAATGGTTGTACCCGTTGTTGCTCTTCTACCTTCATTTTGTGGAGTGCTGGGGGTAACCGTGGGCATGTGGCTGGTCTCTATGCTATTGTTATTGTGGTTTTTTTGGTGGAATTTGGCCTGCAGTTTATCTATTTTGGGTGGCATGGTTTGGTTGGTTCTCTGTGCCTTATGTTTTTGGTTCCTGTTGACTGGGTGCATCCTGGTTGGGAAGGCTAGTTTTTATTGATGGGTGGATGATGTGCTTAGTTTTAAGAGAATTTGGGTAGTTGTTTCAGTAATCAGTGGATGGGCATATTTGAGATGGATTTTGGGTTATATGAAGGTAGGATTGAGTAGCTTGTGGATGTTCCAAATGAGGCTTTTCATAAATTATTCCTGAGCTCTTAAGTCTTAATTCCAAGTTTGGCTTTACTTGGAACATCTTTTATTGCACTATCTTCCTACATATTGCCTCTTTTTACTTTTGTGATTATTTAATAAATCTTTTGTGGTGGTGTAGGTTTTTTGTTTACAACTGCTTCTTTGTGCAGGTGGAGCTTCTTTTGGATTAGTTCAAGATTTTTTGTAGAAAAATTGGGCTTAATTTTGTTATTCTTATCTTTCTTTTTTGGATGCTTGTCTATAGAATCAGTAGCTTGTTACTAGGTTCTGTTGTATTTTTGGTTAGGGGAGTTAATTGACTCGTAGGTTTTCTCTGATTTATTTTGTATCTCTTTTGAGCAGTAGTGAGCCGATGAACTCCTTTAAGGACTTTATACTTGTTTTTAATATTAATGCGTAAGTCCCTTCTCGGTTTTTAATTTTTAAAAAAATTAGTAAAAAGTTAATTAATTAATTTTTCTTCCAAATGGGCTGAAGAACTCATGGTTTATCCTTGGGTTATCAATGAAATTTGGTCCAAATTTCATGAAATTTGGTATTCATTTGCTAGCTCAAATAATAAACTCTAATCCAATTAGTAAATGTGAACCCTTTAACCTAAAAAATTCATAAATAAATAGAGGAAATTTAAAAAATATAAAATAACATTTTTATGAACTCAAAATTTAAATTATAATCAAATAAAAATAAAATCAACAAAGAATAAAATTAGGAAGAATAAGTTTAGAGAAGACCAAGCTCAAATTATGGTTAAAGAAACCATAAATCAAACTTTAAAAAACAATTAATTTAAATAAAAATAAATAATTGTGAAATCTTGGAAATTTATGGAATCACTTTGAGGTTATTGTTAATTTCAGTTGTGATTTCATAAATCTTTAGGTCTCGAGAAAAATTAAAAAAATGTTTGTAAAATACATTTAAAAAATCTTAATTTAAAAATCTTATTTCCTAAAACATTAAAAATAGATTTAAGCTTTTATATCGCCATTTTGGATAAGAAGATTGCATTTTCTATGTTATTAGGACTTATTGATCACTAAGCTCATGGTACTTTTAGTTCATTATTAAATATATTTTTTAAAATTTTAAATAAGACTTTGAATAACAAACCCTAAAAGTTTCATAAAACCTCTAACATTTTAAAACTTACACTTAAATATAAGTCCCTTGGACCTTTAAAAAAAACTAAGTATTATAAGGTTATTAAGATTGACTAGCCACATTGACTATCACACATTAGAAGGTTAGGAGCATTGTTCTAAATATTAAATGGATTATTTTCTACTTGCATTTATATTTGCAATACAAAAGGTTGAATGTGTTTAGTGGATGTGTACAAATATTATAATGGTCTTTGATGGTGATGATGTGATGATGATAATATGATTATGATAAACATTTAGATGTCCTATGATTAGGAGCACTGGAAGTTTTATCACTAACCCAATATTTTTGTAGGCAATCATGCTTCTACAAGACTATTTTTAAAAAGGGGCTAATGATCACTAAATTTTCAACTAAAGATATTTTTTTAGGTGATTTTACAGCTTATCCCCCTTTATTAAAAAACATGGAAAAAAAAGAGTTAACAAAGTCAGAGAGAGAAGCTCCCAGAAAGTTAGAGAGAGAAATTTCCTATTTTTCAAGTTTGATTCCATCTACTATTTTGGCAATTTTTATATTAATGACGATTGAGGAGACATTAACCACTATTGGTCGCCAGAGTTCTTTCTCCATATCTAGTTCTCTTAGAAATCCTTATGTTCCTAATAGATTTCTCAAGGCTGGCCCTTTGAGGATCAATGAACCCTCATCTGTCTCGAATTTAATGTCACTCCTAGCTCCTAGCAAAGGCAAAGGATTATTGAATGAACTGAAAGTCAAAGCTCCACAAACTACTGGATGCATTACTCCTGCTAAAGTTTTGAACAATTTTGAGGCATCTTTATCTTCAAGTTTGAAGTTATTTGTTAATAGGTTTAGTAACAACAATTTTAAACCTTATTCTCTGGTGAAGGATGAATCTTCAAACAATTCTGGAAAGGATAAGCCTTAAGATATTTTTGTTATTGCTCAAGGAGAAAAATGAAATAAGAATTCAGAAGTGTAGTTGGAACAAAGTGCTAATCCTATTCAAAGTACTCGTAACCGGTGGATGAAGCGACCAAATATCAAATTTAATTTCTCCGTGGACGATTCTATTCTTTCTAAAGATGGAATGGTAGATAAGCTAAATGAAACAAGTGTTAAGGCTAATACATTAGCTCCAATTCTCTATCGTGGAAGAGGTTTTTGGGATGGAGGTCCCCATTCATTTGATTGTAAATGAGTTACGTCGTCAATGGGTGCAATTCGAGAAGTTTCATTTAACCATTATTGGATTAGGTTGGGTTTTTAACTCATTTTACAATATGGAAGCTATAGAGAAAGTATTAGAGGGAGGCCCATGGTATGTTAATAGGCATATAGTTGGTATAGCTAAGTGGACTCCTCAATTTTTTCCTTCTTCTTTAAAAGGATTATCTTCTCCAATATGAATCAAGATGACGCATCTTCCTCTGCTTTGTTGGGATGAAGTAAATGTGGCAAGAATTGCTTCAATGATTGGAACTCTGCAATGAATTGATGGCAATATGTTCTAATGGAGTAAAAAGTATTACACTAGAGTTTGTGTTTGCATGGATTTAGACTAATAATTTCCTGCAGGAGTATGAGTGGAAGATTCGAGTGGTCGTTTCTTCCAAAAAAATAGATTATAAAAAAATTTCCACATTTTGTTTCAAATATGGGAAAGTTGGACATCTGGTTGATGATTGTAATCTAAATGACAAATCTGGTTTGATTAAAGGTGTTACCTGGCTGGAAGAGGTTGTTTGTTTGAATGTTAAGTCTATTCTGAAAGATGTGAGTAAAGGACCTTCTTATGGTCCTTGTATTCATGTCATAAATAGGAGGAAGAGAAAAGTTCTTTATATTGATCATAGAGGCAATCAGATGAATGAAGCTAAAGCTAGACACTCGAATGCTGGTCCTATTTTTGTTAAAAAAATTCAACCAATAAATAAAGTCTCTCAGGCTTCAGAGGTAGGGGAGCCACTGAAGTTAAATATAGTGGAGGATGTTACTCAGAACCAGGAATTACCAGCATTAATAGAGGATGCTTTATGGAGTGCTGAACTAGAAGAATTGGAGGAGGCTACAGAATTTTTGTCGAAAGATAGTGTTCCCCCTGTTGCTATGGCTTTGGGTAGTAAGGTACCTTCTCCTGGTGCTCTAACATTATCAGTTGATATGAATAAGTTCAAAATTCTACAATCCTGTGATAATGAGGTAATTCCTGGGTTTCTTAAGCCTTTGGATGGAGCATTAGAAGAAGGAGAATTCGCTGCTGAAGATGTGAAGACTTCTGAATCGTATTCAGATTTTGTAAAAGAAGATTCTGGAGTTATGAAATTCAAACTTCAAAAAGAACTTAGATCTTTGGGTAAAGATAATTCTTTCACAAAGGAGGAAAGGGGATGTGTTGAATAGAAGTAAAAGTGGGAGCAATCCCAAATATAATATTAAATGACATAAATAGCATTTTTGAATTATAGGGGGGCTAGGAAACATGAAGCCTCCCATTATTTGAAGGAATTTGTGATAGAATTTGATGTTTTCTTTGTTGCGCTTATTGAGCCAAAATTTTCTTATGTAAATAGGTTTGAATTAAATAAAATGATTGGACCATATTGGGATTTCTTCCTTTTTCCTGCTGATGGTTTGTCTGGTGGCATTATGGATTGTTGGAGGTCTTATGTTATTTCTTTCTCTATAATAGAATCCTCTCCTCTAGTAGTTGTGGGTGAGTTAATAATTCCAAAAAAGGTGTGTTTTTGGTTGCCACGGTTTATGGTTGCAAAGAGACTTATAAGAGGAGATTCTTGTGGAGAAGTCTTAAAGCTTTTTTGAATAGGAATCTTCTTTATATAGTGAGGGGAGACTTTAATTGTATCCTATCACAAGAGAAGAAAGGGGGTGGTTAGAAGTTTGTATTTTTTCAAGGATCTCATGATATGAATATGTTTAGAACCAAAGGTGACTTCCATGATATTGGGGTAATTGGACCCAAATACACTTGGTGCAATAATAAGAAAGGTGGAGCCTGGATTTTAGAGAGATTGGAGTGATACCTTCTGAACTTAATTTCTTTAGAAGTAATTCAACCGGTGGCTATTCGTCAGCTTGCAAGAATAGCATCTGATCACTGTCCTATCTTGGTTAAAATTTTTTCTTCTGGTTTTTGAAAAAATAAACACCTGAAGTTTGTAGACATGTGCACTTCCTATCTAGCTTCATCAACTATTGTGGTAAAATATTGGGGAAACTTTGTTCAAGGTAATGCAGTTCAATCTCTCAATTTCAAATTTAAAAGAGTATTAAAGGTGTTATTCTTTTGGAACAAATCAAAACATTTGAATCTTAATGTATTGAAAGAGTATCTTAAGAAAGAAGTTTTGGAGTTGCAAGAAGTGGAGGCTGAAAGAGGAGGTTTGTCAGAAGATAATCTCTGCTTGCTAAATTGTAAGGTGCTTGAGCTCAATTCTACACTTGGGCAGCTTGATACCTGGTGGAGACAAATGGCGAAGGACAAGTGGTTAGAAGAAGGAGACACCAATTCTTAATATTTCCATGCATTTCCTTTAGCCAGGCTTAATAGTAACCAGATTAACCACATGAAAGATAGCTATGGTAATTTGATTGAGGAGCAAAGTCAAATAGAAGATATTTTCTATGAGTTCCTTAAAGACAAATGGAAAAAGAGGAGGTGTGTTCTTAGGGGTTGGCCGCCTACTTCTCATGTGATGATTGATGAAGATAGAATCTTGATTATGGATGAATTCACTAAGGAGGAGCTGGAAAGTGTAGTTAGTCATCCAGAAGCTAATATCTCTCCATGTTTGGATGGAATCTCTTACTCATTTATTAAGTTTTATTGGCATATTATTAAAGAGGATGTATGGAAGGCTATCAATTCTATTTTGACTACTGGTGTTATGTGTAATGAGTGGAAAGAAACCTTTGTGGTCTTAATTCCTAAGGTGAAAAGTCTTTTGAATCCTTCCAACTATAGACCAATCAGCCTTTGTTTGTCTATTTACAAAATTGTGGCAAGGATGTTGTTGAATAGATTAATTTGGTTCATACCAAAAATTATATATGACGATCAAGCTGCATTTGTTAGAGGTTTCTTTTTATCTGAACATATTTTACTTACTCAAGAGTTAATCCATAAGCTCAAATTATCTAAAGTTAAGAAAGGTTTAATGGTAATTAAAGTTGACATGGAACATGCATATGATAGTATGGGTTGGTCTACTTTGAAACAAGTGTTGGAGCATTATGGTTTCCCTAGGAACTTTTCTAATCTATTATTACAGTGTGCGATAGATCCAAAGTTCTCTAATTTGATTAATGGCAGCAACTCTATATGGATAGAAGCCAAAAGAGGATTTAGACGCCCCTTGTCTCCTTATCTTTTCATTTTGTGCTCTTATTATTATCCGATGCTTTTACTCAAAGAGGAAGAAACATTGGAATCAAAGTGGCTCCTAATGCAGAAAAAAAAAATCTCCCACCTATAATATTCAGATGACATTATTATTTTCTCTGAGGCTAAACATAAGAGTGTGAAGAAGATCATCAACATCATGAAGGATTATAGTAAATGGTCGGGTCAAAAGGTTAATTTTCAGAAATCCTTTGTTATCTTTGTGAAATTAGTTCGTAGTAGATGGATTGTTGCTCTTTCAAGAATTCTGGGTTTTAAGGATGTTAAAGAACTCGTCTATCTTGTAGTCAAATTGGTTTTAAGAAGGTTGGTTCTCTCATATTTTCAAAACCCCTCAGAGAAGGTGTATAGCAGAATTAATACATGGGGAAACAGGTTCATCTCTTTCAGGAAAGCTGCTTCTGATTAAGTCATCTTTGCTTTCTCTACCTGTATTCTTATCTAGCATTTACTAGTTCCTATGGGAGTAATGAATGATTTGGATAGAATGAGTAGGGATTTTGTTTGGAAAAAAGAATATAGTAGTAAAGGCCTTCACTATATTGCATGGGAAACTTTATGTAAAACAAAAAAATGGATGGCCAAGGAGTGCAGTCAGTAGTTGTTAAAGTGGGTCCACTGAGGGATAATTTTGCTTGGAATTTTGTGACAAATCCTTCTTCTATTCTCAACAGGATCTTGATGGAAAAATATGGGAAGGATATTTGGAATTCACAAGTTAGAAGCTTTGCCTCTCGTACTTGGAAGATATTAATTAATGGGGCAAAATTTCTACAAAATATTATGAGATGGAAGGTCTCAAATGGTAGTTGTATCAATATAATTAAAGATCTATGGGTTCTAGATAAGAGCATTGATCTGTGGCCCACTTTCATTGTAGATTTCAATCATGAAAGTAAATGCCTTATGGATTTTATCCATAAAGAAAAATGGAATGTATCCAAGCTAAACCAATTCTTCAGTCCAGATTTGGTGGAGGAAATTAGATCTATTCCAATTCATTATGAATTGCAAAGTGATCAATTGGAGCTGATGTATAAATGCTCAAGTAAATCTATAGCTACTCTGGTTTCAGAGAAGCTTCTTGGTAAAGTTGTTGAAGACATGAATTGGAGATGGATGAAAATGCTAAAACTTTGGCCCCATGTAGAATTATTATGGTGGAGACTAAATCAAAATGTGACCCCCTCAAATGAGTTCTTGATGTATAGAAGACTGTTGGACTTCAATGGGTGTCTGAGAGGATGCAAAGCTATTGAAAATTATGAACACATGGCAGTTAATTGTGTGTATCTCTCTAAAGTGATAAATATGCTCAATAGATAGGGATTCAAGATCCCTGTTTTTACTGATCTAAAAACAACTAGAAATGTCTATGTTAGGAGAAAAATAATAAAATCATAATAATAATATTTTTTTATTATAAAAAATCACAATCTCAATCATGATTACGAATTTTCAACAAACATGCATCATATATTTTTCTCTAATGCTATTGCCTCTAAAATTTGGATTTATTTTGATGACATTTTCAGGTTTAATCATTTTTGTGGTAATATTAGCATCAAATATATCTTAAATCTATGGTTTATGACTTCTCATGGCCATATTAGGAATCTCATTCCTTCCCTAATTTTTTGGAATATTTAGTTTGCTCAGAATAATTCCTTTTTCAGTAAGGATTTTATGGATCACCACCATATCATTGGGAATTTTAAAATAAGAATATTAAACTTTTTAATGCGCATCATTTTTCTACCAAAAACTTTAGTGGGCTTACTTTTGTTGCTAAAAACTTTGGGATTTTTCTTAATTATATGCATGTTACTGATGGCTCGAAACTTATTCATTAGTACAAACCATCTTACAATAATTTTAAACTCAACTGTGATGGGTCTTTCAAAGATAATGCTTATGGTTATGGTGGCATCAATACATATTTTTAGAATAATTTCATTATGGCTCACGATGGCCCTCTTTCTAGATGTTCTATTAATTTTGTTGAAGTTTTTGCTATCCTAAATAGTTTAACATTATGCCTTTCTCTTGGTATTAGTAACATTTTGATTGAGGTTGATGTTATGCTTTGTATCCACTATTTAAAAGATAATGATAAAAAAATTTGCAATCCTGAGGTGTTTTATCTTATTAGTGAAATCAAGCAATAGTTTATCTTTTTTATTTTTTTTTTATTTTGAAAAAATGCAAATTGCATTAAATTAAAGAAAAGAACTCCTAATACAATCTAAAAAAAACTAAAAGTTCCTAAACCAAAATGGAAAGGAACCTTATTAATGATCATATTTGTTAAAATAAAACTATCATAAATGAAATGAGACCAACTACTTCCCATTTTAAAACCCTTAGGGTGGAGGGGATACCAATTAATATTAAACAGCCTAAAAGGTTGGTTAGTATCCCAGAATTCCCAACTGGTTAAAAAATAAGAAGTAGTATCAATCCCAAAAATAATTAGGATAATTTCATAAAATAAATAGAAAATTAAAACAAAGTAAAAACAACTAAAAAGGAAAAAAAGGACATTAAAATTCCAAAAAAAAACAAAAAGGACTTCAAGTAGGCTTCTCTGAAATAAGCACATCATCTATTTCATTCTTCTAAACCATAATCTCATCATTTGAATCAGAGATATACCAATTTTGGTAGATGAGGATAATGCTCCTATCAAGGGAACTGAAGTAATTCCTGAACATAAGCTCAGCCATCAAGTACCACAAAGAAAGCTCCTTCCTGCTTCTTGCTAATATGCCAATAAAATAAAACCCAGTCATATCAACGGCCTGAAGGGAAAAAACCCCTTTTAAGATTTTCAAGTCTCGCATCAGCATTCTTTCTTCTTGGTATGTCTTCCAACGGTCCCAAAGTTTGAAGTTCCTTAAACAACTTATGTTTAGGATTGGAGGAATAGCCATTTTTAATAGCTTTATCTTTAACAACATTAGACTTTTTGAAATTCAAATTAACATCAGAATAGGGAGTAACCACCTCTGGTTCCTGAACAGAATTAGCTCCATTTAATTCTCTATTAATTTTTATTTTATCAATAGGAGTGCCGTAATTTCTGCAAGATTTATAGCAACCGAAAACTCCTTATCTAGAGTATTATCCACCTGGAAATGATCTGAATTACTGCCCAGTTCTAATTCAAATAGCTCATCTGTATGCTCTTTAGAACCATCTTTATTGACTGGATTTTCAGGAACCGTATACTACTTATCTGGAGTATTATCCATTATAGTATCTGAAATTATTAAATAATCATTAATTAGTCCATAACCATGGATAGGATTTGAATTGTTGCAAGGATCTATGCCAATTAAATCATCCAAAATTTGTTGAATTTTTAATTCAATTTTTGAATTTTGAGGTTCCAAAGGATCAGCAACCGACTTTGACTCAGTAAAAACAGCTTCCTTTAGTTCATCCATAATTCTTACATCTATGAATTTGAAATTTGAATTCTGAATAGATTCAAAAACTAGGATAGCATGATCAGTAATTAAGTTTTCTGAATAGATTCAGAAACTAGAACATCATTCGAATTTTCTCCCAGAATTTGGTCAATATGACAACCCAAATCCTTATTAAAACACTTATCAAAGTCTTCTTCATCAAAAATTTGACTAAATCAGCTTCCATATTAACATTTTTATCAAAAGATAACACCCTATGTTTGTTGGACAAACCAATATCGGAGTTGTTATCTACAATAGGACTTTTACCCGAAATCCTATTAACAGGATAATCCTTGGAAATAGAATTATCAGAATAAACCTTTTTCCTTTTTTTTGTTCTTGAACTTCACATGCATCCATGGCCCATAGGAATTATCAACTATTTGAGATGAACTTTTAGGAACTTCTTTGCCAACCATAATACAATTATGAGTATTTGGACAACAATATCCTTATGTCCAATTCTTCCGCATTTGAAACAAAGAGATGATAGATTTTCATATTCGAATTTTTGATAGAATCTACTATTAAGACCTTAAATCCAAGTACCACAAGGGAGTTTTGAATTCAACTTAATTCAAATGCAAGCTCTAGTGTATTCCCTTCTTCCCCATCTAAACTTATTACCATCCAATAATAAAGGCATCCCCATTCTAGAAACAATTCTAGTAATATTTGTTTCATCCCAGCAATGAATAGGCAAATGAGGTAGACAAACCCAAATGGGAGAAGAAATCCCATCCATGGAAATAGGATTGAATTTGGGTGACCATCTATCTACACCAATGACAAAGCCCCCATTGAACCAAGGACCTCCATTGCTTCATATGACTGAAAAGAACATAGAAGCCAATCTAATCCAAACGAGGTTATATGAAACCCTCCAAATTTAATCTATTTCCTTCTTAATTCAATAGAACATTTTGAAAAAGGCAAGTTCTTACATAGGATTTTCACTAATAATGAATTCCTCAAAACTAGAATATTGGCTTTTTCATTCTCCATATCAAGTTTGACAACATCTGCATCTTCATTTTCATCATGAACTCCTTTCAACTTAATTTTAATATGTGGTTTTTTAATCCACACATTAGAATTATCCAATCCAGAAGAAGAATTTTTCAAATCTTAAACAACTTCTTTTCATTTTCCTATATCCAGCAAAACCATTTGCTTAGAGACCAAACCTCCCTCTCTGATCATCAGAGGAGAGTTCAAAAACCATGAATTGCGGGAAATGCTGCAATTGAATGAAAATCTACCTTTTGAATCCAACATAGTTGGACGCATGGTAGATAATAAGGAAAAGGTAATCTGATCATCCAAGGATGACCGACCACCCTTTTCCATCTTCACCAAAGGTAGCCAAAATCCTTCAAAATACTTCCTACTTTCTTGGACGTTCTCTCTCTAGCCTTGGACGTTCTCCCATAAGAATTTATCTAGTAACATAGAAAAAAATTAAGTTGATCTTTTTTATTGCTGACATTTTTCACTATATAGAGAAGGGAATGTCCGAGATCATATGTTAGCTAATTATGGTTGTAGTGTGTGAAAGTTTGTTAGGGATGTTAAGCCCTATAGAACTGGCCCAAGCTAGCCAAGAGGGGGGGGGGGATTGGTGCGGGGGGGGGGGGTGAATTGGTATTTTAAAATTTTTCTTTTCACAAAGAAGAAAAATCTCATAAACCAAAATCACACCACCAAAAAAAGTGCGGAAATAAAAGTGCGGAAGCAATAAATAAGAACACAGAGATTTATAGTGGTTCGGTCAACTCGACCTATGTCCACTCCCCGGAGGGGCCCTCCGAGTATTGCACTACAATCGTGACTCTCCTTTAGCCTCCCTAGCTAGGCGGAGAAGCCTTTACAAAGAAGCTCATTTTGCCACCCCGGAAAGGCAGAGAACCTATCTCCTTTTACTTCCTTCTCAAGCTTGCAGAGAACCACAATCAAATGCTGAATCCTTACTTCTACCGACCCTTCCACGGACGAAAACTCTAGACAAAGAAGAAGCAGAGCAATCCTTGAAGCAACCCTTATGAATCCCTCACAAGCTCTCCCTTACAAGATCCTCTCTCTCTCTCTCTCTCTCTCTCTCTCTCTCTCTCTCTCTCTCTTTCTCTCCTCAAGGTCTTCTCAGGTCAAGACAGCAGAAAAAAATTATTCAAAATGTTAAACAAGAGCTCTTAAATAGAAGAGCTTCAAAGGAATTCATTAATTGCAAGTTGCTGACAATATCGTGCAGGACGATATGGACATCATCCAGGTCGATCAGTACAAATCTTAGAAGATCGGCTAGAGCATCACCCTGAATGCAAACTGGATGATTTAAAATTGGCTTGTTCATCCTGGCTGATCTCACGATCGTCCAGGCCAATCTATTCAAATTAGAGGAAAATCGTCCACAGCATTGTCCTGAATTTGTGCTGGCCGATATTTATCGTCCAGAAGTAACTAAGGTTTTTGAATAGATCATCCTGGCTCATCCTGTGATCATCCAGGATGATATGATCTTATCAATCATCCTTAATTACTTCCTTGATTTATCTAATCAATTAAGGAATAATTTGTGAATATCGTCCAGGCCCATCCAAGATCGTCCTAGCCAATTACCAAAAATTACAGAATACCTTAATTGTCTATGGCGGCAACTTCTTTTTATTTTGAGCTTATCATCCTGGCCGATAGACTTATCGTCCAGTCTGATCTGTTAATGACGGCTGCCTTAATTAAGAATCCCATATTAGAATTTTTGTTTTAAGCCTGATCATCCAGGACGATGTAAAGATCGTCCTGGCCGATTTGAGTAAAAATAGAATTTCTAAGTCTCTCAAGAGTGTGTGTAGGGTTACTTAGCATCAGTCTCTTTGAACATTACAAATAGACTCAAGAAGAGAATAGGCAAATTACAGACTAACTCAACCCTAACCTACGTAATCTTGAACTGGCTTCCTTTGTTCGTCCGATCTTTGATTCCTGAAAAGTTAAAAATAACAGGCAGTCCAAGAGAATCAATAGTGTTTGTCAATCATCAAAACATAAGTCATGAAAATAGATTTGTAACAATCTCTTCCTTTTTTATGATGGCAAACACAAGTAAGAAAATCTTAGTAATAGCAGTTCATTAAACTTTCAAAGATACAAGCACATCAACTTTTCCTACCACATCCTACTCCCCCTTTTGTCATCCCAAAAAGAGGGTCCTAGATACACAAAAAGAAAAAGGAAACAACACAATAGAGACTAAAACAAACTATAAGATAAACTACATAAAACAAAGACTAGAAAAATGAGGGATCATAATCATCAGATGGAGGTGGTGGAGGTGGCTGCTGAAAGTAGCTGGCAAGTGTAGTAAACTTAGCATTGAACCAGGCGATGTCCTGGTCATGCTGCTGCTACTGCTGGTGAGTAATGTAGCTGTCAAACCTGGTTAAGTCCTCTGTGCGGTGCTGCTCGTAGCGGGCCATGTCCTCAAAATTTTGCTGCTCATGTGCAGCAACGTAAGCGTCAAAGAGGGTCTCCCATTGATCAAACCTCTCCACTAACTGGTCAAGCTGAGAGTGCTGGTGAAGAGGAGTAGGATCAGGAATAGGAGCGGGTGCGGGAGCCTCCTCCTCCTTAGCCCCTGAGGTTCCTCATCCCCAGGGTGGAGACGAGTACTGTGAAGGGTACTGAAGGAACTATTTGAGTAGAAGAGAGTTGGGAGGTTGGGTGGAACAAGATATTGAAGTTGATATTTGGTTTCAAGGACATAGGCTATGAGGTGTCCTAAAGCCAGATTGGGTTTCCTCTTATGACCTGGATCATGGATTGTGGCTAAGTGATCAATGCACCAAAAAATTAAGTCTGCAGTATTAAATTCTCTATGTGCCATGATATAAAAAGTAGTCAGCGACAGTAAAGGAGTGATGTGGATTCGGTCCCCAGCTTTTGGAATTTTGGAGGTGCGAAGGACATGTTGGATTATC
This sequence comes from Dendrobium catenatum, assembly GCF_001605985.2. Classification (NCBI taxonomy): domain Eukaryota; kingdom Viridiplantae; phylum Streptophyta; class Magnoliopsida; order Asparagales; family Orchidaceae; genus Dendrobium; species Dendrobium catenatum. The sequence goes on from NW_021318689.1 coordinate 364,122, forward strand.
CTAGTATCTTTGACTAAAGAGCTAGTCTCTCCAATATGAAAAGGTGCATTGGTCTGGCGAAGGAAATGATTTATCGTGGACTAGTCAAAGTTAGGATTTGAAATGATTATGTGTAGCTTATCCCCGGTTGTGGATAGCTGTAAAAGTTCAACACAGTCCTGATATGTGATTTTGATGGGGCGTCGATTCACATAGGAGGTCAGGGGTGTGAAGGTAGGATTTATGCAAAGATTAGTGAAGAATTCACGAAGGAGCTCAGTATTAAAGGGGAAAGCGAGAGACAGAATGAAACAAAGGGAAGTGTGAGAGAAAAGATGCATTACCGGATACGAAATGTGGGTAGGATTGTTGATTCTGGAGACACTTATCCCACATTCTTTATATCGATGGTAAGCAGCTTCATCTTCTGCCTCCCTAAAATGAGGGTCAATCCTAGCCCTCGAAGAACTCTAAGGAGTTTGTCGAGCCGTTTCCCACCAGCCATAGAAAGGAGTTAGCAAGGAAACACAAGAGGAGAAGGGATGTGAAGTGAAAAAACATGGCTGGAACGACCTGAATTTAAAGAAACGGCCATATCGTCCAAGCCGATCGCATAATCATCCAGGATGATATGGCACAATAATTACGTACAGGCCGATTGGTCAAAAAGGCGGTCTAATCAGCCAGGTCGATCAGATATCGGCCAGGCCGATTAGAGACAGGCAATCGTCTCGAGGAGTCAAGCCAGACGACCGTTGAAAAAGCAGATCGTCCAGGATGATGCACAATAATTGATCGTACCGGCCGAAGTTAAAACGTTTTAGTTCTGTGCCACGTGTATCATCCAGGACGAACAGTGGATCGGCCGGCATGATTGTCCAATAATGGATCGTCCGGGGCTGATTTTAAGGATTTAAACGTGCTGACACATGGATCGTCCAGGACAATCTAGTGTTTCAGCCAGGATAATGACCATAAAATGCATCGGCCAGGATGAAAATATGTTATCGGCTAGGACTATCGTCATGATTGCAATAGAGTTTGATCAGAAAGTCCTGGACGAAGAGTTATAGCAACATAGAAAAGTTCAACAGATGGAATTTTGCAGAAAATTTGTCCTATTGTCCATGACGATATGAGAATCGGCCAGGACGATGTGACTAGAAGTTTGATTTCTAGGAAAAGATGTTGATGATCAAAACCCTCAAAAATAAATGACTCACAATTCAAAGCTAGAAACAACAATAAAAATAAAAAAAGGCTAAAAACCAGAAAATGAAAGAATTTTTTTTTTGTTAACAAAGAATCCATCGTCAAATTTTTCAAACAATTAAAATTTAGAGATTTAAAAGGTCAAAGAGTTTAACAAATCAATAATCTGAAAAAGGTAGAATATTCGATCTTGTTAATCCCTAGCTTGGACTTCTTTCAGAGCAATAATCATCCTTTTAAAAACAAAAGATCTAACTCAGAAAAATTTTATTAGGTAAAAATAAGATTCATTCAAAACTTGGTTACAAAGAAAATATTTTATAAATAATATACCAAAGTAATTTGTCTCAATCATGAAATTTGAAATCAAACCTTTGAAAGCATCAAATAACTAATGAGTTCTCTAAGTTTTAAGGGTTCTTAAAAGAGATAATAGCTTGTATTTAGTGGGCTCATTTTATGCCTTTTATATCTTTGATTTGGCTCTTTGAGCATCTTGATTTTGATACACATTTGTGTATATATTTTTCTTTTCAATTTGGCGTCATTGGCCTCTTTCCTTTCTAATTCTTGTATGCTAAAAGCTCTTTAACAAAACCCTTAAAAAGAACCTTAGTTGTGAGTATATCCTCCAAATATTAGAGAATATGAGCTCTCTCTCTAACATAGGGAAGAACAACCCATAAAATAAAATCATAATCATGTGATAAATGCAATGACAAGATTTCATTTAACTTGAAAGATTTATAAGGACTTTGGATATTATGTATAGGATAGATTATTGTAACAAGATAAAAAAATCTTAGTTACAAAAACTAGTTGTCAATGTGAGATAGACTTTTGTCTAGAAAAGAAAATTATGTCACTAAAAGAGGTTAGAGGGAGGGAAACCATCAACGGTGTTTCTCCCTTTAACTGATTTAGATATGATAATCAATGGTTTTAAATCTCCAAAATCGAAGAGCTTAAAAAAACAATCATATAGAAAACCAAACATGAAAAGCAAAATGAAAACAAAATGATCTAGAACAACACAAAGCTAGTACACAAAACAAACAAAAAATTTCAAGAAATTATGAAGCAGTAAGTTTAAGCAATTTTGAGCTGCGAGCCTCTATATGTCCAATTATCCTATGCTCCCACGAGGTCTTTGGTGAGAGCACACTTGCAAAACTCAACAACAGTCAGATTTAGGAACCCAACCTAGTTTGGGTCCCTTCTTAGGAAAAGTAGAATACAATGCAGGTGTGGTATGTTGTGAATCATGTATCTTAGGTCTCCACACCCAATGTGTACTATGGTGAACAGTGCAAGTGTGTGAGATGTGTCCTAGCATGCCACAAGAAAAACATCTAACTACAGGAAAAGAATTTCTTAAATGATTTGAGTTATAATGCCTTTTCCTAGGTTTTGTCTTTGGATTCAAAGCGGGAGTCTTCCAATTTCCCTTAAGTGTTTCCAATTCATTTTTAATCCTCAAGTTTGTATTTTTTAGAACATCATTCTCAACCCTCAAGTTTTTTTCTTTCTCTCTAGATTTCTTGAAATCGGATTCAAGTGATGTGTGTGAAACTTTTAATGCATCATGCTCATTAATTAATTCCGAATGCTTTTTTTCAAATCATCAAATTCATCAAGAAGAGCCATGTGATTAGAATCAATTGTTGAATGATCTTTAAGAATAACTTCATACTCTTTTTGTAAATTTACAAGTTCCAATTTTAAATTAGCATGAGTGTTCTTAAGTTTTTTGTATGATGTACGGATTTTCACACAAATCTCAAACAATTCATCATAGGTTGGTTTACATACCTCTTCCTCATCACTTTTCTCAATATGATCTTCCCCCATTAAGCACAGGTTTGTAGTCTCTTCCTCTGGTTCAGTCTCAGAGGAATCAGTACCAGATTCTGCCCAGAACGCCTTTTGGATTCTCTTCTTGTCCTTCCTAAACTTAGGTTTCTCCTCGCCCTTTTCATTTTCCTTGCTCGGGTGATCTTGGAGGGTAGGACAATCGGCTTTCACATGTCCAGGCTTCCTGCATTCATAACAAATGATATCAGAAGATCCTTTAGAATGTTTATTATCCTTACCTTTCTCCAATGATGCTTTGCTTCTTCCTTAGAAAGCTTTTGAATTGCCTTGTGATGAAGGCAACTTCATCACTCTCAGACCCGAAAGAATCGGAGTCAGATTTGTGCGCCTTCAGTGCAACTGTTTTCTCCTTCTTTTTCTCACCTACATCAAGATTTCTTTGATTCACCCCATGCTCATAAGAATTGAGTGAGCCAAGTAAGTTATCAATAGAATAAGTGTTCATATCCTTAGATTCAGTGATTGCAATGATTTTAACATCAAAATATGAAGGCAAGCATCTCAAAATTTTGTTTACTTTTTCAAAATTCGAAAGTTCTCTTCCTAAGGCATGCAGCGAAGTAACTATCTGAGTAAACCTAGTATACATGTCAGAAATTTATTCATGAGGTTTCATACGAAAAAGTTCATAGTCATGCAAGAGAATGTTCAAACGACAATTGTTTTACTTCATTGGTTCCTTCATAAGTGATACATAATTTATCCCACATTTCTTTACCCGTTTTGCAAGTGGAGACACGCATGTAATCCTCATATTTTAAAGCACAAAAAAAAATAGTTCAAACATTTTGCATTTAATTGGGCTAAATCTCTTTCATCGAAAGTCAATTCAGTAAAAGCAATTTCAGTTTTAACACCGTTAATTTCACGAGAAGGTGGAGAATAACCTTCTTTAATAAGCATCCACATGTGATAATCAGTAGATTGTAAAAATGTTGACATGTGGGTTTTCCATAAATAAAAAGGTAGGTTATCGAACAAGGGAGGTCGGGTAATGGAATACCCTTCCGTAGTGTTACGATTCCCAAGGTTAGCCATGGATCAAAATTCAAAAAGTTTTTAAACTAATTTTTTATGAATCCCACTCTCATACCACTTAAATGTTCGTTAGGGATGTTAAGCCCTATAGAACTGGCCCAAGCTAACCAAGAGGGGGTGAATTAGTATTTTAAAATTTTTCTTTTCACAAAGAAGTAAAATCTCATAAACCAAAATCAAACCAGAAAAAAAGTGCGGAAATAAAAGTGCGGAAGCAAGAAATAAGAACACAGAGATTTATAGTGGTTCGATCAACTCGACTTACGTCCACTCCCCGGAGGCACCCTCCGAGTATTGCACTATAATCGTGACTCTTCTTTATCCCCCACAGCTATGCGGAGAAGCCTTTACATAGAACCTCTTTTTGCCACCCCGGCAAGGCAGAGAACCTATCTCCTTTTGCTTCCTCCTGAAGCTGGCAGAGAACCACCATCAGATGTTGAATCCTTACCTCTACCGACCCTTCCACTGATGAGAAACTCTAGATGAAGAAGAAGCAGAGCGATCCTTGAAGCAACCCTTGTGAATCCCCTCATAAGATCCTCTCTCTCTCTCTCTCTCTCTCTCTCTCTCTCTCTCTCTCTCTCTCTCTCTCTCTCTCTTTCTCTCCTCATGGTTTTCTTAGGTCAAGGCAGCAGTAAAAGATTGTTCAAAATGTTGAATAAGAGCTCTTAAATAGAAGAGCTTCAAAGGAGCTCTTTAATTGCAAGTTGCCGACAGTATCGTCCAGGACGATATGGACATCGTCCAGACCGATCAGTAAAAATCTCAGAAGATCAACCAGAGCATCACCCTGAATGCAAACTGGATGATTTAAAATTAGCTTGATCATCCAGGCCGATCTCACGATCGTCCAGGCCAATCAGTTCAAATTAGAGGAAAATCGTCCAGAGCATCGCCCTGAATTTTTGCTGGTCGATATTTATCATCCAGAAGTAACTAAGGTTTTTGAATAGATCGTCCAGGCCGATCCTGTGATCGTCCAGGCCGATCCTATGATCGTCCAGGATGATATGATTGTATCTATCATTCTTAATTACTTTCTTGATTTGTCTGATCAATTAAGGGATAATTTGTGAATATCATCCAGGTCGATCTAAGATCGTCCTGGCCGATTACCAAAAATTATAGAATACCTTAATTGTCTATGGCGGCAACTTCTTTCTACTTTGAGCTTATCGTCCTGGCTGATACACGTATCGTCCAGACCGATCTGTTAATGATGGCTGCCTTAATTAAGAATCCCTGATTAGAATTTTTTTTTAAGCTAGATCATCCAGGACGATGTAAAGATCGTCCTGGCCGATTTGAGTAAAAATAAAATTTCTAAGTCTCTCAAGTGTGTGTGTGTAGAGTTACTTAGCATTAGTCTCTTTGAACATTACAAATAGACTCAAGAAGAGAAAAGGCAAATTACAGACTAACTCAACCCTAACCTACGCAATCTTGAACTGGCTTCATTTGTTCGTCCGATCTTCGATTCCTGAAAAGTTAGAAATGACAGGCAGTCCAAGAGAATCAATAGTGTTTATCAATCATCAAAGCATAAGTCATGAAAATAGATTTACAACAGTGTGGAGTATCTTATTAATCTATTCTACTTAACTTTTCAGAACAATTTAAAAAGAGTTATTAGATTAAAAAAAAAATTATTTCCCATATAATAAAAATTAATCCTTGCTTATGGTTTTCAGCTATGTTATGGTTTTGGTTCTCTTCTTTGAATGATTCTCTAATCTTGGAAGCTTATGTTATGTTTGTTAAAATCGGTTGCAATTTTTATAAATTTATTGGCGTTTGGGAGGTGGATTTATCTAACAGAGATTGGACTTATTTTCATTATATCCATTTTATTAACTATTGCTCATCTTATCCTTTTCATTGCTTGAGTGGGAGGGGTGGATATCAGTTGCTATGGAGTTAGGTCTAGTTATATCTTTATAGATATCTGTTATTATGGAGTCTGGTCTGGATGATCATTGTTTGGATTTTCTATCATTCGGTGTATCTCTATTGCACATTTTTAATCTTCTTAGATCAATTTTTGGTATAATGGACTATGGGGAAGATGATTTTCAGTTTCTATTAGGGTGCTGCATCATTTATATGAATCATTATCTCAGTATTTGGTTTAGTTTTATTTCCATTCTGGGTTGGAATCAGATCAGATTTGAGTGGCAGTTATTTTGGCTTCATGATTTATATGATTCTACACACCTTAGTTGGATGTTATCTCCCTACTTTCTTACTTACCTTAGAGTATTGTTATTCTCTGCTTTATCTGGTGTTTGCAAGTGCAGCTTCTATAATGTTATTTTTGTTTCGTTGGATGTTTTAATACCACTTGAAGGGTTTAGGTTTTTTTGTTTGTTATGGTGTCTACAGTTCTATATGTATGGTATTTCATATTATTAACTATTGGCCGGAGCATCTCCTGGACTTATAATTTTCTATTATGTCAGGTTTGTGTGGATCTTCTCTTCTAATTACTGCTGGTATGGTGGGCTTTTTCTTGCTTGACGTGCTTCTGGCCATGCATCTATAGACTGTTTAACTTGATTATTTAGTTGTGTTGTTTTATATATTTAATAGTTTTTGGTGGATTTTATTGTCACCTTTTTGTAGCCTCATCTTGACTATTTTTTCCCTTCTGTTTCTTTAGCTTATGCTTTGGCTAGAGTTATTTGGTAAAACTAGTGAGAGGTTTTTTATCTGGTACTCTACCATTTCTTATAATGATGGCATTTAGATTATTTTGGATTGCTTGTGCTGGAAGAAAATTTCAATTCTCATAATCTTAAGAAGTACTATAATGCACCTTGCAATTATTTTTATTAACTGTTTATGGGAAGGTTGCTTTTTCTATTGATGTTTCTTCTATTATTTCTTTTATCCATGGTTGAATTTAATGAATTTCAGGTTCATCTTGGATAACTTTATAAAGGAGAACATTGCTCTTGTTATTAGGTGATTATTTTCTTGCAGGATGCTTATAGTGCATGTTTTTGGCTTTAGAATTTTTTGATGAGAAGATGGGAGCTAATGACATTATTTTGATTTTCTTGAATTTTTTGGTGCTGGTTACTCACCTCCTTACAATGTACCAAGGATATTTTGTACTTGTGCTTAGTAGGGACCTTTAGCTCTTAAGTTTTATTTATTTATTTATTTATTTAGTTATTTATTTATTTTGTAGCTCCATGGAGCAGTTGGGAGCTTTAGGTCCATTTAAGGACCTTGTAACCTTTACTTTAATCAACGAGTAGGGACACTATGGCTTTCCCATAAAAAAAATGAAATAACATATTCATCTTTTAGAATGAAATATTATTTTTCTATTGTATTTGATTACAAAAATGATAAATTTTTAAAAATTTATTTTTATTTTCAAATACCATTGCAGAATTTTATGTTTATCTTTCAAGATAATTTCTCCATGTTGTATTTAATTATAAAATGGAAATTTTTAAAATCTTTTTTTTTTTTTAATCTTTGAATCCATTTTAAAATACCTTGTCCATATTTCAAGATGGTATGTTATATCAATGTGGTATTTCATCATATGAATAGGAGTATCTGAATCTTTGTGGATTTATTTTCTCAAAATCCCTTTATAATCTCATAAGTAAAATATAAGGATAATATGAATAAAATATTAAAATTAAATATAACTCTCAATGGCCTCAAATTTTAAGATATTACACCTTTGGTCATAGTGCTCTATGATTCAAATTTCATTAAAATTTTTAATTCATTGGGTACGTAAATTCATAGCCATTCGTACGATCCTTTTTTAATTTGGTAAGTTTATGCTATTATTTTGTTTTTTCTCTTTTCGTTAGGTCCTAGGGCCTTCTATCCTTAGACGGTGTTCCTCTTTCACTTATGGAAATTGTTGGCGACTCCTCTGAGGTTAACCCTTGGGATTATCCAACTAAACGTGTGATCACAAAGAAATCTAACTCCTTTAAACTAAATGGTATTGATGTTTCTTCAAGATCCAGATCCTTTCATGATGTGGTTTATAGTGTTTTTTATTGAATGAGCAATCTTTATCCTTTATTTCTTCTTTTGAGAATTTTTTCTAAACTATTTTGATCTTTGATGATTTTTAAAATTAGGTTCTCTATTCCAATTCACTTTGATTGGAATTTTTTTTATTTGAAGGCTAAACCATGATTCCATATACCTTTTTCCAAAAACTTGAAGCTTTATAGAAAATTTTTTGGTTGGTTTATCAGATGCAAGACATATCACTATAATGTTAACCTAATGACTTGGATTATAGTTGTGGATTTGCTAGGAGATCCTATTAGATTAATAATAGCCAATTGAGATTGCTAAAATGGACTCCTTTCTTTAAGGTTAGGGAATTTTCATGTATCATTCCCATTTGTATTACATTTCTTAAATTATGCTTGCATTTTTTTAATACACATTTGCTAAGTGCTTTTTGTTCAATTTTTGGCAAATCATTGCAAACAGTTCATGCTACTTCTTCTAATAGAAGGCCCTTAATAGCTAGTATCTTAGTGGAAATTGATATGACCATGAAACATCCAAAAAAAATTTAGCTTGGTTCTTAAATGACTTGTTATTTACAAAAAGTAGAATTTATGATATTCCAAATTTATGTAACCATTATAAAATTCATCGGCACTCTATTAATGATTATTTTGAGTTGCTCCTAATCATAAGAAATAATCAAATCCTCTAGAAGAGAAAGTTGTAATGAATAACAGTAAAAAAATTAATAGGGTCCAAATAGTCTTGGACAGCCGATGCTAAATGTTAATAATTTCTTAACAATAGGTATGATATGGAAGTCATTCCTTCTAACCAAGAGAGACTGGAAGATGAAAAGGATGCAAAGGATTTTTCTCAAACTACCTCCAATACAGGACTAGATATGGATATGAATAATGAAGGGAAAGATGAACCTATATTGATCATAATATGATTGATAATTTTACTTCATGTGGTTTAAAAGTCTCTCTATCTATTGATTTGGGATGTGATGGTAATGATGGAACACAAAAACTTTATAGCCTTAATCAAGAAATCACTTTGAATTATATATTTATCCTTAATTTTGTTCATTTATAGAAAGGTATCACCTCTGCTTTGCTACAGGATGTTATTGAGGAAGGTGAGATTGTTCCTCATTGTAATAATTTTTCTGTGGGACAAGAAGGAAATGGACAAGAACTCTCACCTAAGGCTTTTGTATCATCACCTACAAATAACGAATATATGGAGGATTTTGATGAGGGATTTATTAAGGTTACTAAAAAAACAAATAATCATAACAATGATGTTGGTCATACCCGAGGGTTACTCGTGCATCTAATACCTTAAATATTATTAAAGGTTAAATCTCTCATTTGTAACATTAAGGGTTTCGGTGGCTCTAATGCTAGAGATAGGGTGAGAAATTTATGTGAAGTTCATAACATTTTTATGCTAATCTTAGTTAAACATTTAATTGCATCTTTAAATTTACATTTGATGGGAAAAAAGCATGGTTTTGGTTTGTCTTTCGCTAATTATACAAATAAGGTTTGGATTTTCTAGAATTGTAATGTTAATTTGGAAATTATCTCTAATTTGCCTCAAAATTTTCACACTCATATTGATTTTTTCAAATTTTCTTGCTTTCCCTCTTATGTTTATGCTTCCAATTTGAGAACGACTATGAGGATTCTTTGGAATCTAAAAGTTTGAGCAGGTTGTTAAACCTTATTCAACTGTCACAAGGCTACCCAAGAGGGGAGTGAATAGGTAATTTTAAAATTTTCTTGGATTTTCAAAAACCATTTTTTAAAAATTTTAAACAATAATCATGAAATATTCAATTATGTAATAAAATAATTATCACAATAAAATTTTCAACCACAAAATTTCAAAGTGCAGAAAAAAATATCGAAAAAATAAAGTGAACAGAAGAACACCAAATTTATAGTGGTTTGGTCCAAACTAGACCTACGTCCAGTCCTTGGAGACTCCTCCAAGTATTGCACTAAATCAAAGTGACTCTCTTTTTGCCCCCACAGTAACACAGAGAATCCCTTACAAACTCTCTTCTACCAATTCGGTGTGGTAGAGTACCAACTTTCTTTCTCACCCTCCTAGTGATGGCGAAGAACCTTCATCCTTTATCAAATCCTGATGACAACAGAGAACCTTCAATCTTTCTCACCCTCTTGGTGATAGAAGAGAACCTTCATCCTTCTTCACCCTCCTTGTGAAGGTAGAGTATTATGACATAGTGTTGAAGATTTTCTCTCAAAAGCCTCCATAGATGATGGGCGTAAATTCTTTTATGGATTCCAAAAATTGTAGAAAATAATCATAATTTAACTTATTTTATTTAGGATATTCTTGTGAAAATAATTAGCAAAATAGACACCTGACGGCCCTCAAAACCCCACTTGTACTGATAGGTACCAATTTTTTAAGAAATTTTTCCAATGCCCAAAAATTTTGAAAATTTAGGGAAGCTAAAAAACAATATTATAAATGTTCTGGAGAAGACGGTTTGTTATTTGGACTTCTCTAGGTCAACCAAAAAAATTAATGAACATTTAAAGTGTTTTACAATCTACCCACCTCTAGAAAAATGTCATTTTTGGCATTCCCAAAGAAGAATGAGTCAGAATAAACCTGGATACAATTTCCTCATATCAGACTCCTTCTTCCAAGTAGCCTCTCAGGTGGTCCTATGCTTCTACTACACCTTAACCATCAAAAAATTTATTTTCTTCTCAATTTTCTCACATCATCTGCCAAAATCCTTTTGGTTTCTTCTCTGTACTGTAGATTTGGATGAACCTCAACATCATCAACAAATAATCTATTCCCAGAATCAGACACCCAGTTTCTCAAAGATGATACATGAAATATATTATATATATCAGATATATGATCAGGTAATAATAACATGCAAGCAGAACTACCAATCCTCTCACTAATCTCAAAAGGTTTAATGTACCTTTGACTGAGCTTGCTAATTTTCCCAAATATGCTGACACCATTCATAAGATTGACTTTGACATACACTAGGTCACCAATCTGAAACTCAACTAATCTATGCTTCTAATTTTAATACTTCTTCTGACTATCTTATGCAGATTTCAACTATTCTCTAATCAAATTGATCTTTATAGTAGTATCATCCACAAAGGCTGAACCTATCACCCTATCTATCCCCCACCTCTGTCAAAGTTAAAGGATTCCTATATTTTCTTCCAAACAGAGCTTCATAAGGAACCATGCCAATGCTGGATTGATAACTATTTTTATATACAAACTCTATAATTAGGATATGATCCTCCCAACTTCCCCAAAAATCCAAAACATATAATCTCAGATGATCCTCCAGTACTTAAATAATACTTTCAGATTGTTCGTCAGTTTGCGGATGAGAAGCCGTACTGCAGTGCAACTTCATACCTAGTCCCTGCTAAATACCTCTCCATAATCTAGAGGTAAACCTACCATCCCGATCAGATACTATCACTTTCAACACCCCATGCAACCTTATAATATCTTTAATAGGGATCTATATTAACTTTTCCACTATATATGTCTGTCTATTCGAAAGGAAATGGGCATATTTTGTCAGTCGATCAACAACAACCTAATTGGCATCATGCCCCTACCTTAATTTGGGAAACCCATTAAAAAATCCATTATTACCTCTTCCTATTTCCACTCTGGAAGAGGTAACGACTGCAAAAGACCTCCTAGTCGTTGATGTTCTGCCTTTGCTAGCTGACATGCATCACATTTTAAAACAAACCACTTTGTCCTTCTTCAATCCATGCCACCAAAACATACACTTCAGATCTTCGTACATCTTACTACTTCCTGGATGAATAGTATAGCCTGAAAAATTAGCCTCATGTAGAATCTCCTATCTCATATCTCAAAAAATAGGAACCCAAAGTCTATCCATATAGAAAATAACACCATAATCAGAAACTTGTAGTTCAGATTTCTTACCAGATCTGATTTGATTAATCAACTTTGGATATTCTGCATATAAATTTTAATCTTCATCAATCTTTTCTTCTAAGGAGGGCTGAATGATCATCTGAGTCATTATACTAGAATCCCAATTAGTATAAGAAATCACCTCTAACTATAATCTCTCCATATCTCATATCAAATAATCACCTGAAGTGAGTTGTATACATGATAATCCATAAGACTTCTTGATTAGAGCATTTGCCACCACATTAACCTTACCAGACTGATACTAAATAGTTAGATCATAGTCCTTAATCAATTCAAGCCACCTCATTTTCCTAAAATTTAGATCCTTCTAAGTTAATATGTACTTCAAACTTTGATGATATGTGAAAACCTTATAGTTGACACCATATAATTAATGGCTCCAAATCTTCAAAGTAAATAAAATACCAACTAACTCTAGATCATGCGTTGAATAATTCCTTTCATGCGCCTTTGACTATCGTGAAGCATAAGCTATCACCTGACCGTATTGCATCAAAATATACCCCAAACCTCTCAGTGAAGAATCACCAAATATCTGAAATCCTTCTATAGCAAAGGGAAGAGCCAAAACTAGAGCAAAAGTCAAGAAATCCTTTAATCTCTGAAAACTAGCCTCACTCTTTGGTATCCAAACAAAAGCTACTAACTTTTGAGTCAGCCTCAACAGATGTGTTGAAATCAGAAAAAAAAACCCTTCACAAACTTCATATAATATCCTTCCATACCCAAGAAACTGCGTATCTCAAACACAATAGTAGTCCTTGGCTAATTAGTGACTGCCTGAACTTTTTGGGGATCAATAGAGATACCATCACCATTGACCACATGTCCCAAAAAATAAATACTCCTCAACCAGGACTCATATTTAGAGAATATTTCATACAAATGATGCTGCCTCAAAGTCTCCAATACACTTCTCAAATGTCTAGCTTGATCTTCCTCATAAGTAGAATATACTAAAATGTCATCTATAAAAATGATCACAAATTGATCTACCCATAAAGATAGCTGGTGCATTACTTATCCCAAATGGTATGACTAAAAACTTGTAGTATCCGTATCGAGTATTAAAAGTTGTCTTCATCACATCAGCCTCTCTCACACTCACCTGATAATAACCACATTGCATATCAATTTTTAAAAATATACAAGATCTAGCATGCTAGTTAAATAGATCATCAATCCATGGTAGTGGATATTAGTTCTTGATAGGGACTTTTTTCAACTCTCTATAATCAACACACATATGCATCATACCATCCATTTTCTTAACAAATAGAATAGGTTCTCCCTAGGGAGAAACACTAGGATAAACAAATCCCTTATCGACCAACTCCTGAAGTTGAATCTTTAACTATTGAAGCTCCTTTGGTGCCATCCTATATAGAGTTTTAGATATTGAAACCGTACCTAGAAAAATGTCAATATAGAACTCTACGTCTCTATCCAGAGAAAAATAGACTAACTCCTCAAAAAATACATCTAAACAAATCTCGTACTATTGGGATATCAGAAAGAGAACCAACATTTATACTCCTATCCCAAATTGATGCCAAAAATACCATACAACCTTTCTTCCATAATCTATTTGCTTCCAACGTAGAGATCAAGTAGGATAAAACACCTCAAACTCCTTGGAATACATAACTTTCACAACCCATAGATAATATAACTCACTTCTTCAAGCAATAAACCTGAGCCCCATACTGACTGAACCAATTCATACCCATAATAACATCATATGAGGAAATGGGTAATAAAATTAAACTGGATTTCCATTTCTTATTAGAAATCTCAATATCTCAGAAAAAAATCTACTGGCTATAATACTATCTCCAGCCAGCAAAATAACCGAAAGGGAAACAATTAGTGAAACTGAAGCAAAGTATAGTGAATCGAAGTCAGAAATAAAGGAATAACTAGCTCTAAAATTAAATAAAACACAACATGGATGCTCAGAAATATAAACAATGCCTGTCAAAATATCTGGAGCATCCCAGGCCTCCTACTGATTTAAACTATATACATGTGGCAAAACTGGAACTGAAGTTATAAAACTATAATGCACTCTCTGACTACCGCTAGATAATTTACTTACCACTAAACCCAAACCACCAGCTCTACCAGATGATCCCTCAAAAAAAGTTTAGAGAGGAATTTCCCTCGGTCTCCCTTCTCGTTTGATTAAGCTCTTGGATCTGGACTTAAAATGTTAAACAAATCCTTCTTATAGACACTCTGCTACCCGATGTCTTGTTTGATCGTATCTAAAACACTATCCAGTCATCCTGTAGCACTGAACAGAATGACATCGACAACAACTCTGGCATATAGGTGCCCCACTAACAGAATAAAAATTGGCTATGCTGCCACTACCAGAGACTGTTGTAGATACTAACAATCCACTTTTCCTAGAATCCCCATATGTAAATCTTCTCTTCTTCCCCAAAAATCCATTACCATAAGTCTCACTCTTGAACCTCTTCCTATTAGTAGTCCATTACTGCTAAGTAGCCATAAGGTTATTCTCTATCAAATGAGCTCTCTCCACAAGCTCAAACAAATTAGAAATGTGAAATGGCACAAGAAGCTATCTCAGACTATCCCAAAATCCTCTCAGGAAATTGAATCACTTCTATGTAGGAATACTAACCAATTGTGGAGCATATCTAGCTAAAGTAGTGAACTTTATCTTGTAGTGCATAAATGTCTTGTTCCCCTGAACCAACCTTAGAAAGTCTCCTGTAATTATTATCATACATAAGGTGGTATAAACCAGACTCTAAACACATCAATGAACTCCTCCCAAGTTATCATAGAGTTTAATCTCCCTTGAAAATTTTCATCCTGCTGGCCCATCCACTAGCACTCTGCCTCACCATCTAATAGAAAGACTGCTAATGGTACCTTTCTCTCAGGAGGACACTGCATACCATCAAATATCTTTTTCAGCCTCCTTGACCAGTCCTCTGCTATGGGCTCAATAGTACCCTCAAATCTTGGTGGCTTTAATCTCAAAAACATATGTAGATGTTTGTCTACCTCTTCAGGTTTAATAAAACAAAGCATGTTCTATGCATCACCCATCATATAGGCTATCAATATAGCAAATTATGAAACTACGTCTAAACCAATTATTGGAGCAGAACTATATATAGGAGCTGCATGACTATCACTCTATCCATCGGTCATATATGGGTATTGTGGATCCATAATCACATATAATATGCAACTGAATACACATGCATATAAAATAAAAATAATGAACACTCAAACAGACTTTAAACTAACATACTAAACTTACAAATCAATTCATATAGCTCTATTTTACAATCTAATTCCAAAACTAATACTCTGATACCACAAAAAACTTATCACAACCCAACCCTATTAAGACAGGTTCTATCATGTTGAGCTATGACAAGTAAATCCCGTGATTAAGTTTTGGAATTATTTCAGATTTGTTGTCGATATTCATTGAAATAAATGACAAACTATAGAGCAACTAAAATATCCAAATACTAAAAAACTCATCCATAAAGTTTCTTTAATTTATCAAAATAAAATATACACTACAGTATAGGGCTACAGGAAAGTGCTACATAATAGAAATTTAAACTAGCCATGACTATACAAAACTCAAAATAACAAAATACATATAACCTCATATCTGATCCTTAATAGTAAGTCTAGAACTTCTTTCCCCTTCCCGAATCCTAAAAACCAGAAGTAAGACCATAGTGAGCTACAATAACTTAGTAAGCCACACAAACCAATCTAAATTTTTAAATATTTTTTTTATCAAATATGTTGTTGAATATTTAAAAGAAATTAATTACTGTTTAAATAAATCACTGAACTGAGAATCACAAAACTAAAAATTTACTTAATCCATATCATTTATTCTATGATTTTGATAATAGTACATAATAAATTAATATATTAAAATTCATATCACATAGTAGTTCAGATCACATTTCTCTGACCCAGATAAAATTTTAAAGGATTTTGACCCCTTATGACTCCCTTCTTATTTATTCTTATAGCAATAGAATATATCAGATATCCTTATCTTAGATAGAATCTCAAAGGATTCTACCCCTTATAACTCCTAGAAATTCCATGACACAGATAGAATATCAAAGAATTCTTGTCCCATATGGCTGCGAACATATATAATTTAATCGTATATGCTCATATATCATCACAGTATAATAATTAAAGAGTAGTTGAGCATGTATCAAAATTTCACAGTATTGTATAATAGTAGACAACAAAAAATCCAACCAGGCAAAAATGCACATTTTTCTAAAATTACCAAATTACCAGTGATTATGTAAAATAATATTTTAAGACTTTTACTATACTACCGTACTATTTTTTGATATCCCAATAATTTTATATTCGATAAAAACACCATAAATTTTAAAACCCCAGTTGAAAATTTTCTAGAAAATATTCAAAATGTACATAATCATAATCTCTACAACATATAAAAATTTATATAGTGAAAGTTTTACCGATGCAAAGTTATCCCTATTGCTCTCTTACTGATACAAAATTTTAATCGAAATATTCACCAAAACTTATACATTTTTAAAAATTGTGATTGGCATAATGCGCCTTACCTTAAGACAAACAACTTTCCCAACTACGTTCACGGACAAAAATGGCCTGAAGTCTCACAAAATCTGGATTTTTCTCTCTCCTTCTCTTTTTCTCTAATTCCCTCTAATCCAATCTATGTTTGGGAAAAAACCAAAAATGCAAGTTTTATAGTAATAGAAATTAGTGGAATGAGATTTTTTTTATTTTGACAATTATATAATATATAATAATATTATTAAAATTATTTTCAATAGAAATTTCGTAGGACCTATCCTGGTCGAGTTGGGTTATGACACCTCCCATGGCCTTGGTGAGTCTTATGGGGGTCTCTCTAAAGAGAGAGGCTTCTTAGTTCATTCCTTAAAATTCTCTGCCTTCTCTAAGAGGGAAATAAAGTAGTCGAAATTATTTTCCTTCTCTAGGATGGAGAAAAAGGAGTCAAGGTTCTCTACTTGTGAAAGGATTTTTGGTCCTCTACCACACCGGGTTAATGGAAGAGAGTTTATAAAGACTTCTCTACCTTTGCTGATGGAGCAAAAGGAGAGTCATTTTATGTTAGTATAACACTTGGAGTGGAGGACTCCTAGGAGTGGACATAGGTCATGGTTTGATCAAAGCACTATAAAATATGATGTGTTCTTTCTAATTTTATTTTCTACATTTTACTTTCTGCTCTTCATTTTTTTATAATTGCTTTGTGAAATTAGGAGTTCAATGATCTATTATGCAATTTAGAATTTTATCATAAACAATAAATTGTTGTTAAAATTGATAGCTTTTGTATTGTAAAATTAAATTGCCTATTTTAAAAGTTTAAAAAATCTACAAAAAATTAGTACTCTTTTTTTAGGATTATTTTTACATGCACCACTCACACTCCCCCCCCCACCTCTTTTTGTATCTCAAACTTTCAAGTGGTATCAGAGCAGGGTCTCCAAAATATTATTTTAAAAAACCTTGAGATAAACGATCAGTGGAACATTTTGGTAATCTTACACTATAAAGGGTTATTTAATAACCGGTCCACCTTTGTTTGTAGATAACCCATTTGATTTCTAGAAAATTTGGATGTCAACATTTATGCAATCCATTAACTATAGAATTTAGCATATGATTCAAATCGATTACTCACCTCCATATTATTTATGGTAATGATATTCCCTTTAATGAATGGAAAAATGAGGATAGGAAACTTATATAGTAAAATACTAAGTGTCTGAATTATTTTTTTGTTCTTTAAAATCTAAAGACTATATGCAAGTTTCTACATGCACTACCAGGAAAGAGTTTTGGGATAGGTTGTTTATCACCTATGAGGGAACCAATGAAGTTAAATAGTCTAGGCTAAAATATATTTTTTTCATGACTACAAACTTTTTTTTGCATGAAACCAAGTGAGAGTGTGTCTGAAATGTATACTAGGATCACCCAGATTGCTGATTGTAACATCTTTGCATGCACTAGGTAGAGAAATGTTAAATTCTAAAAAAATTAATAAAATTCTACATTGTTTACCTAGATCTTAGATGAAAATATAATTGTAATTATTGAATCAAATGATTTATATGTTTACTCTATTCATAATTTTCTTGGATCACACATTTCCTATGAGCAAGGAGAGAGTCAAAGGCAAAATAATGTAGCATAAAAGAAGAAGGATAGAACTGTAGCACTAAAAATACATGATTTTGATAATGGAAACTCTTCAGCAGATGAGGATGATGAAATAGCCTTGATGACGCACCAATTCAAGAGCTTTATGAAACAAAAATAGAGGATTCAACAAAATAACTATAGCAAAGGTAAAGGTCATAAATCTACTAAAGTTTCATCTGATATAATTTGCTTTGAGTGCAGGAAACTAGATCACCTTGAAGCTGACTTCCCCAACCTGAAGACTCGCCTAAATAAGGAGAAGGGTGAAGAGAAGCCAAAGTATAAAAGGGGTAAGCAAAAGACACAAAAAGATATTTTGGGCTGACTCTGCTTGAAAATCGTCAGAAGAAGAAGCAGAGGAGGAGGTAACAAACTTGTGTCTAATGGCTAATGATTATCTTGATCAATCTGTTCACGATGATGTATTTCAACTCTCCTGTGATTTATTCATTATTATTTCAAAAATATTCATGATATGTATAAGAAGCTTAAGAAAAAACATGTTTTCCTTAATACTATATTTTCTACTTTGCAAAAAGAGCATGCTAGTTTAATTATCGATCACTCTACTTTAGAAAGTTATCATATAACTTTATTAGATGAGTTTGATGCATTAAATAAGAATCATATTAATCTATTTGATTCATATAATTCCTTGAAAACATCATAGATTGAGCAAAAAAAGCATTTAAGGATTTAGAAGAACTAGTATGTTAATTAGATAACAGTGAGCATGCACTAAAATTGAAATTGGCAAGCTATAATAATGAAAATAAATATTTACAAGAAAAAATTATTGCACTTGAGAATAATAAACCATCACTTTCAATAGCTCTATGGTATAACCCCTCAACATAGCATGCTTCACATAAACCTAGGAAGAGGCATCATTACCCATATAGGTTAGTAAACACATTCTCTTATATTAGGTGTTACTCCTATGGCATGTTAGGACATATAGCCCACACTTGCACTATCCACCATAGGACACATTTAGTGTGGAGGCCTAAATTTCATTCATCACAACATAACATGAATACATCTCATTCAGTCAAGCATAAGGTGGAACTGAAACTCACTTCGGTTCTCAAATCTAACCTTTGAATGACATTATAGGTGTGCTCCCATAAAAAACCTAGTGAGAATATGTGGTACCTAGATAGTGATTACTCGAGGCATATGAATGGTGATATGAAACAATTCATCACATCGAAGGCCTGGTCAAGAGATAAAGTGACATTAAGAGACAATATCACTAGGAAAGTAGTGGGATCAGGTACAATTAGAAACTCTAAACACTTTATGATTGAAAATATTTTGTTAGTTGATGGTTTAAAGCATAACTTGTTAAGTATTAGTCAACTATATAAAAAAGGATTTGATGTAAAATTTCTTTCTAACAAATACACGATTAGCTTAGATGATAAAGTTTTGTTAGAAGAAAAATATTTGAACAATATTTACATGTTAGAATTGAATTATATTTAATATTCAAATTCCTTCTATTTAAAAATAATAATTAATGAATCTTGGCTATGGCATAGGAAACTATGCCATGCTAACATTAAAACACTTATGAATATAACTCACAAAACTTAATTGGAAGCATACCAAAGTTAGGCTTTACTAAGGACTACCTATGGGATGCCTGTCAACTTGGAAAATAAGTAAAATCATCATTTCACTTAATTAAGGATATCAAAACCTCTAGACACTAGAAATCCTTCACATTGACCTATTTTGACTAATTAGTACAGTCAGCCTAGGAGGAAATACTTATGGATTTGTGATAGTAGTTGATAACTCTAGATTTACTTGGGTAAGATTTGTAGCATATAAGAATGAATCATTTAAGGAATTTAGAACCTTCTTCACTTGGATTCAAAGGAAATTAGGATGTGATATTTTAACAATTTATAGTGATCATAGTGGAGAGTTTGAAAATGGTAGGATTGAATCTTTCTATCAAGAGATATGAACAGAATATAATTTCTCTATCTCAAGGACCCCCAATAGAGTGAAATAACTGAAAGGAAAAATAGAACCTTACTGGAAGCTGCTAGGGCAATGCTAGCTAAGTATTCACTCCCTAAGTATTTTTGGGTAGAAGAAGTGAATACTACTTATTATATTTTAAATAGGGTTAATATTATATCCAAGTTGAATAAAACTCTATATAAAATCTTAAGGGGTAGGACACCCAATCTTTCTAACTTACATGTATTTGGATATAAATGCTTTTTCTTAATGAATGGAAAGAAACCCTTCAGAAAAATTGATCTTAAATCTGATGGAGTCTTCCTAGGTTATTCTTCAATAGGTAAAGCTCATAGAATCATCAATAAGAGGACCCTAGTAGTAGAAGAATCTACCCATGTTGTATTTTATGAATCAGATAAGACCTCTAAATCCAAACCTAAAAAAGAAGTAGTGGAGGTCATTCAAGGGGTAGAAACCATTGCCATAAGAGATGGAGTAGAACCTCAGAAGCATTTGCCTAGTGATTAGAGATATTCTTCTAATCATCCTAAAGGGTTAATCTTAGGAGACCCGCATGAAGGTGTAAGAAATGGGCATGGACTTAGGAAAGAGCTTAGTCAATCTACATTTATTTCTGTAATAAAACCCACCAATATGTATCAAGCCTTAGGAGATGAATTCTAGATCCTAATAATGCAAGAAAAGCTAAACCAATTTATTAGGGATGATGTCTTGGAATTAGTCAAGAGATCTAAGGAGCAAAGTGTGATTGGAACAAACTGGGTCTTCAAAAATAAGATGAATGACTCTGGAATAGTAGTAAGAAATAAGGCTAGACTTGTGTTGCGGATCAATGGTTTATATTTTGATGATAGCAAACATTTTTATTTCTCTATGACTGCCTTATGTACTGACATTTCAGGTTCACACGATCGGACTGTAATTTGGAACCAGCTCAAGATTGGGTAGACTAGGTCTGAGTCAGTTTGTACCTTTTTCCTTTCTTAAGTCTATTATATTTATTGTGAGCTCCTGATTACTTGTAAATATTAAGATGTTTTAACTGTTCCCTAGAGTTTATTCGTTTTAGGTACATCATCCCTGGACGATATTTATATCGGCTGGGATGATCTGTTCAAAAGTGAAACCTAATTAGGGATCCTCATTAAATCAGCCGTCAATTATGCAAAACACAATGTTCTGGACCAATTTTATATCAGCCAGGATGATAGGCTCAATTCAGAAAGAATCTGCTGCCAGATCTACTTAGGAATTCTTATTTTTGGATATCGGCCTGGTGATCGGCCTGGCTATGTAAAATATCGGCCAGGGACGATCCAGGACAATTTTCCAAAATTTCTCTGGCAATTTTGGAAATTAATTAATGGTGATTTCGTCCGGCGCCGATCGCAAAGATCGTCCAATCGATTAGACATCGGCCAGCGTCATTTCAGGGCGATATTTAAGATGATTTTCCACATATTTGAACTAATTGGCCATAACGATATGTCTATCATCCTGGGATGATAAAGTCGGCAACTTGCATTACATGAGCTGCATTTTTAGCTCTTCTATTTAAGCTATGACAAGGCACTTTCTTAAGCTGTCCTATTGACAGCCATTGTGCTTCGTTCTTGTGGGGAAACTTGAGAGAGAGAAACGCTTGAAAGGGAACGTGAGGAATGGTGAAGTCTGAGAAGAGGGAGAAGATTCTGTGAGGGGGCACTCAAGGGAGTGTGGAGGGGGATTCCACACGGTTGCTCCGGCAGGCTTGCACCTTAATACCGTCGGATTTAAGGCTTATCTCGATGGAAGTTCACCAAAGAAGAAGATCTCTTTGGTGTCAAAGGTCCCTGCGACTCTGCCGCACCGGGGAAGGTGGAAGTGATTTTGTAAGGGCTTCTCCGCCTAGCTGTGGGGGCTAAAGAAGAGAGACTTGTTTTAGTGCAATACTTGGAGTGTGCCTCCAAGTAGTGGACGTAGGTCAAGGTTTGACCAAACTACTATAAATTTGGTGTGTTCTTTCTTATTATTTGCTTTCGCATTTAATTTCCGCATCGTTGGTTTTGATTTTGGTGAATCTTGTTTTTGGATTTAAGATTGTGTTTGTTTTAAATACTGATTCACCTCTCTATCTCTTTATTAGCCTTGGGCTAGTTCATAAGGGCTTAACATCCTTAACAAACTTTCTAGTGCTATCAGAGCACTTTCTAGTGTCATCAGAGCACTTTAAAGTGGTATCAGAGCACTTTCAAGTGGTATCAGAGTGAGATTGATAAAATAAGTTTTTAAAATCTTTTGAATTTTTTATTCATGGCTAATTTTTCTAATCGTAATGTTGTAGAAGGATATTCAATCACCAGACCTCCTTTATTTGAAAATATGTCATTTGATTATTGGAAAACTCGCATGACTATTTTCTTACAATCGATTGATTTTCTCATGTGGCATATGATTTTAACTGGTTATTCATCACCGTCACGTATTGTTAATGGAATTAAAACTGATATTCCTTTTAATCAATGGAATAGGGAAGAACAACTAAATGCTCAATTGAATGCAAAATCTTTAAATTGCTTTTTCTGTGCTTTAAATTTTGTAGATTTCATGTTAGTATCCACGTGCACCACTGGTAAGGAAGTTTGGGATAAACTACACACCAAATACGAAGGCACTAGTGAAATCAACCAATCCAAGTTGAATTTGTTAATGCATGATTTTGAATTATTTTTCATGAAACATTATTAAACCACCTTAGACATGTATACCAGATTCATTCAACTTATAAATGCATTGCATGCTTTAGGAAAAGAATTTTCAAATTTTAAAAATGTTAACAAAATTCTTCGTTGTCTACTAGATAAGTTTAATGCCAAAGTAGTTTCTATTTGTGAATCAAAATATTTGAATGATTATTCTATTGATAATTTGATTGGCTCACTCACTGCCTACGAGCAAGGTTTGGGTAAAAGACTTTTGAATGCAGGTGAAACGATTGTTTTAAAAATTGAAGATATAGAAAGAGATAGCTTAGTTGGTGACGAATGCAATAACTTTACAAGCAAATCACAAAGCTCACCAAAGCATAAACAAAAGTGGAAAAAAGTTATTTTCTTTCGATGTAGGAAGCCTGGACATATGAAAAATCAGTGCCCTAATTTAAAAATTTTTCCTATGAAAGAAAAGGGCAAGGCGAAGCAAAATTTAAACTGGGGAAATAATGAAAGGCAAAAAATCTCATGGGCAAATCTTGTTTCTGAAGCATCGGACCAGGAGAGAGATAATGGTTAAAAGCCTTTCGTGTTTTTGTATTGTTTTTTTGTTTTTATGTTTTTCATTTTTATTTTGTATTTTTATTTTGTTTATTCTTTGAAATATTTGTTTTTGTGAAAGTTTTTCTCTGATCAACACACACATTCACTTTTCTAAAAATGAAAAATCTACTTCCTTTTTTTTCTTAAAATCTTTGGTAAGTTGTGTTTGACCTCTCTAAAAAAATTCAAAAGAAGGAAACTCATGTTTTTGATTCTCAATCTCTATTTCCTAAAAGTGGAACCTACTTTTGTTTTAAAATATTTTTCATCTTTTAAATTGATTTTTGAAACTAAATTTTTTATCTCCTTACATTTTATTTATCGCATAGGGATCTTTTGCAAGTTGTTGAATCTAACTCATAATTTTCTTAATCAAGAATTCGCTTTATCAATAGGATGGGTTTACTTTTATTTTTTAAGATTTCAGAAAGGTAGCATATTAAAAAAAAATTGTCAATGATGCCAAAAATAAAAGATGCATAATGACGCCAACTTAAAAAATATACATAAAAGTGTATCAAAAATCAAAAGATGCGTTAAGAGCGCCATTCAAATTGACAAGAGGAATAAAATGAGCAAACAAAACGTAATGCTTACCATTCTTGTACTTCTTAAAAGCTTAAGAAAACCCTTGATACTTTCGATACTTGATTTTGAAAAATATGATTCCTGATTCAATAATTCGTGCATTAATCTTCTATTAGATATATTTTATGAAAGGAGTTTTTAATAATTAATGTTTCTTTTTCCCGTTTATTCCTTGATTTAGATATTGGATTAAAAATTTTTTGAGCCTTTCAAAGAACTTGAGTTTGGATTATCAAATTCTGAATTTCTAATCTTTTCTGGGCTATGCGTTGTCAAATCCAATTCTACTAAGTTTTTGATTAAAACCAAGAGGTAACTTTCTCATTTTAAGAATATTTGTTTTTTCACTAGATCAGGGAACGTTTTTATCTTTTATTCGTTTTGTTTTTTGTTTGTGCCTCCTCTCTTTTTGATAATGTCAAAGGGGGAGAACATAATGTTAAATTTATATCCTTTTTTTTTCTTCTCAAAAAAATTAAAAACAACAAAATATTTTGTATCTCCCCTATTTTTTAAAAGAGTGTATTCTAGTGAGGGGGAGATTAGGAGAAATTGCTTTTTTTTTTAAATTCAAATTGAATTATTTTCCATCATAAAAAAGGGGGAGATTGTTGCGGATCAATGGTTTATATTTTGATAATAGCAAACATTTTTATTTCTCTACGACTGCCTTATGTACTGACATTTCAGGTTCACACGATCGGACTGCAATTTGGAACCAGCTCAAGATTGGGTAGACTAGGTCTGAGTCAGTTTGTACCCATTTTCCTTTCTTAAGTCTATTGTATTTATTATGGATCCTGATGCTTTGTAACGTATAAAAGTTTCTGACTGTTCCCTAGAGTTTACTATTTTTGGTAACATCGTCCTGGATGAAATTTATATCGTCCGTGATGATCTGTTCAAAAGCAAAAGCCCTAATTAGGGCATCCTCATTAAAGCAGCCGTCATTATGCAAAACACATTATCCTGAACGATTTTATATCAGCCAGGATGATAGGCTCAATTCGGAAAGAATCTGCCATCATATCTACTTAGGAAATTCTTATTTTTGGATATCGGCCTGGTGGATCGGCCTGGACTATAAAATATCGGCCAGGACGATCCAGGACAATTTTTACAAAATTTCTCTGGCAATTTTGGAAATCAATTAATGGTGATTTCGTCCGGGCCGATCGCAAGATCATCCAGGCCGATTAGACATCAGCCAGCTTCATTTCAAGGCGATATTCAGGATGATTTTCCTCATATTTGAACTAATCAGCCAGGACGATATGTCTATCGGCCTGGACGATAAATCGGCAACTTGCATTAATGAGCTCGTATTTAGATCTTCTATTTAAGCTATGACAAGGCACTTTATAAGTGTCTTTGGCAGTCATTGTAGCTTCATTCTTGTGGGGGAAACTTGAAGAGAAAGCTTGAAAGGGAGTGAGGAACAGGTGAAGTCTGAGAGATGGAGAAGATCCTGTGAGGGGGGACTCAAGGGAGTGTGGAGGGGGATTCCACACGGTTGCTCCGGCAGGCTTGCACCTTAATACCGTCGGATTCAAGGCTTATCTCGAGGGAAGTTCACCAAAGCAGAAGATCTCTTTGGTGTCAAAGGACCCTGCGACTCCGCCGCACCGGGGAAGGTGGAAGTGATTTTGTAAGGTCTTCTCCGCCTAGCTGTGGGGGCTAAAGGAGAGACACTTGTTTTAGGTAATATTTGGAGGGTGCCTCCAAGAAGTGGACGTAGGTCAAGGTTTGACCGAACTACTATAAATCCGATGTGTTCTTTCTTATCATTTGCTTCCGCATTTAATTTTCGAATCGTTGGTTTTGATTATGGTGAATCTTGTTTTTGGATTTAAGATTGTGTTTGTTTTAAATACTTATTCACCTCTCTATCTCTTTATTAGCCTTGGGCCAGTTCATTAGGGCTTAACATCCCTAACGAACTTTCTAGTGCTATCAGAGCACTTTCTAGTGTCATCTGAGCACTTTCAAGTGGTATCAGAGCACTTTCAACTTGTAGCTAAAGGGTATAACCAAATTAATGGAATATACTTTGAAGAAACCATTACCCCAGTACCTAGACTAGAAGCCATAAGGGTGCTCTTAGCCTTTACTTGCTTTAAAGGTTTTATGTTGTATCAAATGGACGTTAAGAGTGCCTTTCAAAATGGGGTAATTAAAGAGGATGATTATGTTTAGAAACCCCCCAGATTTGAGAATTCACAATTTCCAAACTAGGAATTTAAATTCAAAATGGTATTATAAGGGCTAAAGCAAGCACCTCGAGCATGAAATGGAAGGTTAAGTTCATTCCTTCTGCATATAAGTTTTGTTAAGGGTAGTGTAGACACCACCCTCTTCCTAAAGAATGAAGTATAAAAGTTGCTCATTTTTTAAATCTATATTGATGACATTTTTTTTAGATCATCAAATAAAAATTTTTGTGACGAATTTTCATAAACCATGAGCAAAGAGTTTGAAATGAGTAAGATGGGAAAACTTAATTATTTTCATGGATTTACTGTATAATAGTTGAATGATGGAAACTTCCTTAGCCAAAATAAATACATCAAGGAAATTCTTAAAAAATATGAAATGGACAATAGTAAGGCCATTAATACTTTCATGAGCTCCACTATTCAATTAGACAAGGACCTAAATGGAATATTAATGGATCAAAAAATATATAAGGGAATTATTGGATCACTTATGTACTTAACTGCTAGTAGGATAGATATAATATTTAGTGTTTACCTTTATGCTAGATTTTAAGCAAATCTAAAAGAATCACATGTGACTACTGTTAAAAGAATCCTTACATATTTATTGGGCACTCCAAACCTAGGAATACAAGGAATCTGGTACCCTAGACATAGCACCACTATTAAAATTATAGGATTTTTGGATTTTGATTTTGCAGGATGTAGGGTAGATAGAAAAAACACTTTTGGACTTGTCTATTTGTAGGATAATCCTTAGTTTCCTGGTCTAGTAGAAAATAAAATTCAGTAGCCCTCTTTACAACTAAGGAAGAATATATAGCAGTAGGAAGTTGTGTTGCACAAGTCCTTTTGCAAAAGCAACAACTCTTAGATCTTGGACTACCTATAGGAACCAAACCAGTTATGTCTGACAAAGCTAGTGAAATTTGCCTATTCAAAAATCTAATTCAGCACACCCGCACAAAGCATATAGACATTAGGCATCACTTCAAAAGCGATCATATAGGAAAGGGATATATAGAATTTTACCACATAGCTACTGGAGATCAATTGACAAACATATTCACAAAACCCCTATAACCTATGACACATTTAGCACCTTAAGGATAAAACTATGTGTTATAGACATTCATGCTTAATCCAAGATAAATAAAAAAAAATTTAATTTTCATTTCAAAGCATTTGTTCATATGTGTTTAAATTATATATACTTTTTCATATAATAGTTTATATTTTATTTAATATTAATTGTTACAAAAAAATGGCCTAAGATGTTTCCTGGTCATCACACATGCACTTCACTTAATCCTAACAATCTTTAAAAAAAAATTATGATCATACTATACAATATGTATATATGCACAGATCACAGCCCTTAATTGCATCAACAAACCAGATTGAATCAATGACGCATAAACCATACTATTTGAACCTCTCTTTGTACAATATGATCCATGTATCACTACTTATTAAGGAAGTCAGTCCGTTATTTAAGAAATTAATGTCATTCATAATGTATAATATCTACCTTCATATTGTATGATGCACATATCAAAATGGATTGGGATGAATATAATTCAATCGGTACAATAATAATTGAAGTTTGTACTCTACAAATACTTATTTGTACTATATGATAATTTTTGTCAACATCATATCGATGATCCCTCAGATGAACAAAATTTCTTAAGATCATCTAGTACGATACTGATCGTACAGTATGATTTGACCACCATTTTCTGACAGACTATTTAGTCAAAATAACTCCCTAATCGTATTGAATGATACATTTATTGTATTATATAAACAACCAAAAATTCTATAAATTAGAGGGTTAACTAGTTCAATTCACTCACACCTTCACACTTCTACTTTCTACTCCTTCCTACTAAATGGTCAGTAGAAGCAAACGTGGAAGGATGACTCAGAGGATGATCTCCTCCTCTCATCATTTTGATGATTGCTTCCTTTTTGTAGAGATGAAGATGCATATTAAAAATATAAAGTGGAAAAAATTAACCCCCTCCCAAAAATTAAACCAACCTGCCCTAAACTTCAAGGTAATGACCCTTTTCACATCCACCACCATTCAATTCTGCCCTAGCCTAGCTTTTCTTTTCAATTCTAAACTCATGTATGAATTTATAGCAAAATCTTAGGATGGTCCTAGAAATCTGCACCATTACCTCCTTTTTTATCATCAAAATATAGAGATTACTAAAACTGATTTAGCAAAATACATAGGTATCTCTACTGAAGGACCTCACCCTAAATCCCTAATTTACCATGAATTTAACTGGGTTGCTATTAACTTAACTATCAAGAATGTTCCTTCAAATCAACAGTTACCACTTATAGAAACTCTAAATCAAAATGCCCTTATAATCTAGCATGTACTACACATTTTTATTATACCCAAAGCTGGAGATCAATGTTAATTTGGATTGGTAATCCAATGCTGCAGCTCTAATGTTTCTCCTGAATTAGATGGTATTACCTATTCGTATTTTAAAAACTATGGGAGCATTATAGGTAAGGAGGTGTGGCTGGTAGTGAAGCAGTTTCTTCAAACAGGGAAACTTTCTGAATTGGAAAGAATCTTTAGTTATTCTTATTCCTAAAGTGCTCAACCCAGTAATTCATACAAGCTTCCATCCAATCAGTCTTTGTTGTACTTTATACAAAGTCATTGCCAAAAAGTTGTTGAACCGACTTTTGAAGGTGATTAATGGACTTATCTCCGAAGTGCAAACTGCTTTTATCAAAGGTAGATCTCTATCTACTCATATTTTGTTAGGCTATGAACTTTTCAAAAAACTCAGATTTTTAAAATCTAAGAAAGATTTGGTGACCATCAAGTTAGATATGGAACAAGCCTATAATAGTATGGCTTGGGAAACGTTAAGGCAGGTTTTGAACTACTATGGATTTCCAAAAAAAATTACTAATCTACTCATGGAATACGTGGTGAATCCAGAGTTTTTCATAATGAAAAATGGAAAAATTTCTGATGCAATCAAAGCCAAAAGCGGATTTAGACAGGGTTGTCCGCTCTCTCCTTATTTATTCATTCTTTGCTCTCAAATTTTGACTGATGATTTGAGTCAAAGGGGAAGCAAATTGGGTATAAAAATCTCTTCAAATGCTCCAAGAAACTCACATTTATTGTATGCAAATGGCGTACTTTTATTCTCAGAAGTAACTCTTAAAGGCATGAAGAAATTCAAGAGGATTATAGAAGATTTTTGCAGCCAAACTAGACAAAAAGTGAATGTGCAAAATTCTGTGATCCTGTTTGGCAAATTAGTAAATTGGAAATGAAGGAGGGAAATTTCCAAGCTTTGGGGATATAAAATAGTTAATGAGTTCAACTATCTTGGGATCAAGATAACTCTTAGAAGATTGGTGGCTTCATATTTTAACTTCATTTTAGAGAAAGCTGCTAACAAACTCAATGTTTGGGGTAAGCAATCTATTTCTCTAGCTAGAAGACTTGTGTTGGTTAAATTAGTAATGGTTTCATTACTGGTTTTTATGGCTGCTCACTCATTGGTTCCAATTAGTATATTAAAAGAGTTGGACAAAGCTTGTAGAAGTTTTATTTGGGAGAAACAAGGAGGAAGCGGCTTGGGATAACTTATCAAGAGTTGGAAGGAAGGGGGAAAGGTGTACATTCGGTGGTCAATATAACCGGTCCTCTAAGGACTAAACTTGCCTGGAGCTTCATGAAAAAAGAAGACTCATTGTTGAACAAGGTTTTAATGGCTAAATATGGATTGAAGTTTTGGGAAAATTCTAGTATGAGCAATAGATCTACCACTTGAAAAATCTTATCCAGTGGAGCTCAATTTCTGCACCGAATTACAAGGTGGAAGATTTCATCAGGTAAAGCTATTAACATCTTGAAAGATGTATGGATTCTTGATAAAAGTTTAGATAAATGGCCAACCTGTATAGCGATGGAAAATTTTGAATTTCCTTCACTTGAATCCTTTATTAATGATGGGGTGTGGAACAAAGTACTTCTTCATGATTTCTTTGGAAAGTCTCTGGATGAAGTTATTCTCCAAATTCAAATTCATCCTGATATAGGTGAAGATACTATAGAATTGAGGTTCAATTTTTTGGGTAAAAGTATCACGGGTTTGGCTTCATCTTCTTATGATAAGGAGATTTTGGAAGTTGATTATGGAAGCTGGTTAAAAAAGCTAAATCTAAAGTCTAGAGTGGAATACTTTTGGTGGAGGCTTTTTAACAATGCTATACCTATTAATGCCTTTTTGAAGTATCAGAGGTTGTTGGGACATGACTTATGTCCTAGAGGATGGAATGGAGAGGAAAATTCTGAACATGTAATGGTGCATTGCTTGAAGATTCAGCAAGCTACAATGATATGAAGAAGCTGGGGTTTTTCGGTTCCAACATTTACTTCAACCAGAGATTGTAAACTCAACTTGGAAAGGCTAACAGTGGAAAACTGGTTCATTGCAAAGATATAATGCTCATTGATATATTTGTCTTGGAAAAGTAGAAACATGGTAAAGCATGGTGACCGAGAATTGAGTTTAAATCTTATAGCTTCTAATGCTATTTGTTTTGACTCCAATGCCAACACTAATCTATTCGTGGATCACTGGGATGCTAACAAACTGAATCAGCTATTTCCTTATTGGCACCCTCCTCTCCCACGATGGATTAAGGTTAATATTTACGCTTCTTTAACAAGGTCTTACAAAGGCGGAGTTGGTGGAGCCTTTAGAGATTTAAAAGGATGGCTTTTGCTTGCTTTTGGAGTATATTGCATTCATTGGGAATGTGCCCTATTGGAGTTAATGGCTTTTCATTTTGTGAAGATGATCATCATGGAATGGATGTTGGATGCAATAGGAATCTTAATAGAAAGTGACAACCTTAGTATTATCAATTACTTGCAAAAGATGGTGGAAGAGAACAATCGGAATGGTCCAAAAGAAGGAACAGAAGACCTTTCATTCTTGGATGGATTTGGTAAGTTTTTTTTTTTTCATTTTGCAAAAAGAAATTGTAATAAGTTAGCTAATTTTTGTGCTAACAATGCTTTAGAAGGTGATTTCTTTTGGGAAGATTTGTATTGCAATAAGGTTCCTCCTTTGTTTCTCAAGTTGTTAAAGGAGGATTATGATAGGTTTTTATCACAGAGTAGTATGTAATAATTTCCTTCTTTTTTAATGCATGTACATATATATATATATATATATATATAACCCCACTTCTCTCTTTTGTCACTTGCCTTATAATGTTGAATACTCCATTCTATAAAGCCCAACTAGTTTTTAATTATTTCCCCAACATGACTCATATATTACATTTAAACACCCATAGAAAACAAAATATAGCCTCAGTAAACATCATAGGCTATATCCTTAACCACAAGTACTAACTCTCCATTCCTATTCTACCTGATAATGTCCTTATTTTCTATACAGATGCCTCATTCCATATCCTTTTTATCAGGGCTAGAGCAGTTTGAGCTAGATTTTGATAAAGAAGGGAAAGCTGCTACTACAGGAGGACATCCACCACCACCAGTACTATAATTTTTACATGCCTTCCCTACCTACCCCTTAGGATGATATCATTCAGTGGCTTGAGCAATTAGAAACTTGACAAGACTACCATATCCACCAACAACAACACCAGTAGCAAGTGGAAGACATGAGATGGTTTAGAGAAAGATTTTCCTCGATAGATATACAATTTCTTTCCATCCATCAGTTCTTTCATCCACCACCACAACCACCTGATAGGATCTACCGTTCTAGTAGTTTGTGTCTATTATGTCTTTGTGTTTGTATACCACCTCTTTTTGGTCATGTCAAAAGGGGGAGAACATATTTGGTTATTTAGTTTCTTTTATGTTTTTTCTGTTATATGTGTGCCTATTTTTGTTTAATAAAAATTCCTATTTTATTTATTTATTTTGTATTATTCTTTCCTTTTTTTTTAATGACAAAAATACATGTATCCCCTATTTTTCTAACATCTTTTACGTATTAAGGGGAGCAAAGGGTGGAAAATTTTTCAAGCTAAACTTCAACTAAATTTTTTTTTCATTATAAAAAAGGGAGAGATTATTCCAAATCTAGGATCCTTAGCATGTTGGATCTTATTTATGTTTTATGCACTAATAATTATAGATACAATACTTAAGAATACCAAAGACTCAAGATTGGGTAGGTTAGGATAGCAAGTCAAAAGAGTCTATTTTTTTATTTTTCATTAATTTTATATTTTCTAGAGTAAGGCTACCTTAGAGTGTATGTAATTGGGTGATTATACACTTACATAGGGGGAGAGAGAAATTTTTTTTAAAATTAAAATTTTCTAAATTAATCATATTATATGATTTAAAATCATATTATATGATTAGTTTATTTAAAGTTTTGTTCAACAGCTAATTGAAAACAAATGTTCTATGAACTAATCACACTGTATATTATATATCTTACTATATGTTTCATTTCATGATACAAACTCTGGCCACTAGATTAATTTAAGTAACATTTTGAAATTGATAAATTGAATTAATCATATTGTACGATGCAAATCATACTGTATGAAAATTTCAAATCTTGCTAAAATTAACCCCCATGATTGTTTAATCAAATTACAATTTAATGAATGATAGTTGATCATACTATACAATGTTGATCATACCAAACAATTGACATAGATGAAATTTGGTCATCCTAGATATCATACCAAATAAAACCATGATTTTTTACCAAATTGCATAGTATGATGATGATCATACCAAACGACTAATAGAGACAAATTATGTCATCCAAAAAATTATACCATATGAAGTAGCAATTTTTTGAACTAATTATAATGTACAATAATCATATCGTACTAGAATATTTACCTAAAAACAATTAATTGTATTGTATGATGAGAACATTATGGGATGAGTGACATAGATGGCTTTCAATCATCACTAGAATCATCTCGTATGAATAGAGGAAGATAAATAGATTGAGTTAGATGTTCTCTCAATCATATTGCATGATGTGTTCATGAAAATTGAATAGTTTATTTGAATGATTGTTTACATTGTTTTGGATGGGACTAGCTTTAAACTGATTATACTGTCAAACTTGGATCGTACTGTATAAATAGAGATGGCCAACTTAAATTTTTAGGGATTTTTGAAGCCTATTGTAAAAGCAATTTTCTTTAACCTTTATAAATAATAGTGAAGACAGGAATGTGACTGAAGGAGGAACTCTAAGAGTGATATTTTAAAGAAAATCAAGGTTTGTGAGAGGAAGTAGAAGATGAGCTTGAGCATAATGGAGAAATACTATGATGGGAATCACACGATTGCTCTTGGCTAGCTACACGCTTGCTCCTCCTGTGGCCTTGGTGAGTCTTGTGGTGGAGATCTCTAGGGAGAGAGGCTTATTAGTCTAGTCCTCGAGGTTCTCTGCGTCCTCTAGGAGGGAGAAAATAGAGTCGAGATTCTCTACCTTCTCTAGGAGGGTTAAAAAGAAGTCAAGGTTCTCTATCTGTGAAAGGATTTTTAGTCCTCTGCTGCACCGGGTTGGTGGAAGAGAGTTTGTAAAGGCTTCTTCGCCTTCCTGAGGAACAAAAATGAGAGTAACTTTGTATTAGTGTAATACTCGGAGTGGAGGACTCTGGGGAGTGGATGTAGTTTATGGTTTAATTGAACCACTATAATATTTTATGCGTTCTATCTAATTTTATTTTTCTGCATTGTACTTTTTGAACTTCAGTTTCATTATATTTGCTTGGTGAATTTTTGAGATCAATGTTCTGTTGGGAAAAATAGATTTTATTCATCATCACTAAATCTGTATTGTGAAATTAAATTGAATATTTTAAAAGTTTAAAAAATATACAAAAAGTTAGTATTTCTATTTAAGATTATTTTTAAAAGCACCAATTCAACCCCACCCCACCCCCCTGGCACATCTTGAACTTTCAGGCTGGATTTGAAGTTGATGATGAAAACCCCCTCTCTCTCACTATCTTTATCTCCCCTCACTAAAATAGTGATTTGAGGCTATCTTTTGGTGGAGAAAAGCATAGGAAATACTAAAGAATAGTTGGAAAAGAGGGGTAACGATTTTGGAGAGTTTGGAGGCTACTATAGATGGGTTTTTTTGAAAATCAGGATAAATGCTGGGAAGTAAGTCAAGTTTCACCCAATTAGCCCATTATTTTTTTATTGAATGGCTGGGATTGAGATAGAAGGAGCTTAGATACATGCCAAGTGTCCCCAAAGATGCTCAAAACTAGGGGAGCGGGTAGGTAGTGAGTGGGACCCATCTTGGTCCATGTTGAAGGAATAACATGTCATTTCCCTTATTTGAATGAACCAAAGCTTTTCATTGTTTAAGGAACTAGCTTAGGGCCTCTTAGGAAAGGAAATTGGCAACTTTACATTAGGTGAAAGCTGGTTTAGATGAGAAATATGGATTGCTAAGGTGGCATGGTGATGTGGCCATGATCTTTCCAATGTGTTTGAAAGGGCTTGTTGACTTGTATGCATATTGAATAATCAATAGTGACTTTGAAAGTCCTTAAAAAGGTCAAGTATGTTATAGGAAACCACCTCGAAGAGTTTGGAGTCAAGACATTGAAGTTTGTATGAGTGTTGTGTTTGGAAGGGTTTGACCATGTATGAAATTTGACCAAGTCAAATCCATGGGGGTTTGACTTAGGGATATGTTATACATACTTGGAGTGTCTAATTAAAGGATTTGAAGTGGTTGATTTGATTTGATATGGATTGAATGATTGAATTTAACAAAAGTTAGGTTAAGGGTTGATTTGGTCAATCATGGTTGCTTGGTCAATCTAGTTAAATCATGGGTTAGGTTTGGGTCCAACAAGTTCAAATGAGTGTTTTGAGACCAATGGAGGTGGTCTGATGTAATGGAATTGTCATTTGGGTTTAAATGACCATTTGGACACTTAATGGGCAATTTGGTCAATTAGGGTTGACTTGGTCAACTTGGTAAAACTAAGACCTAGGTTTGATTTCAATGCACTCCTAATGAAGTTTAGGATGCATTGGAAGATATTTCAAGGATTGAATTGACTATGCCATATTATATTTTGGGGAAAATCCAAATTTAACCTTAAATGGTATTTTGATCATTTTGACCCATGGTCAACTCTAAGTCAAACTGAATAGCAAAGTATAATTTATTGGTCAACATGTCATGTTAAAGGTCATGGGCAGGGTCAAAGGTCTTGGGGAAGGCCCGAAGGTCAAATTCCATAAGGATGAGTCTCTAGTAGCATAGGAGATAAATATTTAAAGGTTTTACAGCCTTTGAAAATCAATTTAGTTTATGGGGTTAGAAGTGTTAAATTGTGTTCAAATTTTGTTTGACCCTAGAGATATGCATGAACAATATGCAACAAACATATCATGCATCTGAGGTCATCTGACTTGATTTTAGTGTGATTAAAAAATCACCCAAAAGGGTTTCAGGACATAGGGTTTTAACATGAATTTTGACTTGGAATGCTGGATTTAAATTTGATTTTAGGCTAGAATAATTAATTATGAATTACCCACATTAATAAAAATCAAATGAATGATTGGGATTGATTGAATATAAGTTGATGGTTAATTGAAGGTTGAATAAAGGCTAGAGTGGAGTTTGGAGTTGAAAACTTGATTGAAAATTGAACTTGAAGGGTGGATTGAAAATTTAACTTGAAGGGTAGACTAAAAATTTGATTATGGACAAGATTATAATTTAACTAGGAACTTTGTGATTGACAAGTGGGCACTTTCCAACCCTTAGGTCACCAGGAGGAATTCTAGGTAGGTCCTAATGATTTCATACAAAAATGAGGTTAATAAATATAGATAGAAACATCTAAGAGATGACGAAAGTGAGGATATAGCCTTGATGATCCAATAAATTAAAAGATTCCTGAAGAAATAAAAAGCATCACCATAAAAAAAAATAAAGTTAAAGTAGGTATGTTCAATAAAGTTTCTTCTAACAATATTTTCTTTGAGTGTATAAAGCCACAACATTTATGGTTTGAATGCTCCAACCTCAAGGATCAGCCTACTAAGGAAAAAAGTGAATAAAAGTATAATTCCAAAAAGAGCAAATAGAGGATGTAAAAAAAGTTTTGGGCACACTCTACCTCGAACTCATCAGAAGAAGTGGAAGAAGAGGAGGTAATAATTTTGTGCTTAATGACAAATGATTCAATTATTAACTTTGAATCAAGAAGAGGAATATTCTCACAAGAATTCAAGTGAAACAATGTGAATCCTAAATAAGGGCTACTCATGATACATGATTAGAGATATGAAGCAACTCATCACACTAGAGGTTAGAAGTGGAGGCAAAGTAATATTAGGAGACAACACCATTAGTAAATTGGTTGGTTCAGGTACAATAAATAATACTAATGGTTTTGTTATTAAAAATGTATTCTTAGTAGAAGGATTAAATCACAATCTACATAGAATTAGTTAATTATGTGATAAGGGCTTTAATGTGAAATTTCTTTCAAATAAGTGTTGAATTATTTTAAATGGAAAGATCATTATAGAAGGCAAAAGAATTAATAATATTTATATGCTTGATCTAGTTAGCATTAATTTTTTTAAAAATCTTTATTGTTTAAAAACTATTATGGATGAATCATGGCTATGACATAGGCAAATTTTCCATGTTAGTATGAAAACCTTTGGAAAATTACCTAGTTGGATCTAGTTAGAGGCATTTCCTAGATAAATTTTGCTAAGGATTATCTGTGTGATAACTATCAGTTAAGAAAGAAAACTAGGTCATCCTTTCATTCTATTAAGGATATCACTGTCACTATATCACTAGAGGTTCTACATATGATATTATTTGGACCCATTAGAATAGCCAATCTAGGTGGTAAGAGTTTTGGATTTGCGATAATAGATGACTTCTCTAGATTTATATGAGTTAGATTCTTAGCACAAAAGAGTGAGTCATTTGATGAGTTTAAAATTTTCTCCACTTAGATTTGAAGGAAGTTTGGTTATTTAATCTCCATAATTCATAGTAATCATTTTGTAGAGTTTGAGAAAGAAAGAATTGAATTATTTTGTAGATAATCTATGATTAGACATAATTTTCCATTCCCTATGACATTACAACAGAATGGCATAGTTGAAAAGAAAAATAGGACACTATTAAAGGTGGTTAGGACAATGTTAGCAGTGTATACACTACCTATATATTCTTGGGCATAAGTAATAAATTCTGCTTGATATTTTCTGAATATGGTAAATTCAGTCCAAGCTAAATAAGACGCCCTACAATTTACTTAAGTTTACAACACAAAACTTATCTCTACAATTATTTTATGCTTATGAGTTATAAATCTTATTTAGAGAAGTTTGATTTTAGGTCAGATGAAGGAGACTTCTTAGGTTATTCCTTAGTATGCAAAGTCTTTAGGGTCTTCAACAAAAGGACCTTAGTTGTAGAGGAATCCACCCATGTGGAATTTGATGAGTCAGATAGACATGTTGCATCTAGGATAGAGGATGATGATGAGATTAAAATTACCCTTGGACAAGAGCATATTGACCAGGAACTAAAGAAGAATCTCAGTAGCGTTTGCTTAGAGATTGGAGATACTCTTCTAGTTTTCATAAAGAGCTTATCTTAGGAGATCCATATGTAGGGTTAGGATTAGGCAATGTCTTAGAAAAGAAGTTAAACATACTTCATTTATTTCCATAATAAAACTAATTAGTGTAAATCAAGCTTCAAACGATGAATTTTGAATCTTATCCAAGCAGGAAGAGTTAAATCAATTTATTAGAACTAATGTATGGGAGTTGTTTAGAAAACCCATTGATTATAGTATAGTTGGTACTAAATGGGTATTTAAAATTAAGTTGAATGACTTTGAGGTGGTAATTAGGAATACGGTTAGATTAATAGATAAGGCGTACAACCTGATAGAAGGGATTAATTTTGAGGAGACATTTGTCACTATAGTTAGATTATAAGCCATAAGAGTTCTTCTATCATTTGTATGTTTTAGAGGCTTAAAATTATACCAAATGGATGTAAAGAGTGCATTTCTTGATGGGGTCATTAAGGAAGGTTTTTATGTATAATTACCCCATATTTTAAAAATATTTCATTTCCCAACCATGCATATAAAAATAATACGCATTTTATGGGATAAAATAAACAATTATGGCATGGTATGAGGGACTTAGTGAATTTTTCCTAGAGAAATCTTTGTTTTTTTTTTTTTTTTTTGAAGAAACTACCAAAAGCATTTTATTAAAGTTGAACTACAAACAACTAAATTCCTCATTTAACAAAGCTAAAAAGCAAGAAGGAATTTTATTACAATTGAGATTGTCCCAAAAAAAATCATAAGAAAGAGCTAATCTTGCACACATATCGGCAAGCTTTTTACATTCTCTCCTGACAAAATTAAAAAAAAAACTTGGTTAAAATCACTAAGAAAGATTAAATCCTTAGGATTTAAACTCTCCATCTCAATATCCACTTTATTCATAAAATTCTATAAGTATTTGATAATGTTAAAGTTATCACCTTAATAATAATACCAACACTTTCATGCATCCAATCTTGAATAAATCTTTTGAGTGAGATAATAGAGAGAATATAAACTTGAGAACAATCCCAATGTGACAGGCTTACCCCAAAAGCACATAAAAGTCTTCTTTTACAATCTCTGAAGACTCTACCAATACTCGCCTTATTAGAAGTTGTTAAAGATGCATCTAAATTAACTTTTATCCATCCATGAGGAGGAGGACACCTAGAATTTTGAAACAGCTCTCCAAACTAATTGGTATCTCAGATCTCCCAAACATTATCTAATTGAAAAGATACATATACATTATTTACAGTATGAGTAGCAATGTGAGAAACACAATCCTCTGACCCATCGTGAACTGCTTTATTCCTGGTCATCCAACATAAAAATATAGCTAAAAAATAAAGGTTTCCCTAAAAAGGAGTATACAAAGCACTTTGCTGAAGAAACATTAGACATTCCTCGAAAGAATTAAACTCTGGAAAATGAAATCTTCTTTTGGTAAGAACTTTTAACATCTGAATCAGCTTTCCACTCTGAACTGCTACTTGAAGCAAATCTTCCTTGACGGCACAACCCCTCGGACAAAGAAAAGCATTAGAGAGAATAGCATCTTATTGTAACTCGGGCTTTTGAGTTTATGATTTTGATGATAATAAATAATATTTATTAATATTTTATTTCTCCTAGTGCTTGTAGTGCATATTTGTTTGTGTGTTGACTAATATTTCAAGTACATCATGCACTGTTCTTTAAAGATTCAAGGCTCAAAGATTGTGTAGAATGGTTATATTAAATGAGCCTATAATTTTCATTTCTTGAGTCAAGTCTTATAATGATGTATGATAGTTTATTGAACATGCACACACATAAAGGGAGCAAAAAATGATTATAAATATTATAATTTTTCTGTACATCGTATGGTACGATCTTGATCATACTGTACGATCAGGTGTAACAAAAATTAATTAAAATAACTATTTTCCTGAAAAAATATATTCTTAAAATATATCTAATCATACTATACAAATACCACATCGTACTGTATGATCTGTTATAATTAAAAAGCCCGCCATCCATTAAATTAGGCAAAATTTTGAATTTGAAAAGTTATTCTAATCGTACTGTACGATCTTGA
The DNA here is from genome assembly GCF_001605985.2 of Dendrobium catenatum. Classification (NCBI taxonomy): domain Eukaryota; kingdom Viridiplantae; phylum Streptophyta; class Magnoliopsida; order Asparagales; family Orchidaceae; genus Dendrobium; species Dendrobium catenatum. The sequence continues at coordinate 404,354 of NW_021318689.1, forward strand.
TCATACTGTATGATGTTTAAAACATTGCCTAATTTAATCCTATGATTATTCAATCAAAATGGCTTAATTTTGATATTTTGATCGTACTACACGAAGTGGATCGTACTGTATGATCAATAGAGACAATTTTGGTCATCCCATGCTTCGTCATGGACAAACTGCTCGTTCAATGAACTATTCATACAACACATCGTATAGGACATCATACAGTACGAATGTCAACTGAACTGTTTCTACAATACTAACTAGACATCATACAGTACTAACATGTCAATTTTTGCACATAGTAATGGACGATCTTGTGATCGTATAGTACAATCTTTGGTGGTTGAATTCAGTTTTAGAGGGTTTTTTGAGCCCTCTATTTAGGAACTGTCATAAGACTTTGTAAGAGTCTTTGGTAGCTGTTGAGTCTTCGTTCTTTTGGAGAAAAATTGAAGAGAGGACTTGAAAGGGAGAGAGGAAAGGGTGGAGTTTGAGAGAGCGAGAAGATCCTTAGAGGGGGTTTCATGGGAGTGTGAAGGAGATTTCACATGTTTTCTTCGGTAAGCTAGTACCTCAGTACCATCAGATTAAAAGTTCGTCTTGAAGGAAGTTTTGGGAAGAAGATGATGTCATTGGTGTCAATGGACCCGACTCCTCCGCCGCATCGGGTGTGGACCTCCGAAGGAGCACCGCTCGTGGGGGTTCGAATGCAGAGAGTACGGCCGCACTATCCCGTAGGACAAAACGATCGTAGGCCTCTACGCTCGACACGAACGGGTCGATGGGAGGGCATATTGGATCGCGCATACGACTGACCATTGGGGATAGATGCTGTTGCCAACACACCCCGATGGGTAGTAATATACACGACCTAGTCACGGGTTTCCCCCACCCGATACGAGAGATCGAGTGGGGTAAAGTAGATTGCGGGGCCAAGTTTCCCACGGGCGCAAGCCCCCGTGGTTAATTACATCCCGGGCCGGAGCCCGAGAAGACTCTCGATTAAGGATCATACATTATCTTTTCCAAATTGGGATTAGCACGAGGGTATAGACTAGGAAATCCTACTCAAAGGAAAGAAAGGTCTCAAAAAGGCTCAGTCAACATGCGTGGCTCATACCAGCATTCGGAGGCTCTAGGGTACTAGAGAGAAACTGGAGAAAGAAAGACAAGCGATCAATCACATGCGTGAGAGAAAGATGGAGGTGGCGTCATCCTGTGACGCGGATAAGTAGGATTTAGGGTCCCTGAAAAGAAGAGACCTACCTACTATTTAAGGCATACTACAAGACCGAATGTAATAGCCTCGAATCCTAAATCTAGATTGGGATAGTGCTCTACGAAACCACTAATACCCGTGTCCTAGCTAATGCATGCAAAACCTGGACTTACCCCGGCCTGGATTGGGGGAGCCAGCTAACCACCTAATCGCTTTAAAACCATGCTGTCAAGTCATTTATGATAGATGGGTGGGTGGTACAGTTCTTTGGAAATAGGACCGACATCTAGAGAATTTCAATAAGTGGTCCTGACTTATGTGGGTCAGATGCCTCTAGCTAATGCAATTAAATTTTAATTAAATTGATTTCTAATGCAATGCATGCTAGTTGAAATGTCAGCTCATGAATGCTATAGAACTTTAAAAAACAGGCTTATAGAAAATAATTTTTTGAAAAGACTGGGTCTCCCTAGGTCCGGCACTTCATCCTATAGGCCAGATTAATGCCGGGAGTCTATGACTTATTTAAAACTTTAAAATTTAAAAGATTAGTTTATGAGTAGAAAATTTATATTCCTTAGAGAGTCCTAAAGTAAAAGGCGAAAATCAAGATACATGTACAGGCATAAGCAAATAGAACAAAGCAACAACTAGAAGTAAAAGACAGGAAACACATTTCTACTGCATAATATAAACACACTAATCAATATAATAATATTGTCATAGGCCAACTGTCCTTTAATTACAACCCAGTATGCAGAAAAGTAAAGTGGCGGGCACCACTGCAACAACCCGGATTTCTAAGCCTATGACAGACGCCAACAACTTTGAGTGGGATATTGGGTCTTCAAATCTTTAGTCTTCTGGAATCTTCTCCTTGGACTTCTTGGATCTCTCCTCCTTGACTCCTTGGATCTCTCCTCCTTAGACTCCTTGGATCCGTCTTGGCTTGAATATCCAAACGAAGAGACAATTCCCCATATGGGGTAATTGCCTTTTCTTTGGATATCTAAAGCCATCCAGCTCGATCTTCCAAATGGAAGAAGACTCTCCCCTTTAGGGATGCCTTCTTCTTTTGGAATCCGAGTGATAAGAATATCCCACTCAAAGTTGTTTTCACAAACTCTTACAATTATTACAAATAAATTTACATTTATGGAAAAGCAGTAAATTCTAAGCCCTGCAAGGTTATCCTAATAAAAATCCAAGCAGTTTATATATAAAATAAAAGTGCTAACACCATTGACCCTGTGCCAAGCCATGCTCTTAATTTTGAGGGCTAAGCAGCTCCATCTGAGCAGTTATAATAATTTAATAATTTTAGCCCTCATTTCATTTAGGGGGAGCTGAGCAGTGCACTGCATAAACATTATAGAAATCTAAATTGCTCCCCCCTTTTTCATAGCTTGAGCATGGCCACCTGCACGGAAGAAACAGTAATATATATAGCGCTCCTAACCTATGGGTAAGTCTAGCGATCACATCATAGAGTACAGAAAAAGTAAGCAAACACACCAACAATTTCAAAAGCATGCAATGAAATCCACGGAAAGCTCGGCACACAGCAGAAAAGTAAAACCCAGCGGCCTAACCTAGTCTAGAAGTAGTGCCTAGCAAACAATTCTATGTGTGTGTAAGGCTAGTGTGTTTTGGATAAGTCCTAAGCAGGGGTAGTTAGTTAAAGTTATCAATAGTTTGGGAGTCTGAAGAGATATTTTTAGTTGAAATTCAGATATTAGTGAATTAGGGTCCATTTTAATTATTTCAGTTTGTTGAATATTTAAAGACTTAGGACAATGATATTTGAAGTTCAATTGCATTAGCAATTTTGGAAAGTTCCGGGTCCTCCTAGGATATTAAGCTAAGGGTCCAAAAGTCACTATGGAAAATAGGCTAGGTCTGGATTCTAACACCTTAGAAAATACTAGACCTTAATAGAGTAGTTAGACAGGTAGTAGGCTGAATCGGAGTTTTCTAGCAAGTTATGAATTTTCTAAGTTTCGGGCCCTTATCCTATAGACTAGGGTTGACCAAAAAGTTGACTTTCTAATCTAAGCCAGTTTTCTGGAAATCTAAAATTTTTAATAAATACTAGGCCCTAATTGAGAGTCTAATGCAAGTGAGTTTACCTAATTTGGAGTTTTCTACAATTAGTTATGAGATTTCTTAAAGTCGGGGTATTAATGGGATTTCTAAATTAACTAAGGAAGGCCTTTTTTACTGTTTGATCCAAATCAACTCCAAACTGATTAAATCACTCCCAAAGGTCAGGAATGACCAGAGAAAGTGTTTCCAAGTGTTTGGAGGAGATTTGGAATTTTTTAATATTTTTAATGAATTATTAGGGCAAAAGGTAATTTCCACCTATGGTCAAATTAGGGTCAACCTGAGGTCAAACTAGGAGCCCTATTTATCTAAGGTCAAGGATCAGATTCTGGTCAGTTTGAGGTATTAGGGTAATTTTGACTAATTGTATTTATTGTATTTTCCGGAAGGTCTCGGGGCCTTAATTAACCAGTTAATTAGGTTAGTTAGCTAAGGGCTTTAAAAGCTCCTAAAAATTCCTAGAAAATTCAGGATGTTTAGATGTCACTAAGTTTAAGGTGAGGTTTTCATGTCTTCGGGATCTATCCTACGCTCTAGAAACTTCTAAGTTCGCTAGACGAGTCCTTAATTTATTGTCCTTAGGGTGTCACTACGTTTGGGTTTGAATCGAAGTTTTAGCTAACCCTCAAGGTAATAAATGCATGGGAGTACAAAAATGAAATAAACACACCATGTCCTTAGATCTAGGAGAGCCTAGGCTAAGTGCTCGTGGTGCAATCCTATACATGCAATCTACGAAAAATAAAAAGACAGACACCTAAAGGAAGGATTAGTGAATGATTGGGACTCAACCATTCACTAACCCAATCCCCCATGATTGCTCTTCACACATAAGATCCATGTCTAAAATTTCATACGATAGCAGGTCTCCCAAAGTTAGGATTTAGGTATAAGTAGCTTTAAAATAATTTAAAAAATACTTGTAGATATAATATATTTTTTTTTGGAAAATAAAATAATTGAAAATAATTCAATTCATAATACATAAGTATAGGGAAACCCGCTGACCACCCAATCGAGGTTTCAAAATAGTTTGAAAAAATATATTTTTTTTTTAATTTTAAAATAATAATAGTAATAAATATTTAATATAAAAAAAAAATACTTAAAATAGCAATTTAAAATAGAACTCTTATCCAAACAGCAAGAGTTAGGTCCTAAAAATAATTTTAAAATAAAGTAGGCAATTTTCTGAAAAATTCAAGGGGTTATACGTCAAAATCCGATCTAAAACGAATTAGATACGGATTTTACAAGTTTAAAAATAATAATAATATTTTAAAATAAGCAGTTTTACTGTTTTTGAAATAACAGAAAATATAAATATAATTTTTATCTGAAAATAGTTTTAAACAATGCAGAATTCAAAGTACATCCAAAATAAGGTGCTGTGCGTCGACAGCGGGCTTAAAACGACAAAGTTATGTAATTTCAAAGTTTTCTGTCACACTAGATCGTACTGTACGAAATAAATTCGTACAGTACGATGAACAGAAAGATAAAACACAGAAAAAAAGTGTTTTTATTCTTTCTTATTATAATAGATCGTACTGTACGAAAAAAATTCGTACAGTACGACTATATCGTACGGTACGAACCAATTCGTACAGTACGATGAACAGAAACTTCATCTTCCTCTGCGCATGCACAGGGAACCGAAACCCTAAAAAGAAAATCGTCTCGTTCTCTCGATTGGATGGACGAAATTGCACGAAATTTTAAACACGTACTCTAGGGATGAGCAGAAATCATGGGGGAGATTTGATTTGGATTAAAACGAGCTTTTCAAAAAGCTATTTAGATCTATGGGGTGTAGGCTATTCTAAGAGTTTTAAGGAGATTTCACCGTGGGATCTCTGAGATTTTGACACGGTTGAGCTTGTAGACTGTCCTCGTAAGTTTCTCCTCTTGAATTCTTGATCAAACGAGCTCCGGATTGAGTGGATCGAAACTTTAACCATCCAAGCCTTCGGGTCGCCGGGATCTCGCCGCCGGTGAGCGCTTTCCATCGGGATCTACTTGGGAAGTGCAGAGGAGGGTTCTCTCAAGCTCTCCACGAAAAATCTCGGGCTTAGGGGGAATAGATTGCAAGATCCCTTAATTGGAACCCTAAAATCACTATTTAAAGGCTTGAATTGAATCTCAACGGCCACGATTCGATCCACCGTCCATCACCAGGCTAGATCAAGTGATTTGGGCGGGATTTGGAGTTTTAAAACGTTTGGAGGCATTAATCCCATTAATTAGCCTTTAATTCCAATTAAATGGGCTAACTTTGACCAATTTAGGACTTGGGTTGACCAAGTCAATGGCTGACCTGGTCAACCCAGTCAAAGAGGTCAAGGGGCAAGTGGGATCAAGCCATGAATAGGTTTAGATTTGATTGAAATTGATTTGGGCCTCTAATGGGCTAGCTGGTCAACCTTGGTTGACTTGGTCAACCGGGTTGACCCAGGGTCCAAGGTCGGGATCAACAGACTCGACTCGACTCACTGGACCCATTGGGGAGGGCCATAGGGTCTGGCTTGGTCAGTTTGACCAAGTAAACTCTTTAGGCCCGGGTCTGGGCAAAATCAAGGTCAACATCGGGGAAGGTGGAAGTGATTTTATAAGGGCTTCTCTGCCAAGCTGTTGGGGCTAAAGGAGAATCACTAAAGGTTTAGTGTAATACTCAGAGGGTGCCTCCGGGGAGTGGACGTAGGTCATGGTTTGACCGAATCACTATAAATCGATGTGTTCTTTCCTTTATTTTTTTGCACTTTATTTCCGCATTCATTTTTATTGCGATTAATTCTATGGGTGAAATTGATAATCTATCTTTTTATTATGAATGAAATTTGCTTCTGCATAAAGTTATAAAAAGATATTTCTTTTCATTAAAGAAATTTTTTTAATAATCCAATTCACCCTCTTCTTGGCGCGTCTAGCAATTTCAATAGGAATCAGAGCAATTTCACATCTCTCTTCAAACACCACCAAAAAAATTCAACTTGAGGTCTTAATTTGGGTTTCTTCAGCCATCTCCAGTAATTATCTTCAGCTACATCTATAAATGAAGAGAAATCTTTGTTAAGGGTTGTGTAGACACCGTAGTATTCCTCAAGAAATATGAAATGATGTACTCATAATTCAAATCTATGTCCATGACCTACTTTTTAGATCTATAAATGTAACCTCTATAATGAACTTTTAGCTACTATGAATAAAGAATTTAAGATGAGAATGATGGGAGAGCTTACTTATTTTTTTATATTTAGTAAAAAATTAAGAAAGGATGGTACCTTACTTAGTAAAACTAAATATATTAAGGAGATCTTGAAAAAATTTGATATGAAATGTTCTAAAAGCATAAATAAACTAATGAGCTCAACTAACGAGCTAAATATATATATAAATGAAAAATTAGATTATTAGAAGAAATATAGAAGAATCATTAGATCACTACTTTATTTGACAACGAGCATACAAGATAATATATAAAATGCTTATTTATACGTTGGATTTCAAGCTGATCCAAAAGAATCCCATATGACTGCCATGAAAAGAATCCTTATTTTCCAAAACTTAGGCATTTGTTATCCTAGCTATAGCACCACCATTAAAATTATAAGATATTCAGATTTAGACTTTGTAGGTGTATAGTAGATAAAAAAAGTACTTCTAAAACTTGTTAATAGGATAATCCTTAGTTTCTTGATCTAGAAGAAAACATAATTCTATAGTTCTATCTATCATTAAAGTCGAATACATAACTATAGAAAGTTTTGTTGCCCAAGTATTATGGCTAAATCAACAAATTCTTAACCTTAGATTTTTTTTGGCACAACCCCTACCATGTGTGATAACATTAGTGTGATATGTATCTCAAAGAATCCAATCCAACATTCTCGTACAAAGCATATTAACATTAGATATCATTTTATTAAGGAACATGTAGCAAAGGGATATATAGAATTGCACCATATGGAACTAAGAATCAATTGGCAGACATTATTATCAAACCCCTCAATTATGAAACTTTTAGCACACTTAAGACTAGACTACGCTTGATTGACATTAATGGTTAAAAATTTTGGGTAAATATGTGATTAAAAGTTTGTATGTTTATTTATTTTGTTTATATTGTATGCTTGTTTTATTTTTGTTAAAATTATATATTTTAATTATGAATTATATTGGTGTGTGTATGTTTTCTCTTGTGGAGCTTTCCCTGATCATCACTCATAAACACTATTTTTTGTTCACATTGTATTATACAATATAATTCATATTATATGATTTACACAAATCACATTAGCATCATTCAATAAGTAAAATAAGGAAGATTTACTTAATTATTGATGATCATATCTTATGATCAACCATTCATAATTTTTAATATATGTGGCACATATAGTTGAATATATATATATATATATATTTCCCTCATGACAAATGATGTTACAAAGATCATCCAGTATGATATCAATAATGCTATATGATTTAACCACCTTTTTGAACTATTCAACTATAATGAAATAAATTCTTCTAATCATACTGTATGATATTATAATATTTGAATCATACTTTATGATTGACTAAAGCCTATGAAAAAAAAGCACATGCTAAGGTTTTAAACACAATAATCCTTCTTCCTAACTTTTAATCCTGGTCATTATACTTTTTAATAACTGGTGGCAAACATTATCAAGCATCAGTAGGAAGTTTTTTCTCGTCATCCTAGGGAAGGCATGTTCTAATCTACAGAAGATGAGTTAGTATATCATAGGTATGGCATCGTGTTGAGAGAGTTACTACTTAGCTTTGCATTCTTGCAACTTATATGTTTTGATGATTCCAAATATTATTATTTTGATTATTATGTTCTCCTAACACATTTTGGAAGAATTGTTTTTTGCTCTTATGTGTACTAACATTTTAGGAAAATCATACTCCAGATTGTTGAAGACTTCAAATCAAGATCTGCATATAATATTTTGTAACTTACCTTTGCTTAAATCTAAGAGAGTGTGATTATAATTAAGTAACTCAGCACACACACACCGGGGGAGAGCTTCAAAAATCATAATTTTTAATATTGATCGTACAAGACAAACTATGTTCCTACGGGACGATCAAGTCAGTTATACTCCTCAAAGAGCAAATGGAACGAACAGAGGGTGAGTAAAAATTTTTCTAAGTCATATTCGTCCAGATGATTTCCATGTTCATCCCTGGACTATGTCCTCTGAACTCTCACTTTGAACTATTTGTCCAGACAGTTTTCATGTTTGTCCCTAGACGATGTCCTCTGGACTCTCACTTTGAACTATTTTTCCAGACGATTTTTATGTTCATCTCTGGACGATGTCCTCTGGACTCTCACTTTAAACTATTCATCTAGACAATTTTCATGTTCGTCCCTGGACGATGTCCTCTGGATTTTTCATTTTGAACTATTCATCCAGACGATTATCCCATTCATCCTTGAATGATTTCCATTGGACTCATGCTTTGAATTATTCGTCCAAATGAATTGACCCCATTGTCCCATGATGATGTCCTCTATTCTATGAACTTGTGATCCATCCTGCTTTTTGGTCCCAATGAATCTTGGAAATTACATTTCATACCGGATGAACCATGATCGTATGGGATGATGATCAGGTACGAAGGTAATTCGTACCAATTCACATTGAGGTCATACACAACAAGTTTTAACAATGTTTGAACTTACAAAAATTGATCGTACTGGATGATCATGAACGTACATAATTGAAATTTTATAATTTTTGGACTGCTTTTTGTGTCATTATTATAAAAGGGCCACATAAAATTGTCAATATATCTTTTTGTTCATTGGTCTTTATGCATACTGAAGGGAGATTGAAGTACAGAGTGAGAAAGAGCATTTGGAGGAGATTTCTTTCTATTGGAGCATGAAGGATTCACTTGGGTACTCAAAGGAAAGAATCTCCATTTATAAAATTGTGATTTCTTCACTCCTTTCTCTTGTCCTTCTAGAATTCTCATGAGAAGATCTTTCAAGGAGATCTGATTCTCTGCTGACACTAAAGGAGTGTGAACAGATGAAGGGTTCTCTGCCTACATTTGGAGAAGTGTGAAAGGATGAAGGGTTCTCTTCCTACACTTGGAGAAGTGTGAAAGGATGAAGGTTCTCTAAGTATACTTGGAGAGTGTGAATAGCCGACGGTTCTCTACCAACACTTGGAGGGTGTAAAAGGATGACGGTTCTTTATCGCACTGGGTAGTGGTGGAAGAGAGTTTTTATGAATGCTTCTCCACCTTGCTGTGGGGGAAAAGGAGAGACACATGTGGTAATAGTGCAATACCTGAAGTGGGAGACTTCAGGGAGTGGATGTAGGTCATGTTTGACCGAACCACTATAAATCTTGTGTCTTTTATTTTATGCTGCTTTTCTTTTTTTTTTTACTATTATTGTTATCTGTGATTGAAAAATCTTTTTAAATTTTCATTAAAAATTTAATTAGTTTAAAAGAGGAATTTTTAAATTACCAATTCACCCCCTCTTAGTTAGCCATTGGGACATAAGTTTAGGTCTAACAACCTAATTCATATTTAGCAAGTTTTAACAAGTGGTATTAGAGCCTAGTTTCAAAATCATAACTTAGACTACTTTTGGATTAACGACCATGGCTACATTTGAAAATTGAAACACACTTGAAGGTTACTCTATAACTAGACATCCCTTGTTTGACAATATTCCTTTTGATTTTTGGAAAATACGCATGTCTTAATTTTTACAGTCACTAGATTACCTTATGTGGATCTTAGATCAAGAAGGATATATAAAACCAACTGAATTAGTTGACGGAGTTAGAGTTAAAACACCCTTTATGGCCCGGACAATAAAAGAACGTGACATAGCACAACTTAACACAAAATGCTTGAATAGTTTTTTGTGCTCTTAAATCTGAACATTACATGTGGGTTTCCACTTATAAAAGTGGAAAGCATATATGGGATAGACATTGCATAACTTATGAGGGGACTAATGAAGTTAAACAATCCAGACTTAACATCTTGTTGCATGACTATAAACTGTTTCACATGAAACCCAATGAATCTATTTCTGACATGTACATAAGATTCACACATATAGTAACCTCTTTGCATGCATTGGATAGGGAACTAACGAATGCTGAAATAGTTAATAAGATACTTGGTTGTTTACCTACTACTTATGATGCTAAAATAACTGCGATTATAGAGTCTAAAGACTTAAATATTTACTCTATTGATAATCTTCTTGGATCACTAATTGCTTACGAGCAAGGAGTGAGCTTAAAAAAAATAGATGCACGAGAGCCACAAAAGGAGAAGAATATTGCACTAAAAGTGGAGGAGTCAGAGAGTGATCAATCTATACCTGATGATGAGGACGACATAGCCTTGATGACTAGATAATTCAGAAGCTTTCTGAAAAGGAAGTAAAAGAGATGCCAACAATGGAATCATGGTAAATTTAATACAAATAATAATGTTTCAAATGATATTATTTGTTATGAGTGTAGGAAACCTAGACACATTAAGTCAGAATGCCCAAAACTCAAAGCCACTCCTAGCAAGGAAAAGGTAGAGGAGAAACCAATTGTGAAGAAGGGCAAGAAGAAATTTCAAAGAGCTTTCTAGGCAGACTCAGCTTCAGACTCGTTAGAGAATGAAAAGGAAGAGAAAGTCACTAATTTGTGCTTGATGGCTAATAATCTTGATAAATCATATCAAGAAGAGGTATGTGACTTAACTTACAATAAACTTTTAGAAGTCTCAGAATGCACACATGTTGCATATAGAAAGTTAAAAAAATGCATGCTAGTCTGAAATTAGAGTTATAAGAATTACAAAGAGAACAAGATATCCTTAGAAAAGATAATATTTTAATTGATAACAACCACATGAAATTACTTGATGAGTTTGATGATTTAAATAAGAATCATGAAAACTTAAAATCATCTTATGTAGAACTTGTAAAAGAATTTAAATATTTTAAGGATGAATTTGAGAGCAAAAACTATCAGATAAATTATACAAATTATATATTGGAAGATATGAATTTTTTTACAAACTGAAAATAAAAGCTCTCGAGGATAATAGGACACCACCAAGACTTGATTTCATGAATCCTATTTTGTATCCTAAATTTATGTAATCCATAAATACACAAAAAAACTATAAAAGATTAAGAAACTCATTTCCAGGAGTCAAATGTCTTAATTATGGATTGATTGGACATATAGCACACACCTGTAGATTGGAAAGAAAAACTTATTTGGTGTGGAATCCTAAGATGCATAAACCTAGACATAACATACATGCATCTGTTTATAATTTACAAAAAGGTGAACCCAAATTTGTTTAGGTTCCCAGGTCTAATGTTTGATGTTTTTATACGATCGCTCCACATAAGGCATCGTGAGAGCATATGGTACCTAGACAGTAGATGCTCAAAGAACATGAATGGAGATACTGTATAATTCATATCTCTTGAAGCCAGGAGTGGAGGCAGGGTTACACTTGAAGATAACGCCACAAGGAAGGTTAGGGTCATGTATGATTGGAAATCTTAAAAACTTTTTTATTGAGATTGTAATACTTATAAAAGACTTAAAGCATAATTTGTTAAGTATTAGTCAGCTATGTGATAAAGGATACTATGTTAAATTTTACCCTACTAGCTGCATAGGAAGCCTGAATGGTACTGATGTTTTATATGATATAAGAGTAAATAAAGTGTATATGCTACACTTGAACTATATCAAAACTCCTACTGCTTATTATTTAAAAATTATTTCTGATGAGTCATGGCTTTGGTATAGGAGACTTTGTCACTCTAGCATAAAATACCTTAGGAGGATTACCCAAAAGAATTTAGTGAGAGGTATACCAAAACTAGACTTTACTAAGGATCACCTTTGCGATGCATGTCAATTAGGAAAATAGATGAAGTCATCTTTTCAGTCTCATAAGGATCTTAGAACTAGTAAACCATTGGAGATTTTACATATAGATCTTTTCGGACCTATTAGAACTGCAAGTCTATGAGGGAAGGTATACATATTTATAATTGTGGATGGTTACTCTAAATTCACATGGGTTAGATTTCTATTTCTTAAGAGTGAATCATTTGAGGAGTTTAGAAATTTTTTAAAGTGGATTCAAAGGAAACTAGGATGTGAGATTTTGATAATTCAAAGTGATCATGAAGGAGAATTTGAGAATAAAAATTTTCAAGATTATTGTAAGGAGAAAGGAATTGATCACAATTTTTCTTCACCTAGAAGCCCTCAGCAGAATGGGGTAGTCAAAAGGAAAAATAAAACATTAATAGAAGCCGCTCGATCTATGTTGGAATAATATTTACTTCTTAAATATTTTTGGGCTGAGCTGGTTAGCACAGTATGTTATGTTCTAAATAGGGTGAATGTTAAATCAAACTTAAATAAAACACCATATCAGTTACTAAAGGGAAGAACAACACCTAATTTATCTCACTTGTATGTTTTTGGATGTAAGGTGTTCATACATAATATTGAGAAATCTGTCTTAGGAAAATTTGATCCAAAATCTGATGAAGGAATTTTTATAGGATACTCAAGTGTTGGAAAATCTTATAGAGTATTCAATAAAAGAACTTTGGTGATTGAAGAATCCATACATGTTGTATTTGATGAATCTGGAATTTTGGAAGATCTGATTGTTAAAGATGATGAAATAGAGATTGACTCCCAAAAGTTTGAGAAAATAAATTTGGATGAAAATTTGGACATAGAAAACCTAAAGCATAGAGATTTGAGATTTTTTGAAGATCACCCAAAGGAATTGATTATAGGTGAACCTAGTGAGGGTGTTAGGACTAAGCATGGACTGAACAAATAAGTCTTTCATTCAGCCTTTAATTCAATGATAGAACCCACAAATATTGATGAAACACTTTCGGGTGAATTTTGGATATTGGCTATGTGAGAAGAATTAAATGAATTTATAAGAAATGAAGTTTGGGAATTAACTGCAAGGCCAAAGGATCAAAGTGTAGTTGGAACTAAGTGGATATCCAAGAACAAAATGAATGACTCAGAAGTCATCATTAGAAATAAGGCTAGATTGATGGATAAAGGGTATAATTAGATTGAAGGAATTGATTTTAAGGAGACTTTTGCCCTTGTAGCTAAACTTGAAGCAATTAGGGTTTTATTAGCCTTTGCCTATTTTAAAGGATTTAAATTATATCAAGTGGATGTTAAAAGTACCTTTTAAAATGGGGTAATTTAAGAGGATATCTATGTTGAACAACCTCGAGGATTTGAGAATTCTAAACACCTGAATCATGTTTTCAAATTGAAAAAGGTATTACATGGATTGAAATAAGCACCTAGGGCTTGGTATAAGAGGATGAGCACCTTGAGAAATCTTTTGAAAAAGAAAGTGTGCACACAACTCTCTTTTTGAAGAAATTAGAAGAGGATATACTCATTGTACAAATTTATATTGATTACATCATCTTTGGATCGACAAATAAAATTCTTTGTGATGATTTTTCTAAAATAATGAGTAGCAAATATGAGATGAGTCTAATAAGATATTTGAGCTATTTTTTAGGCTTTAGCATTAAGCAAATTGAGGAGGGTACATTTCTCAGTTAGTCTAAATATATTATGGACATCCTTAAAAAGTATGAAATGGATAATGCTAAACCTGTTAGTACACCTATGAGTTCCTCAGTTTAATTGGATAAAGACTCTACGGGAAAATCTATTGATCAAAAGAAATTTAGGAGGATAATTGGATCTTTGCTTTACTTGACAGCTAGATGACCCAATATCATGTTTGGTGTTTGCTTATGTGCTAGATTTCAATGAGATCCAAAAGAATCACATTTGACAACAGTGAAAAGGATTTTAAGGTATCTCTTGGGAACTCAAAACTTAGGAATTTGGTATCCTAAGTATGCCTCTTCATTTGAAATAATTGGATATTAAGATTCAAAATTTGTAGATTGTAGGGTTGATAGAAAGAGCACTTCTAGAAATTCTGTAGTCTCTTGGTCCAGTAGAAAATAAAATTCTTTAGCCCTATCTACTGCTGAAGCTGAATACATTGCCTTAGGAAATTGTGTAGCACAAGTACTTTGGTTGAAATAACAGTTGATTGATTTAGGATTAATAATAGACACTATTCCCTTTATTGTGATAACACTAATGATATTTGTATTTCTAAAAATGTTGTTCAACATTTAAGAACCAAACATATAGGCATCAAGCATCATTTCATAAGGGATCATGTATCTAAAGGAGAAATTGAACTCATTCATATTTCAACTGAAAATCAACTTGCAGATATTTTTACAAAACCACCAGCCTTTGATACTTTCAATACATTAAGAATAAGGCTTGGTGTGATTGATTCGAATGCTTAATTAAAATGTTTTTGTAACATTGATGTGTGTTTTTGTTAGTATGTTGTTTATTTTCTGATTTTGTGATTTTTCCATGTGTTCTTCAGTTTTTTGTTCGTGTTTGTTTTTGAACTTTTCTTGTTTGACTATCACAAAGACTTTTAACATCAAAATTCCTTTTTTTATCTATGGTATGAAAATTTTAGTGTAACAAACGTCTGTACAAAATTATTTTCGTACGGGATGAGTTGTGTAGTGTATTAACCATTGATTTGATCGGTTTGCATGTAGTTTTATTTTTTAGATTTCAATATAATTCATCTGTACAATTATGACGATCATCTGGATGATATATTAAATCATTTGTATGCATGTAGATGATTATATGAAAAAGATCAGTTTTTAAATTTTTGATCGTACGTACAAACATTCAGTTTGTACATATGAATACATGGTAATTCAATGTGGGGGACATTTCAAACTGTCATAAAAATGATCTTAAATAATTGGTCATCCTGGAATGAACACCTTTTCATCTGTACGATCGTTTGGTCAAAATTATGTATGAAAGGACACCTAATAACTTACATGATTATGAAAAGCTGTTATATTTTTGGACACATTCAATCGTACATACAAAATTTTAATTCGTACGTATGAACCCAATATCGTATGGGATGAAATTATTTCCATTCATACGAACAATCATTTTTCTTTAAATTGAAAGGTTTAGAACTTAAACTTCATTCACTACAAAAACCCTTTCAATCTTCTAATCTCCTTGATCTTCTTCATGGGTAGTTCAAGCAAAAAAGTTATGCGAGTAAAGGAACTAACTAGGGGGCTTTCCTTTAGAACTTCAAGAGAGAACTTTTTGTCCAACGAAAATGAGGAGTCTTATCCTAGGTTCGTATTCATAAAAATCACACCCTCTAGAGTCCTTCTCCAAGAACAGCTTCTTCCAAGTTTGCTTTTATTCTGACTCTAACCCACTTTTACAACAAGGAATTATTTCATTAATTCCTTGGAAATATGTCTTTTAATTCTTACTAGAGTATGATTAAGTCTTATGTTTTTAAGAAGAAGGTAGAGATTACAAAAGAAGATTTGGGGATATTTTTTAACTTAAGGACTCAAGGGATTAGAGCCCATACCCTGACCTCTTCCTCTAACTTTGACTGGACTGTGATAAATGAAGTTATTAGAGGGTTTGGATTGATGATTCATTTGCCTAAGGTGACAACTCTTAATCAAAATGCCCAAACCATCCAGTATGTTCTTCGTACCTCTATTATTCCTAAAGCTGGTGATCGAGTAAATATTACTCATCTTCTTTCCACAATGACATATCTAATTATGACTAGCCAACTTATAGATGAAGCCCAACTGATCATTGACTACATGTACGAACTTTCTGAGATTTGCCTTGTCTCCCACAAGAGAAAGAAGAATATAGCCTTAGGACACCTTGTGACCAACATTTTGGAGAAGAAGTATGAACTAGTTTACCCTGTTCAAAATCTAGAAGAGCCTGTCTACTATAATGATGCATCATTCCGAGTAATCTTTAAAAAAGATCCATATGTGCTAAGTAGTGACTCTAATGAGGAAAGGAGAAGAGCTACACATGCATCTTCTCATGGACAAAACTTTCAGGATATGGTCCAGTGATTTGATCATCTTGAGAGTCATTTTGATCAACATTTTGATCAAATTGAAACTCATCTTCAGCAGTAGGACTTTCAATATCAACAAGATATGGGTTGGGTTAGAGGTCAAATTGAATCAGTCAATATAAATATAGCTATGATGAATAGCTATTTTAATATTTTCAACCAACCTCCTCCTCCAAATCAGGGCCCTTCAGAGTGATGATTGTACTTCGTTCAGGCTTTTCTCTATATGTGATGACTTGATGTGATAGGATGTTATGTGATGTTGGTGTTTATATTTTTATCTCTTTTTTTTTGTGATGTAATGTGATCATTTTAGTTTTGATGTTTTTATGTTTTTATGTTATGAATATCTTTGTATTGATATCATCCCTGCACAATGTACTATCTTCTACCATTTATATCAATAAAAGTTATTCTGTCTTGTTTTAGTATTTTTTATTTCTTTTTAGAAATGTGCGTTAGCCTATATGATCATCCTTAAAATATTGATCGAACAAGTGCTATATTTTGATTTGCAATATAAAATTGAATTCATTAGAAAATCTAATTTTTTAAAAAATTTAAGTTGTGTTATAACTTGATCTAGTTAAGAGTGTCAATCTCATGTTTCTTGTTAGACTAATATAATTTTTAATTTTATTATTACAAATTTGATGTTTTCTTATTTTTTATTTCTCTTTTCAATATAAATATCGTTGTACTTAGAGGAATTTGATATTTTAGATTATCGATTTTAGAAAGATCAAGAAAATGTATAAATGTAAAAAAATAAATTAATTAATTACAAAAAAAGGGCAATAGTTCATAATATGCAAAAGAGGCAGAAAATAAGCCCACAAGTAAAAAGATGCACAAAGTGTGCCACAAATATTGAAAAGATGCGCAAAACGCCACAAGTATAAGTTCTTTCCTTTATCTTTTAATCTTTAAATTCAAATTAATCTTCTATTCAATTTTATTTTGTATTGAATTTTGAAATATACAAATTTTACATTCATCTACTTTGCAATGATTTTGCTTATCTCATTGTCTAAACTGATTCATGATTTTGATATTTTTTTCTTTTCTATGTTATATCTATACTTAATAATATGAATCTTTCTATTTCTCTAATAACAGTTAATTTCTATTTACAAATATAACTCAATCTCTTTAAAGGATTGATTATCAAAGGCTTTTCATATGACTTCTTACTATTCTAGATTGGTTTGATTTGTCTCTTCTTCTCTTTTTATAGTTGTCAAAAGGGGGAGAAATATTATTTGAAGTATGTTTGAAGTGTTTTTGACTTGTTGTTAGTATTTTTTTTTTTTTTTTTTTTTTTTTTTTTTTTTTTTTTTTTTTTTTTTTTTGTTGTTGTTGTATTTTTTGAGTGTTGTTGTGTGTTTTTGAGTGTGTAAAAATTTTAAAATTAAAAAATTGGGATTATTTCAAACAAAAATGTCCATTATTCTCACATGCTTATTTATTCAGGGGGAGTTTAGGAGAAACTTAGAAATTTGAAAATTATACAAACAATAATTGTTTTACCATCATCAAAAAGGGGGAGTTTGTTGAGAGAGTTGCTACACTACAGGAAAAACGCTGAAAACCGGCAGTTTTTCCCGGCGGTTAGTCTAGATTTACCGGCGGTTTTTAAAGTTACCAGCGGTCTAACGGCGGTTTGTGAACCGCCGGAAAAAATGGCGTAGGAAACCATTTCCGACAACTTGTTACCGGCGGTTTATTTTTGCGGCGGTTTTCCGGCGGCCAATACCGCCGGTGACCAACGGAATTTTAACCGTCGGTCTGCCGGCGGTTAGGCCGCCGGTATTGTAACCGCCGGTAAGCCGCCGGTCCCATCCGGCAGTTTTTCCGGGGTTAAACCTGGCGTCGTCTGGTTCGGTAGACGCCGACGGCGCCTTAGACCGCCGGTACATATCCGGCGTGGCCGGCGGTTTAAACGTCGGTCTTACGCGGTTTAACAGTCGGGAGTCCATCGTATAACGCCGGCTGGCCGTCGGTAAGCTGTCGGTATTTACCGGCGGTTTATTAATAATAACCGGCGGCTTATCTTGTCCGTCGGTATCGTAGTTTTCGGTGGCTTATCTTGTCCGTCCGGTTAGCCGCCGGAAACCTTGTAAGCACCTGAAAAAAAAAAATTGACAGCATCCTCTATTTGAGGGAGGTTCACCCTAAAGTCTAAACCTGCAGAAAAAGCATATATATGTTGGGCAACACGCGCTTATATTATCAAAATCCAGAAAATACAAACAAAATCAAAAATTCATCACAACATTATCAATACAATTCACAAGATATCTCATGATAAATGCTACAATCACAAGTTCAAAGGTTACAAGTTTAATTAATACATTCATCAAACATAATAAACATCTAATCATCATCGTAATCCTCACTGTCTGCAGATGGCTGCTCCTGTTGGTCCTTCTTCCTTTGTTTTCAGCTTGTAGGATTGCAACTCTGCTTGATTTCATTCTGAGCCTTCCTCCTTCTTTCAATTCTCTTAGCTTGAACCCTTTTCATCTTTCAATCTCTCTTAGTAAGTGCTGCAACCCTCTCATTACAGATTCTTCAGCTCACTTGGATTATGAAATACAGAGGTGTATGAACTGCCCTCAATAGCAAAACCTTGTGAACCCATGCCATATACCCTCCCCTCTGTCTTCCACAACAACTTCTGACCATGTCTGATACTCAGAAGTATGGGGCCGATCCAGAAGATGATCCTCGCCAGTGGACTGCCTACTTTCTCTAGCTCGTAAGAAATCATCCTACGAGTTAACAATAGTTTTATTAAAATAATTTTTATTCTAAAAAATCCAAAATTTTACTCACATGAGCCTTCTTAGACTTCTCATCACCCACTGCTGGTCAGCTTGATGTTGTATGAGTTCTTGTTATGCAGCTCCAATGGTGTTGGCTCTCGACCTAGGTGCTCTTTCTGAAAATTTGATGCTTAGTTATTCTAGCATAAATATATGTAATAAACCAATTCAACACATTACAGTCGCGCCTATGTTCTGTATGAGGTACAGATCCACCAGTATGAAGAGAGCTTCCTAAACCGCCGCAGTCAGAAGGAATCTGTTCTGTTGTATTCTGCTTCTCATTTTGTATAAACTCCGGGTAGCCCAAAGTACTCAATCTTGCCCAACACGCCTCTCCAATCCAATTAGGCTTCTGCCCGGACTTCTAATGTTCGTGAACATGTCTCTGAGACGGGTATCTTCCCTCTCTCAAAATTTGATCTGTCTCGTGCTGTACTCAGGCAACCACCTAAATTCTTTTGTGTAAAATTTTTAGGCAATATCAAAAAATTAGTACAATTTAAATCATATATTTGAAATCATATCAAAAAAAACATACCTGAAATTCTCCAACACCACATATCTCTAACTGGCTTTGGATCTTCTTCCAGGATAAGTAAGGAGCATCATACTTATTCTTTATTATATCCGGATCATATGTATAGGTGGCCTTGAGGATTGAAGCTGCAAGTGACTTTTGTTTATCAATAACATGTAATATATCGAAATAAAAACAACTTAATAACTTAAATTGAAACTTACTTATCGCCGTCAGGCTCTGATGTAATTGACGCTTATCTTGTTGCTGTTGCAGGATCGCTAGCGCCAACCTCTGGTGGTTCGTGATGGTACACTGTTCATACTGCACCGAATAGGGGTAGTAATATGGGTAAGGTAAGGTGGTGAGGACCAGTGGATGGACCAGCAGCCTGTGATGATGGTGGGGGGTAATATGGATAGAATGGAGAAGCATGTGTCTGATTGGAGAGGGGAAGCGAGGACTTCGTGAGCTGGGAGGGGAAGTGGCAGGGAAGTATTGGAGGTAAACAAGAGGTGGATATAACTGTCCTGACCTGCTCTGGTGAAGGCTGCTGGCTCCTGGAAGGTGGTGGCGGTGGTGGTGTAGGTAGATCTGGTGAAACTGAAGGCCCCTCACCTACCTCAGTCTGTATGGGTCTGCTAGTCGTAATCTTCTTCCGGCGGAACTTTGAGGCAAATGATTTACGAGGAGGATCGTCGCCTGAAGCCATCTGTAATATTAAAAAAAATAATTACTAAACCATTGAAAAACAGTTAATAAAATTTCATTAAAAGCAGTTAATAAAGCAGTTTTATGAATGGAGTTAATAAAGAAGGTAATGAATTACGAGAAGCAGTTATAAAGCGTTATGAAGCAAGTTAATAAAAGACAAGGTGGCAAAAATACAATATCATTTCTAAGCAATAAAAATTACAAAATATTTAAATATCTACAATTCTAAATTACAAAAACTAATCAGATTCATCAAAATATTTTCATCACTCTCAAGAGTATCTTCACTTTCATCCTGGTTCTCTTCTTCATCTGAATTAGTTGAACTATTTGACATCTTTAACTCCATTTCAATAGTAGAGGTTGTAGTTGGCATATCTCTCAATTTAAACGGCATATAACTTGACATCTCATCCTCTTGATGTGAAGTTTGCTACAATGTATTGTTGATCATTATTCCGTGCTTTTTTTTATGAAAGCTAGCCAATCTTGTTTGTCTCTGCGACCACTGGGATATTTGCTGAAATAAACTTGAATAGCTTGCTTGCTAACACAAATGGATCAAACTTTCCGTATCTTCTACTATGTTTAACATCTACTAAACCATACACAGATAGACCCTTTGTGCTTTTTTGTACTTGGTCATACCACTGACAGTTAAATAAGCATCCCAAGTTTTCTCTTCGCCTGGGGTATTACAAGTCAAGGACTCATAAATACCATATAATCCACACTCATCTTCTCATGAGTGTTTCTCTACAACATACTCCACATTATTTCAGTTTTCTTTCTCTTCACTCCACGATTTGGTTGAAATTGAACCCATTCAACTATATATATTGGCCAAGTTTTTACTTTTCGCATTGGACCCATGCTAATGCTTGCAAACTTTATCGAACATTTTTATAGGATTTTTGTACCTAAACAATATTTTCAAATTTAGTATTTTTGTATAAATACAGTTTTAAATTTATAAAAAATGTTAATACATATGATCTGAAACAGTTTGGAATTCATTTGCAATGCTTGCTCAATTTCCTTGAATCTGTCAAGGGCAATTGCTTACAGAAATACCTGCGTGAAAATTAATCATAGTATTTTAATAAACTTACTTAATTTATTATTAAATTATGTTATAACTTATGCTAAGATTGGCTCAACTTCTTTCATCAGTTCCAGTAGTATATACAAATTCGCTGTTTTTATTTCTAAATCGTTGAGATACTCTTTCACACATTTGGACACTAGGCTTTCTTGCCTTCTAAATATTGTTAGTGTAGCATGTTGTTGTTTCTTTACTGCAAATCGTCATGTTACGACCATTCTTTTATCTTGTACTCCTTACATGTGGCTCGAAATAGTAGGAGAAAGTGAGTTTGTTTTTTGAGATAAATAATGCCTTCATATCGATCCTTCTGGTCTGCTTTATTATTTAACATATTAATTCTTCAACTTGTTCCATGATATTATTAATCAAATAAACATATGTTTATCTTAACTGATTCAAAAATATTGAGTAATTAATAAAAATCTTTAACATTTACTTTCGAAAGATAATCCAACGATATTGTAACAAGGCCACACTCTACTTCCGTAAGGTGATGGACTGGAAGAATGTTGCCATAGAATCAAAAAAACCCGGGGGAAAATCTTCTTAACTTGCTAGGATGGATTGGTATGTTATCCTCGGGTACCTTCGAGCATTTTCACTTATTGTTAGATAGAACATAACTTTGAAAGAAGATGCTCAAAGCTCATCAACGGTATTTGATATGTATCGGGTAACATACTGATTAGATCGGAAGAAGAAACTCCATAATTATCGTGACAATCTTGACTTTTGAGTCACAATAACCTTACATGATTTCAAGTCAACAATGCGCGTTATATTTTTTCCAGTAACCACCCGGCATTTTTTAAACTTTAAACATGACATATATTCTTTTTTGCTTACGATGAAGATAAGGAGCCTTGGGCTCATTAGTTTACCGTCAGTTGTTGTTACTGACTCAAATTTTTTTTGGACAATAACTCTTTAATGTCATCCTTTGTCTTGGACATTATCTTTACTCTTGCCTTTAACATCCATAATTGTATTAAAATATATCGAAAGTTTCTTCTCAATTGCATAATCCTGTTATGTTTATAATTAAGTTTCCAATAAGGTAATGTCCAGAAAATACTTTTTTTTAATCCAATTATGTGACACCATACTGGAAATTTAGATTCTGATAGATTGGATAATCAATAATTGTTGGAGATGTTGAAAGTTCTGTAGTTTCTCATCACACTTAAATCTAGGTGGAGGGGTGATCGCTTAATTACTGTTTTTAAAATGCTTCTTTTATTTCTTTCGGAACTGATGATTCAGACTTTAGATAACATACGATGAAATCAAACAAGTATTTTTCCTCCATGTTTTATGTGAAAGCTTTATTATTCTCCATGCAGTAAGGACACTGCTATTTCTCTTGTGTGCTCCAAGACCGACAAATACATATAGCTGGAAAATCACCGATTGTCACGCAAAGAAGCTCGAAGGATAAATTTGTTTTATATTGATATGTCATATGTTGAGCACTCTTCTTCCATTAATAATTTGAGGTCATCGAATTATGTATGCAAATAGATATCAATCTTTTGCCTTCGGATTATGTTGGTCAGCAGGTATAATTCAGAGTTAGAAACATGAACGGAAGTAGTCATACACTACTCTGGTGGCGGTTGTTGGTGTTTAATCTACATGGCTCAACAGCATTACGGTGTAGCTGTTTGACTATAAGGAGTAAACCAATCAGTACATTAATCCAATCTTTGTTGGGGTTCAGCAGCAAAATGAAGGATGTCACTTCGATAAATGTTTTCCACGTCAGCTTCTGATGGTGAGAAAGAACATTCTTTTTCTTATTTTCTCTTATGGCATCTTCATATGGCCTGACTGAACTCATTGATGCTAGAGCCGCTGAAGTCTTGGAATGATTGGTAAATAAACAATGGGAATATGTAACATCTTCTTTGTACGAGCGTTGTTTTCCCGAGTTCTGCTTAACGATGGAGCATTGGCAAGCTGCCGCAATAACTTCTGCTTGATATCCTTATAAGTATACATATCATTGATACAACATCAACTCTTTGTAGCAGTGAGCCAGCTTGGGATACTAATGCTTTCTTTGTTCGGTACTAAGTTCTGAGGATTATATTGTCAGCCGGGATTAGTTTCTTCATAAGACAATAACTGTCCATTAAAACATACGGGATAATATTATACCATAGTTTAATACTTAGCATCTATGCAATGGTAATTCCGAATGCGTACTGCAACCTTCCAAATTGGCTTTGAGCTGAATGTAATTCAACTACAAAGAATTTTTGTGTCTCTGCATTTGGTGGCTTCTTCCCATTGACCTTAAATTATGATCCTGCTACTCAAAAAATGGTCTTCATAGGGTCTACTCATTTGAGCTCATCAATGTTTCATAAGCTGTATGATTGACAGCATGAGCATCTCTATGTGGCTGTACTCGCATGTGATTCATCAATAGTTTGGGAAGAAATCCTACGATATAAATCAAGCTTCACATCATCGGGCTTTACGGGATGCTAGGATTTTTTTATGCTTCGAACACGGAATCTAAACATTTTATCAAACTAAAGGAAGCAGTTGAGACTGCAACTTGATGAAAGTTTTCAACTCCCTCTATAAATTCAACTGTCCACATCCTTTTCTACAACCTGGACAATCTGTTATACATCCATATATTCTCTTCTTGGATAGTCATTTGCAGTTGATAAGTACGTACCTACATGTTGGCGGCATACAATTCTGTTATACATCCAATAATTTTTATGCTTTGAAGGATTAAGCATGCTCTAAAAGAATAAAGCTTATCATATGTTGATTTAAAATAAAATATAACGGCATAGATTTGATTTGGGGCTAAAGGGGCAGGTGGTCAACCCCTGGTTGACTTGGTCTAACGGTTGACCAGGGTAATAGTCAGGCCTAACGACCGACTCGACTCTCATCACCATTGGAGAGGGTCTTGGGGGTTCGACTTGGTCATTTGACCAAAGTCAACTACTTATTAATGTTTGATACCAATATCATATCCACTCAAAGGTTTATTAAACTAAAGTACATCATATATTCAGTTACAGATCTATTGAAGAAAAACTTTTAACTTTATAGTTGAACCTCCATGAATTCATGTTTTCTTCACTCCTTTCTAGTCTATAAATGAAGAATATCATCAGTAAAAAGCATAACCAAGGTACATCTCTCAAATTTATAGTGAGAAATCTATGAGTAAAGAAAAAAGATATGGACTTTCTTGCTGATTCCTTGATATATCACACGAAATAAGGAAATTACTTGATCAAACCAACATGTATTTGAACAGAATAGCTCTACATACATATCAATAATGATTTAAATATATAGCTTATTAATACTTTCTTCTTAAGACACCTCCATAGCGACTTCTCTTGGAATATTAACATATGTTTTTCCTATAGATAAATATCATACATAGATCTCTTCATTCTCATTATATTCTCTCCATCAAACTCCAAAATGTATGACTTCCATTAAGAAAACATACAAGTCATTAAATCAAATTGATTTTGAGAACATGTAGTATCAACCTAAACTATTAATAACTCTCTCCACATTTTTAAAGTATGAAACATTAGACTAAAAAGACAATATCATCAAATAATAAAGTAAAAACATAAAAACTAACTTAAAGAGGATATCGGATTTTTGGGGTCGGAATGGTCGGCGGTCGGTGCGTCGGAGTAACTGCGGGCAGGGTCGACTGGGGTCGGGGACGGTCGACTGGGGTCGGCGGCATCGGAATGGGGTCGGATGTTCTTGCTCGGGGTTTGATCGGACGAGCGGAGGAACAGATAGAGCGAGCGACGAGAGAGAAGAAGGAAAGCGTGAAATGGATGAGCGGAGCGGGGGGCTCGTATTAGGGCTTTTACACGCGGTTTTCCGGATGTCTGGGCCGCCGGAACAAAATCACTTATCAACGGCGGTTTAGACCGCCGGAAACCTCCGGTTCATGGCTTTTACCGGCAGTTTTCCGGCGGTCTGGGCCGCCGGAACAAAATCACTTATCAACGGCGGTTTCGACCGCCGGTTCATGTTGATATCCGACGGTTTACCGGCGATTTATAGACCGTCGGTAATACCGGCGGTGTATCGTAGCTAAGCCGCCAATTTGGCCGTCATTAGAGTCCGACGGCTTAACCGCCGCCGGAGCCGTCGGTAATACCGACGGTCCATAAACCACCGGTGCAAACCGCCGGTATTTGCCATTTTTCCTGTAGTGCTACTTAGCTTTGTATTCTTATAACTTATATGTTTTGATGATTCCAAATATTATTATTTTGATTATTATTTTCTCCTAACATATTTTGTAAGAATTGTTTTTGGCTCTTGTGTGTATTAAAATTTTAGAAAAATCATACTCCAGATTGTTGGAGACTTCAAATCAAGATCTGCTTATAATATTTTGTAACTTGGAGTTTGTATTTTACCTTTGCTTGAATCTGAGAGAATGTGATTATAATTTAGTAACTCAGCACACACACATCAGGGGAGAGATTTAAAATTCATAATTTTTAATATTGATCGTATAGGATGAACTATGTTCGTACGGGACGATCAGGTCAGTTATACTCCTCCAAGAGCAAATGGAATGAACATAGGGTGAGTAAAAATTTTTTTAAGTCATATTCATCCAGAAGATTTCCATATTCATCCCTGGATGATGTCCTATGGACTCTCACTTTGAACTATTTGTCTAGATAATTTTTATGTTTGTCCCTAGACGATGTCCTCTTAGCTCTCACTTTGAACTATTCATCCAGATAATTTTAATGTTCATCCCTAGACAATGTCCTCTGAACTCCCACTTTGAACTATTCATCCAGATGATTTTCATGTTCATCACTGGATGATTTCATCTAGATTTTTCATTTTGAATTGTTCGTCCAGACCATTAACAACCCAGTAACACTGGCTGGGTTCTGCCCAATTAGCCTTTGTAACTCCATTTATAAAATTGTAGGTAAAATTCTTTTGAACACAAAAGTTGTTAATGGTCATTCCAAAGATTATCTCAGAAGAACAAGTTGCTTTTATCAAAGGTAGAAACATCGTTGATCACTTATTACTAGCTGAAGAAGTTTCGAATAAAATCAGGGCGTCTAAAGCAATTGATGGCATGGTTGCTATCCAATTTGACATGGAGCAAGACTACGATAGCATGAGTTGGAAAACTCTTCAGAGAATGATGGTGACATGGAGCAAGCCTATGATAAGCTATCTCAATTAATGGTGGTCTTTCTAATTGGATTGAAGGGAAGAGCGGGTTTTGTCAAGGTTGCCCACTCTCTCCCTTTCTTTCTATTATTTGTTCCTAACTTCTCTCTAATGGCTTTTCCAGGGATGGCAAGGATATTGGCATCAAAATTTCTCCCAACTCTCCCAGGGTTTCTCATTTGCTTTATGCCGATGATGTCCTTTTATTTTCTGATGCTAAGATCAAAAGTA
Organism: Dendrobium catenatum; assembly: GCF_001605985.2. NCBI lineage: Eukaryota > Viridiplantae > Streptophyta > Magnoliopsida > Asparagales > Orchidaceae > Dendrobium > Dendrobium catenatum. The sequence continues at coordinate 431,377 of NW_021318689.1, forward strand.
TCAAGAAGATTAAAAATATTTTGACCAATTATTGTGCTTGGACTGGTTTGAGTGTGAACACTCAAAAATCAGCCATGATATGTAACAAATCCGTCAACAAAATAAGGAAGAAGAAGATATCAAGGTTGTTAAAGATAAAGCAAGTCGAAGAAATGGACTATCTGGGTACCAAACTCACTCTCATAAGACTTAGAAAGGCTGATTTTAAAGGTTTTATAGACAAATCTATGAACCATTAACAAATGGGGGAACATGTATATTTCATTGGCGGGGTGGTTGATTTTGACTAATCATGTTTTGGGTAATTTCCCATTGTTTCTTATGTCTCATTCTATTATCCCCTTAAGTGTTTTGAGGGAATTTGAGAAGATCTCAAGGAATTTCATTTGGAACAAACTTGATGGTAGACAAGGAATGCACTATGTGTCCTGGGATGAAGTGTGCAAACCAAAGTCTTTGGGCGATTGGGGTCTTCACTCGGCTGCTTCTTCTATGGAACAAATGAGAGCTAAGTTTGCTTGGAATATGGTAATATATCCTAACTCCTTGTTAAATAAAAGCCTTACAGCTAAATATGGTAAATAATGGTTGAGTCGTGAGTCTTTAAGTCGTGGTTCTTCCGCCTGGAAAATCATATCCAGTGGCTGGAAGGCATTGAAAGGCTTTGTAAGATGGAAGGTTGTTAATGGAAAGAGTATTAAGGTGTTAAAGGATATTTGGATCTTGGACAAATGTTTAAATAGATGGCCAACCTATGTGGCTATTTTTGAAGATGATAACTCTACCTTGGACTACTTCATTCAAGATGGCAGATGGAACAAAGAGAAACTTGCTCTGTTCTTTGGGAAAGAGCTACTGGAATTGATTTGTAATATCCAGATTGTCCAAGATTCAGATTCAGATTTCATGGAGTTGAAAAAGAAGTTGTTCGGAAGATCTATCTCTTCTTTTCTAAGAGAAGTAAGAGTGAGGGAAGAAACTGTGGAAGACCAAAATGCTTGGATTCACAAGGTGTAAATGAATGCTAAAATTAAGCTATTCATTTGGAGATTGAATAAAGATGCAATCCCTATGCTCAGTTCTTGAATAGAAGGAAGCTTCGTCGATACAATCTGTGTCCTAGAGGCTGCGGGGTAGTGGAAGATATTGATCACATTTCTACCACATGTTCTAAGCTTACGGAAGTGATCACGGAATTGAGGAAGTGGGGGTTCCCGATACCGACTTTTAGCTCCTTTCAACATTGCTTGAATGGGCTAAAAGCTGTGTATGAAGACAATAAACTACTAGTGAAACTTTACTTCGCCTTGCTCTGGTTTTCCTGGATCAACCGAAACCAGATGATTCACCAGAAGATGGAAGACAGCAGTTCTGTGGCTGCAGCAAAAATTATCAATTTTGTGAATTTGGATAAAGCTAACAAGGAAATCTCAGATTACTAGGATGCTGGTCGGTCTTTAGGACCGTTTGACGAGTTCTGGCGTCCTCCCCCACCCATGTGGTACAAAATAAACGTTGATGTTGCTCTAAAGAAGAACTACGAAGCATCCATCGGAGGCATAGTGCGGGACTACAAAGGTAGATTTATCATGGCATTCGGCTTTCATGGAACTCACTTGGATAGTTCCCAGGTTGAACTTCTGGCTTTCAGCTCTCTTAAGGAGGCTTTCAAAGGCTTTTTTTTTTAATACTAAAGGTATTATTTTGGAAGGAGACAATAAGAACGTGATACTTTTCCTTCATAATTTGTATAGCAAATTGAAGGATAAAGGCGACAGTTTCATTTATCAAGATATCTCATTCTCCAATAATTGGGATAACATCATTTTTCATTTTGTGGATAGAAATTGTAACAAGGTAGCCGACTATTGTGCTAACCTTGCTTTTTAGTATGATTTTCTTTGGGATGTCTTTTGTGAGAGCTCACTTCCTTCTACCTTTACCAAACTTGTAAAAGAGGAATGTGATAGAGTCAGTAGCTCTCACTAGGTTGTATCTTTCTTGCTTTTTGCTTTTATCACTAATGCATTCTGCATTTCTTCAAAAAAAAAAGCCAACGGTTCTCTGCCATCACTTGGAGGGTGTAAAAGGATGACGGTTCTCTTCCGCACCGGTTAGTGGTGGAAGAGAGTTTTTGTGAAGGCTTCTCCGCCTTGCTATGGGGGCAAAACGAGAGACACTTGTGGTAATAGTGCAATACCTGAAGTGGGAGACTTTAGGGAGTGGATGTAGGTCGTGTTTGACCGAACCATAATAAATCTTGTGTCTTTTATCTTCCACTGCTTTTCTTTTATTTTACTTTACTTTTTTAGTTATCTATGGTCAAACATCTTTTTAAATTTTCATTAAAAATATAATCAGTTTAAAAGAGGAATTTTTAAATTACCAATTCATCCCCCTCTTCATTTGCCATTAGAACATAAGCTTAGGTCTAACAACCTAATTCGTATTTAACAAGTTTCAACACATCTCATATCAACCCTTCAAGGATTCTCAATCCAGACATTCTGAATTATCAGGTACTAAATCTTTTTGCCCCGTCCATTTGCAAAAGTCTTCAACAATACCCTTCAAAACTTTAGCTAAAGCCATGGAGACATATGAGAAGATTAGTACATCATCTGCATAAAGAAGATGCGTAATCTTTGGCCCTCTAGGAGAGAGTTGTATGCCAAGATTTTGACCCCTTTGCTCAAGAGAGTTAGACATCAATTGAGAACACATGATGTAAAGGTAAGGGGAGAGTGGACATCCTTGACGGAATCCACTATGAGCTTTGATCCACTTGGAATTCTTTCTATTAATAATAATGGAAAATCTCACATCTACAACTCATTCCATAATAAGGTTAGAATACATAGAAGGAAAACCATACCATTTTAGAATTTGGCCAAGAGTTAGCCATCCCATGCTATCGTATGCTTGCTCCATGTCCAACTTCAAAGCCATCAACCCCTACTTATTTTTGGAGGTTTTGAACTTGTGAAAGATCTCCTGAGCCATAAGACAATGCTCTGAAATTGATCTTCCCAGGATGAAGGCCATCTGATCTTCAGAAATCATTTTGGAAATACAAGTCTTCAATCGATTAACTAGCATAGTAGCTGCAATCTTGTAATTAGTCTGGCATAGACTAATAGGCCCGGAATTAAAGGGTTCTTCACCTTAGCAATCAGAACTATGAGAGTATCCTTCCAATCTGATCTCATTTGGACAGAAATTAGAAAGCATCTAATAGCATTCCAAAGATCTTCCCAAACAATATCCCAATAACATTTGTAAAAAGAGGAAGTGAGACCATCCATACCTGGTGATTTATTACACCCTTGCTGAAAGACCGACTGCTATAATTCATTCACCGAAAATTCACTGGTAAGAGCAGTAAACTTTTCTATATTACATTTTTTGTTCTCAAAAATCTCTGGCCAACTTGATAATTCACAATCTCTAGCCTTCCATTTTGCTTCAAAGTAATGAATGAAAATCTCCTCAATTTTATCTTCTTCAACTTGAATCTTATTATTCATATCTTTAATTTGATTCACTCTATTGCCATTTCTTCTAGCCGTAGTAAAATTATGAAACAATTTTGAGTTAACGTCTCCTTCTTCATGCCATCTTGCTTTTGCCCTTTGATTCCACCAAGTGGACAATCTTCTCAAGGTCACATTAAGTTCATCAATTTTGCTTCTGAGTAAAAGAAGATCATCAACTGACCAATCAATTCCTACAGCTTCTTTATGTTGGAGATCCAAAATCTTCTTTTTCAATTCTTCCTTCATCTTGTTCAAATCTTTGAACTTATTTTTACTCCAAAAAAATAGTTCTTTTAAAGTTCTAATAATCTTCCTTTGTAAAATCATACCTTCATCTCCAAAGTCCTTTTTCTTCCAAGAATGGTACACAATACTTTTAGCAGCTGGATAAGATCACCAAATATCCTCAAATTTGATGGTTTTTTTATTTGATATGCACCTTTTCATCAATCTTGAAGGCAATAGGACTATGATCCGAAGCCACTCTAACTAGATGTCTAGTAACGGCTTTAGGAATCTTCTGAAGTGCAGCCGAGTTCAGAATACACCTATCCAGCCTTTCCCAAATCTGGGAGGCTCCTTCTTTGTTATTGCACCAAGTAAACCTTGGTCCAATGTTACCCAAATCATGGAAATCAAAATTCGTCATAAAACACTTCATATCTCTAGGTCCTTTAGAAAAAAGGAAGCTCTTATCACCTCTCTTCTCTTCTTTGTTCAAAACACAATTGAAATCCCCACCAATAATAGAAGAGTAGAATTCTCCATACAACTTCCAAGCTGGCTCCAAAGGCTCTCCCTCTTCTTACAACATCTGCTTCTACAGTGACAACTTTCCACAATCCCAAATTAGGGATAAGGAGATCCCCACCTATCATTTGTGAAGAAGTCTCTTTGACCACAACTGTCACAATCTTCTTATTCCAAAGCACCAGAATACCCCCTGAAAGACCAACAGCGGGAAAGTGGAAATACTCCTAGTCCTTCTCCATCAGCCCAATGAAGAAAATGCCTTGAACTCTAACAACCTCTTTCAAATACAGAGCAACCTCTTTCTTCCTAGCTCCTCTACAATTCCAAAATAATAAATAAGACATTATATTAGTGCTGGGGATCCCTCCCCATTTGTGGAATTCAGCCTTCCATCCCTCTTCTTTTTATTGTAATCTGGATCTAATGGCCCCAAAGATTTTAGCTCTTTGGCAAGTTTAACTTTAGTAGAACCACTGAAGCAAGATGTGCCATTATTGACAGCACCTGTATCATCTATTTCCACAGCCAATTCCTTCATTTTATCAGACTTTCCATGCTTTCTCAAAGAATCTTCTTCATTGTCTTCAAGTAAAGCATCATATTTATTACTTAGCGAAATACCTGGTTGTATACCTTCAGTAACTTTATCTTTATTTGAACTAGATTCTGGAGCAGATACAAATTTCTCCATAACATCAGCATTTCCCTTCTTACTTAGTGCTTGCTTCTGCTTAATATTCACTTGGTTCGTATTTACCCTGTTGTCCGTCCTGACCCCATTTATGACATTCCTTGGTTTACCAGCAGTTACTCCTTTAGTAAAACATTTGTTCTTAAATTGAACATGTATCCAAGGGCCATACTCGGAATTAATCACAAAAGATTTGGCTTCGGCCACCACTTGTTTTACTTCCTCTGTTTCAATAACTGGTTTTCTCAACATTTGGTCTTTAATACCCTGAGCTACATTCTCAGGACATTCATTCACCTCATGCCCTGCTCAACCACAATTGTAACACAACAGATTAATCTTCTCGTATTCCACTTGTTGAAAGAATCTCACAGCTAATCCGTCTATCCATACTCCATTAGGGAGTTTTTTCTCCAGGTTAATCTTGACACATATGCGGGCAAATTCACATTTCCCCCACCTAATGTATTACTGTCTAGATACATTGGTGTGGCAAACCGAGACGCAATTCTTCATCCCAGCAGTATAAGGGCAAGCATGGGAATCTGATCCAAACTGGAGCTGAAATTCCTTTAAAAGAATACGGATCAAATGCAGGTAACCATCTGTCCATGCCGACAATGTAACCACTGACATACCACGGCCCACCATTCAGAATCTCTTCCACCGCCTCATCCGACTTGAAGGAACAAAGAATCCAATTCATGCCAATTGATGTCATGTGGAATCCACCAAACTTACTCCATTACCTTCTCAGCTCAATACTACAGACTGAGAAAGGAACATTGCTACCAAGGACTTTAATCACTAATGAGTGCTTCAACACTTTATAATTTTTTGCTGCCGATTCTAGATTAAGCCTAACAACAATCCTGTCTTCAGATAACTCAATTTGCTCTCTATTAAAAGCAATCTTGATGTGTTTTGGCTTCGACCATGCTCCAACAACCTCACCGCTGCCATCCTATCTACTGTTAACATCTAAATTTGTCATCAAGATTTCATCATTCATCACATCTTTTCCAGAAACAATCCCAACTTCATTAATATCATCAGACCTCAAATTTTCAATATTCTTCAAATCATTAAACACAAGGTGATCCTTATTCACACCAGAAAAACCTTTCACCTTCAGGATGAGATCATCCATCGACAAAGAATCAAGATTAGTCGAAAAACTAGTACCTTTATTCTTCTTTAAATATTCATTAATCTGGCCTGCAACGCCTTCCATCATCACCTTCTTCCCCTTGCCATCCACCATAACAGGATGATTCAAAGGTCTCAGGCCTTCTTTGATAACCACACTTTTCCTTCCTCTACCACCGATACAGAGAGAACCAGGGGGTCGCGGAGCGTTCATGACATCGGCAAAGAATCGCCGATGATCCTCCGGCGATGACTCCACTGGCCGGGGAAAATCACATAAAACAAAAATTTGAACAAGAAGACGGACCTTTCTCTCTCTAGGAAACCAGACGTGTTCTCTCTACTCCTAAAGGATTCGACTGTTCAAATATTCATCATAGGTAAAAATGACCTAAAATGAAATTCATGAAAATTTTTAATCATTTGAGTTTTTATTTTTTTTAAATTATTTATTTACTTATTTAATTTTTCATATTTATTTTTAATATTTTGTTGTAGGGATTTTATTTTCCATTATTATACTTTTATTTTTATGGTGAAAGTATTTTTATTTTTATTTTTAATATTTATTAAAAATATATATTTTTGACTTTTTGAAATTCCTTTTTCTTTTAGAAACCCTCGGTGAGGCATATGCGTTAATAAAAAAGAAGGTTACAAGGTCCTTAATGTTGCAGAACTATGGTCTATGATTTTGATGATAGCAAACATTTCTTATTTCTCTATGATTGCCTTACGAACTAATGTTTCAAGTTCACACGATCGGACTGCAATTTGGAATCAGCTCAAGATTTGGTATACTAGGTCTGAGTCAGTTTGTAATCTTTTTCCTTTCTTGAGTCTGTTGTATTTCGTGTGGGACCTGTTGGTTTGTAACTTGGAAGTTTTCCTGTTGTTCCCTAGTAGATTTCTATTTTTTGTAATATCGTTTGGGCCGATATTTATACCATCCTGGATGATATGTCCAAAATCATAAACCCTAATTAGGGCATCCTCATTAAGGCAGTCGTCATAAATAGATCGGCCTGGACGATACCTATATCGGCCAGGACGATAGTCTTAATTCAGAAAGAATCAACCGCCATAATCAGTTTAGGAATTCTTTTGTTTTAGGAAATCAGCAAGGACGATATTTATATCATCCAGGCCGATCTAACTCAATTATGCCTAAATTGATCTGGTATCTTTGGAAAGCATTAATGGTTGATTGATATGATCACATCATTCGGGACGATCGCAGGATCGGCCGGGATGATGTCCTGGACGATCTACATCGGACAGCTCGAATTCAGGGCGATGATCTGGATGATTGAAATCAGTTTTAAACTAATCGGCCTGGACTATCATGATATCATCAAGGACGATGTAACCAATTTTCTTCTGATCGTCCCAAATCATCCCGGGCTGATGAGCTGAAATTGTACTGATCGTACAACATGATATGGATATCGTCCTGGACGATAATGTCGGCAACTTGCATTAATGAGCTCGTTTTGAGAGCTTCTATTTAAGCTTTGTCAAGGCACTTTATAAGTGTCTTTGGCAGCCATTAATGCTTCATCTTGTGTGGGGAAAACTATGAAGAGAAAGTTAAAAGGGAGTGAATGGACGGGTGAAGACTAAGAGAGGGAGACGATCCTGTGTGGGGGGGCTCAAGGGAGTGTGGAGGGGGATTCCACAAGGTTGCCTCCGGCAGGCTTTGCACCTTAATACCGGTCGGATTCAAGGCTTGTCTTGAGAGAAGTTCACCAAAGAAGAATAATCTCTTTGGTGTCCAAAAGACACCGGCGACTCCGCCGCACCGGAAGAAGAGTGGAAGTTGATTTTTGTAACGGCTTCTCCGTCCTAGCTGTCAGGGATAAAGGAGAGACTACTTGTTTTTAGTGCCAATACTTGGAGGGTGCTCCAAGGAAGTGGACGTAGTCAAGATTTGATCCGAACCACTATAAATCCGGTGTGGTTCTTTCTTATTATTTCATTCCACATTCTAATTTCCGCATTTGGTTTCTTTGTGGTGATTTTGGTTTGAGTTTTATCTTTGGTTTATAAAGTTATCCAATTCACCTCTCTCTTTGTTAGCCTTGGGCCAGTCATAAGGGCTTTATATCCCCTAATGAATTTCAAGTGCTATCTGAACACTTTCAGTGGTATCACCCGACAGGGATTCATAAAATAAGTTTTAAAACGCTTTGAATTTTTGAATCTATGGCCTAATCATATGTTGGGAAGGTTATTTAATCTCCAGATCTCCTTTTGATTGAATAAATATGTCATTCAACTTTTTGGAAAAAGATCACATGCTTTATTTTTTGCAATCGATTTATTTTCGCATGTGGCATTATTGATTTAACTAGTTGGTTGATCACCGTCACTTTATTGTTTAATGGAGTTAAAACTTATATTCCTTTAATCAATGGAATAATAAAGAACAACTGAAATGCTCAAACTGAATGGCAAAAATTTAAATTGCTTTTTCTGTGCTTTTAAATTTCTGAAGATTTCATGTTAATATCCACTTGCACTACTGGTAAGGAAGTTTAGGATAAACTACATACCATATACGAATGCACGAATGAAATCAAGCAATCCAAGTTGAATTTGTTAATGCATGATTTTGAATTACTTTCCATGAAACATTATGAAACGATCTTAGACATGTATACCAGATTCATTCAAATTATAAACTCATTGCATGCTTTAGGAAAAGAATTTTCAAATTTTGAAAAAGTTAACAAAATTCTTCATTTTCTACTGGATAAGTTTAATGCCAAAGTAGTTGCTATTTGTGAATTAAAAGATTTGAATGATTATTCTATTGATAATTTGATTGGCTCACTCATTGCCTTCGAGCAAGGTTTGGCTCAAAGACTTTGGATGCAGGTGAAACGATTGTTCTAAAAATTGAAGATATATAAAGAGATAGCTTAGTTGGTGACGAATGGAATAACTTCACGAGCAAATCATAAAGCTCACCAAAGAATAAGAAAAAGTGGAAAAAAGGTAAAAGTGGTAAGGATGTCCATATTTTTTCTGACGTTATTTGCTTTTGATGCAAGGAAGCCTGGACATAAGAAATATTAGTGCCCTAATTTAAGAATTCTTCCTATGAAAGAAAAGGGTAAGGCGAAGCAAAATTTAAACTAGGAAAATAATGAAAGGCAAAAAATCTCATGGGCAGATCTGGTTTCTGAAGCATCGGACCAGGAGAGAGATAATAGTTAAAAGAATTTCGTGTTTTTTTGTTGTATTTTTGTTTTTATATTTTTTATTTTTTGTGTTTTTGTTTTGTTTATTCTTTAAAATTTTTATTTTCGTGAAAGTTTTTTTTCTGATCAACACACACATTCACTTTTCTAAAAATGAAAAATCTACTTACTGTTTTTTTCTTGAAATCTTTGGTAAGTTGTGTTTGACTTCTCTAAAACAGTCAAAGGAAGAAAACTCATATTTTTTATTCTCAGTCTCTATTTCCTAAAAGAGGTTATCCTACTTTTGATTTAAAATCTTTTTCATCTTTTAAATTGGATTTTAAAACTAAATTTTTTTTATCTCCTGACATTTTATTTATCGCATAGGAATCTTTTGCAAGGTGCTAAATCTACATCATAATTTTCTTAATCAAGAATTTCATTTTTATCAATAGGATGGGTTTACTTTCAAGATTTCAGAAAGGTAGCATATTAAAAAAAATATTGGCCAATGATGCCAAAAATAAAAGATGTGCAATGAGGCCAAATTGAAAAATATACATAAAAGTGTATCAAAAATCAAAAGATGCGCAAAGAGCGCCATTCAAATTGACAAAAGGCATAAAATGGGCCCATAAAATTTAATGCTTACCATTCTTGTATTTCTTAAAAGCTTAAGAAAACCTTTTGATACTTTCGATACTTGAGTTTGAAAATCTTGATTCTTGATTCAACAATTCATGCATTAATCTTCTACAAGATATATTTTATGAAAGGAGTTTTGAAAAATTTTGTTTCTTTCTCTAATTTGTCTTATAATTTAGATATTGAATTAAAAAGTTTTTTAGCCTTTTTAAAGAACTTGAGTTTGGATTATCAAATTTTGAATTTCTAATCTTTTATGGGCTATGCATTGTCAATCAAATTATACTAAGTTTTTTAATAAAACCAAGAGGTAACTTTCTCATTTTAACAATATTTGTTTTTTCACTAGATCAAGGAACGTTTTTGTCTTTTTTTTTTTTTTATTTGTGCCTCCTCTCTTTTTTATAATGTCAAAGGGGGAGAACGTAATGTTGAATTTGTATCTTTTTTTTTCAAAAATTTTAAAACAACAAAAATATTTTTATCTCCCCTATTTTTTTTAAAGTGTTATTCTAGTGAGGGGGAGAATAGGAGAAAATATTCCTTTTTTAAAAATTCAAATTGAAATTGTTTGCCATCATCAAAAAGTGGGAGTTTGTTGCGGATCTATGGTATATGATTTTGATGATAGCAAACATTTCTAATTTCTCTATGATTGCCTTACGTACTAACATTTCAGGTTCACACGATCGGACTGAAATTGGAATCAGCTCAAGATTGGGTAGACTAGGTTTGAGTCAGTTTCTAATCATTTTCCTTTCTTGAGTCTATTGTATTTGGTGTGGGACCTGTTGGTTTGTAACTTGGAAGTTTTCCTATTGTTCTCTAGTAGATTTATATTTTTAGTAATATCATCCGGGCTGATATTTATATCATCCTCTACGATATGTCCAAAATCAGAAACCCTAATTAGGGCATCCTCATTAAGATAGCCTTCATAAATAGATCGGCCTGGATGATACCTGTATCGGCTAGGATGATAGTCTTAATTCAGAAAGAATCAACCGCCATAATCAGTTTAGGAATTCTTTTATTTAAGGAAATCAACCAGGACGATATTTATATCGTCCAGGACGATCTAACTCAATTATGCCTAAATTGATCTGGTGTCTTTGGAAAGCATTAATGGTTGATTGATACGATCACATCGTCCGAGACGATCGTAGGATCGGCCGGGATGATGTCCTAGATGATCTACATCGGACATCTCGAATTCAGGGCGATGATCAGGACGATTGAAATCGGTTTTAAACTAATCGGCCTGGACGATCATGATATCGTCCAGGACGATGTAACCAATTTTCTTCTGATCGTCCCAAATCGTCCCGGGCTGATGAGCTAAAATTGTACTGATCGTACAGGACGATATGGATATCATCCTGCACGATATTGTCGGCAACTTACATTAATGAGCTCGTTTTGAGAGCTTCTATTTAAGCTTTGTCAAGGCACTTTGTAAGTGTCTTTGGTAGCCATTGTAGCTTCGTTCTTGTGGGGGAAACTTAAAGAGAAAGCTTGAAAGGGAGTGAGGAACGGGTGAAGTCTGAGAGAGGGAGAAGATCCTGTGAGGGGGGACTCAAGGGAGTGTGGAGGGGGATTCCACACGGTTGCTCCGGCAGGCTTGCACCTTAATACCATTGGATTCAAGGCTTGTCTCGAGGGAAGTTCTCCAAAGAAGAAGATCTCTTTGGTGTCAAAGGACCCGGCGACTCCGCCGCACCGGGAAAGGTGGAAGTGATTTTGTAAGGGCTTCTCCGCCTAGCTGTGAGGGAAAAGGAGAGACACTTTTTTTAATGCAATACTTGGAGGGTGCCTCCAAGGACTGGACGTAGGTCAAGATTTGATCGAACCACTATAAATCTGGTGTGTTCTTTCTTATTATTTTCTTCCGCATTTAATTTTCGCATTTGGTTTTCTTTGTGGTGATTTTGGTTTGAGTTTTATTGGTTTTAAAGTTATCCAATTCACCTCTCTCTTTGTTTGCCTTGGGCCAGTTCGTAAGGGCTTAACATCCCTAACTAATTTTCAAATGATATCTGAGCACTTTCACTTAAAGGGAACCATTTTCTTGCTAATGCTCGACAGAGCTACACAAAAAGACAAAAGAAAATCTAAGAGCTGATGGTCCCCTATACGAAAAATTACAAAATAACCTAATAATATTCTATGGCTGCAAGTATACAACACCCAAAAATAGAAGATAAGAATCAAAACTTTCAGCACAATCTTCCTGTAAAAAATTCTCAGCTTTACCACAAAAGCCTCAGTCCAAAGAGCCTCCAATAAAGATGGACTACAAAAGAGAACAAGCATAGCAAAACATAATAATAGCAAATAAATTTATATCAAGTTAATTCTTGAAGATAATTAGAATTATAAATATTAAAGATGTAGAAAATCCAATTAGAAATTATGATGATTATCCAGCTACCGACAATCTGTAAGCTCACACTATAAACCATGAAATCAGATAACAAAAGGACCTTGTTACTTCTTTACCCGAGAGGGAAATGGAAGATAACCACAATAAAATATAACTAAGTAGATCAAGTAGACATAAACCTAGACTTACCATATTTAAACAGAAGGAATATATTACAATCATTGGTTAACAATCCCTTCCAACCATGCTTATATAGAATGATAATGACTAATAGACATAGAAACTTTATGTAGGGCAACACACCCAGATAAAAGGAAAAAATAAGAGAAGTTGGTTAACATCCTCTACCACATATAATGAAGAGGTGCTTAAAGAATAGCATCCAAGCATCAACAAGGATCAAATTAATCCATGAAGACATTATCAACAAATAGGAAACACCTAATGAACTCCACCCACGGCCATGAACCACGCTCCTACTAATAATAGGAGCACATGCAGCCCCCACCCCCCCCCCCCCCCTCCAGTAATAGTTACCAACAATTCCCCAAACAAACCACAAAAAAACTATATATTTGATCCTATCCAAATAATAAGAATAATTAGTATAGTTCCTTATGATTTTCAAAAAATCTTTTAAAATCCTACCAGAACAACCAAGCCAATTTAGATAAGATATCAACCTTGAATAAAAATAGAACAAGCAAGAGAAAAAAGAAACATTTTAAATTAAAAGAAGTATAAAAACATCTTCACCAAAGCTGTAGTAAAACAAATAGCAGGGAAAGAGAATTGCACTTAACATGGTTATATAAAGACCACCAACAAATATTATCACAACCAAATGGGACAATCATAGAAATAAGAAATTTGTAGCTATTACAGTTGCTGGACCAACATAAATCATAGTTTAACCAAATTATGATATCTTAAGAGAAAACAATAATGAAAAAAAAAAAGTAAAACTCAAGTACCATAGGATGACTGAGATAATAATGAGTCAACTTACAGCATAGGTGTGAATTATCATCATGATGCCAAAGAAACCACTGCCATTTAAATCTAAACCAAGTCCAACCAAAAATGAGAAAACTACTAGACCAAATTCTTAGACAGAGATTAATTTAATTGCTAAAATACCAAAATAAAAACTTAAAATCTACTCCTATATAACACAATATCCCTAGCATATTTGAAATGAATCATGAATGAGACGCCAAAAAAAAAAAAAGATTCATCAACCACATAATGCACCCCTCATTCTCCCAAGATAAATAATAATTATACCAATTTTGACTATGCCAATCCAAAATTATAGCTAGAAAAAAAAACTGGCAACATCTCCTCCCACTGTGGATAGGAAGTGGACAATATGAGCAGTAGTTGGCAAGACGTCCATAAGGAAGAGCATTACCATCATAGCCATAAAATATCAAAACTACTGCAATTATAAGACAAAAAAGGGGAGAGGCGAAAGAAAGAGAATAATTAATTCCTAACCTAAGGGAAACCAAGTTTATCAAGTCTTATAAGGCCTTTTAAGAAAGGGGGTAAATTAGGATAGGATAATTTAGTAAGGAATTGAAGATTACAACAAATATTTGCTAACTAATTAGCACAAGCATTCCCTTCACAAAACACATGGGAAATATTAACATTACAAAGGGTCAATAACTATTTAAAATCCCTTAGGAGATAAAAAAGCTCAGGCTACATTTTTTATCTTCATTTTCTTTTAAATAGTAGATATAATGCAAAGAATCAACCTCAATCCAATTGTTAATTATGCCAAGAGAAAGACACAATTTTAAACCATGAAGTATAGCTAAAAGTTCAGCAAAAATAACAAAACATTTTTAAGAGGACCAGCATAAGCTATAATAAAATTTCCATGTAAATCTTTAATAATGACACCACAACCAGAATAATTTTTTTTAACTGAACCATCACTATTAAGTTTAAAAAATTTATCAGGCTATTTAGACCAATAAATAAGCTTAGGGCCATCATTTTAATGAGTGTTTTAAAGGACAATCATAAAATCCTTAGCCAAAAGAAAGAAACCAGTGAAGTTCATAGAAGAAAAAGAAGAACATTAAAAATGCTTCATAATTTTATCTTTAATATTCTCAATGATACAATGGTGATCCATAACAACATTATTGAAACGAGAATTATTCCTAGCAATCCAAAGATACAACAAAATAAGAGAAGGAATGAGATTCATAATATGACCTGACGAAGTAGTAAACCAAAGATCTAAACACTTATTGTAAGTACACAGGGTAGGGTGCTTGCCCACACAATCTTTGGCAGCCATGTACTTAGCCCAAAAACTAGCTTTCATAAAAATTTAAGCTTAATTTAATAGAGAAAGCATATGCTAAGTCAGCCATATTCTTACACCCCAAAGCTCCTTCATCTAAAACACCACATCAGTTACTCCAAGTAGTCCAGAGGATTTTTGAATTCGAATGATTTCCTTTCCAAAAAAAATTATTGAATAATTTTTCAATCCTATTACACATAGTGATAGTAGGTTTAAAAGTTTGAAAAATATAGATAGGAAGCGAGACTAAGACACTCTTGATAAAAATCAATCTTCCACCAAAACTATGAAAGTTGAACTCCCAAGAGTTGAGTCATTTTTGCTTAGAGGTAATTAGGTCTTCAAAAAGGAAATACTTTTTACAACCCTTAAAAAGGGGAACCCTAAGATACTTTAAAGATAAGGAGTCAAACATAAAATTAGTAAGATCTCTAGAAACATTAATGTGATCAGCATGTAAGATTTTAGGATTTCTAAAATAACACTTTTTTTTATTCAAAATAAGACCACTTCTAATCTCAAAATTATATTCAAAGATTAATCATATTCAAAGAGCCATTGGAGAATATAATGGCATCATCAGTATAACATAAAAACGAGATAAAAAACCACCAAGAGTAAGATAATTATGACTAGGATCCCTTTCATAAAGGTGGGTAAGACCCCTAGAAAGCTATTGATCAGCAGCAATGATAAAAAGATTAGGGGAAATGGGATCCCCTTGTCTCAGGCCATGACAGGACTTAAAAAAACTATTTCTTTTACAATTGATAATGGCAGTGAAAAATGAGTTTTTGATATAATTCTTGATCAACTTAATAAATCTAGTATTAAAACCAAATAATTGAAAGATAGAATAAAGAAAGTTCTAATTAATTTTTTCATAAGCTTTAGCAATGTAAAGTTCAAAAAGAATGTTACCACCTCTCACTCTCAGATCAAGATCATGGATGAGTTCTTCAGTTAGTAATATGTTCTCCGAAAAGCTCTACCTTTAACAAATTCAATTTGATTAGGAAAAATTATTCTAGAAAGCAAAGGAGATAATCAATTAATCAAAACTTTAGATATGAGCTTACTAAAAATGGATCATATACTAATTGGAAAAAAAGTATCCCAAGTATTAACAACATCCTTTTTAGTAATAAGCACAATTAAGGTACTAGAGAAAAATTTTGAAATAGTGTTTCACAAAAAAAATCCAAAATAGCAGCATATAAATCATCACATATAATGTTCCAATCCTTTTAAAAACATTTGGTGGTATAACCTTCTAGGCCAACAACATAATCAACAGTCATATTAAAAATAGTCTGCATAACTTCTTCCTTGTAAGGAAGGGTGATAAAGGCATTATTATCACCCTCATTAATAATACTAAGAATGAGATCAAAATGATCAATAGGAATAGGGTCAAATTTTTTTTAAAAACTTTGGTGAAATGTTCTACAGCTGATTTTGCAATTTCCCCTGCATCCTCTGTATAAAGAACATCAAAAATACAGATTTATGAATGAAATTTTAGCTCTTTTCTTCTTAAACAAAACATGAAAATAATTAGTATTCTTATCTCCCTCAATGAGATGCTTAGAGGCAACTTTCTTTTCCAATTGACTTCATCCTGATCTTGAAGCTTAAAAAGGTTTTTTTTTTCCTCTTGGGGCCTCCAAAAATAACCAACAGACAATTTATATTGGCAAATATGCTCTATAGAGACCACTAACTCTTCAGCAGCTAAAATATTAGGAAAAAAATTTAAAACATTTATATTCCACCAATTGATTTAGCCTTTTAAGATTAAACCAAAATCTATTCATGCCCATAATATTATTATCCGAATGCAGAGGAGCCTACTAATTATTCATAACCATATTTAAAAAAGAGTTATCAAAGAGCCTCATTTCTTGGAATCTAAAATTAGAAAAGTTGCCATCTTGCCTCAACATAATACCAATAAGAAGAGGGGAATGACAAGAAAAATTTTTACCAAGGTGCTCTACAAAGGTGTTATTGTTAGAATTAATCCACATATCATTAAAAATCACACGATCTAAATATTGCTACGTATTACAACGATTCCAAGTAAAAGAAATACCAAAGAAACCAATGTCCATAACATTACAGTCTAAACTCATATTATTAAAATCCTCCATATCATGATAGACAGGGCTAGAACTAGCAATTCTTTTAGAATGGGAAGTGATTATATTGAAATCTTCATCCACAAACCAAGGCAAATTAGTTAAATCAATAAATTCAATATGTTGATTCCATAAATCCTTTCTAATATAACTAGAAGAAGAAGCGTAGACAAAACAAGCACAAATGAACTACATAAATTGAATATTACAATGTAATACTCGAGGGAAATCAACAATACTGTCAATAATAGAAGGATCTTTCCAAAAAAACTTGAATTTTAATGGAAACATCAGTAAAATTATGATTAAAGCCTAGATAACATGAAGTTTCATCTAACTAAGTAGCAAAAATTAGTGGCTCAAGCAAGACTAAAAGAACCACATTGTGGATATGATATGAATTCTTAACTCTAGATCTAGAAGAAGGCCAACCAATGCCCCTAACATTCAAAATGATTGACTTAATCATTAATAAGTAATTTATTAGAAGTTTGAGAAGGGGTACTTCTATGTGACTGCATATCCACATTTCTTTGTTTCTTATATTTTCTATTTTGCACAATATTATGATCATGATCATCATGCACCATACTAGAACCATGAGTTAAATCATTGCCACAACCTACACCATGAGAGGAAATTAAGGAAGTCTTACCACCCTTACTATTATCATGAGACATAAGGGTAAGAATAGACAATATTAGCACATTCATTGTTATTCTCATAGAATCAAAATAAGAAAAGTTTTTAATAGTAGCACAAGGTAATTGGAAAATTATTGACAAGATGTTATGTGAAAGTTCATTAGGGATGTTAAGCCCTTACGAATAGCCCAAAACTAACCAAGAGGGGGGGGGGGGTGAATTGGTATTTAAAATTTTCTCAATCAAAAACAGAATCTTAAACCAAAAAAAAAATTCACCACAAGAAATGAAAGTGCAAAAATTAAATATGAAAAATAATAAGAAAGATCACACAAATATTTATAGTGGTTCGATCAACTTGACCTAAGTCCACTCCTCGGAGCCTCTCCTCTAGGTATTGTACTAAACTCAATGACTCTCCTTTTTCTCCCACAGCAAGAAGGAGAAGCTTATACAAACCTCTTTTCCACCGACACCAGTGAGGCAGAGAACCTAACTCCTTTTGCTTCCTTTTAAAGCAGGTGGAGAACCTGACTCCTTTTATTTCCTCCTGAAGCAGTCATAAAACCTCGATTAACTACTGAAGTAGACTTCTCTAGAACCACCAACGAATAAGAGATGATGATTGGAGAAGATGACTCAGATCCTTACTTGGAGCAATATTTGTGAAACCCCTCACAAGATCATCTCTCTCTCTCTCTCTCTCCCTTACTCTACCTCTCCTATTGTTTCTCTCAGATCAAGAAAACATCTAAAGATACAATCTTGGGTAAAAAAGAGGTCTTATATATAAGAGCTTCAAAATTGCTCTTAATTGCAACAAACTAACATAATCATCCCTGAAGATATTCAGATCATCCCGTACGATTAGTTCAAATCATTGAGTATTATCCATAACATCACCCTAAATTCATGTGTGGATGATGCAAAAGAAAATTGATCATCCAGAATGATTTCACGATCATCCCAAATGATTAGTTCAAAATAATAAATATCGTTCACCAAAACACCCTGATTGCATGTCTAGAAGATGGAAAAATAATGGATCATCCAGAATGATTTGGGATTGGCCTGAAGGATTAGTGCAAAATAATGCAAATTGTCAAGAACATCATTCTGGTTGTCCAGGAAGAGACTAAGATTTGTTGAACAAATTGTCCCGTATGATCATGCAATCATCTAGGATGATATGATCGAGGAATCAAACCTTAAACGCTTTCGTTAATTACCAAACTAATTTAGGCATAATTATACTACATCCTTCAGGATGATGTTAAAAATTAAAATATGCCTAAATAAATCTAGCGGCTTTTTTTTTCTGATTTGAGCCTATCATCCCGGATGTTGTTAATATGGTCCAGGACAATTTACTTAATTGCGGCTGCCTTAATAATGATACCCTAATTAGTGTTTTTATTTTTAACTAATCATCCAGGATAATTTGGGATCATTCTGGATGATATGATCAAAAACAAAAAAACTCTAAAATAGTAAGATTTTTTTTCCCCGAGTGTGTGCGTGCAAAGTTACTTAGCATCAAGACTCATATTATTACAGTTGACTCAAGAAAAGGTAAAAGTCACTTGACATATATTATAAGCTGACTCAGTCCTAATCTACTCAATCTTGAGCTAGTATGATTTATAATTTGATCTAGTGAACCTAAAATATTAGTAGGCAACATAGTCGTAGAAAAATAGAACTGTCAAAACTATTTGCTATCATCAAAATTATAATTCTTGAATCCATATTCACAATAATCTCCCCCTTTTTTATGATGAAAAATAATCAAAACTAAATCAAACACAAATAGAAGTAAAATAGTATGATAGAATAACTCAAACATTACCAACTACTCCCCCTTTTAACATCACAAAAAGGAGAAAACCAGAAAAGAAAAGCATAACAAAAGACAAAAAAGAAGAACGAAAGCAAAGTGTTTTTTTTTTTTGGATCAAAGCATGAATATCATAAATTCTCCATGTTATTGAATTAAAAATTTATAAGAATCAATGAGTTAACATCATCAAAATTTGAAAAGCAGAATTGCCCATCCTTTTATCTCTAGCTCAAACTTCTCTCAGGGTAAATCATCTTTTGAAAATAAAAACCTAACTCAGAAAAACCAATTGGATAAAAAAAGAGATCTGTTCAAAATTTGGTTCCAAAAAAATATCTTATAGAATAATATACTAAGTAATTTGTCACAATCAAGAAATTCAAAATCAAGCCTTTAAAAATATCAAGTAACATATGAATTCTTCTAAGATTTAAAGGTTTGAAGAGAAGGAAGCTTGCCTTTGGTGGACTCATTTTATGCATCTTGTCAATTGATTTGCATATTATGTGCATCTTTTGATTTTTGATACACTTTGTGTATCTTTTAAAATTTTTTTTGGCAGCCATTGCACATCTTTTTTGTTTTTCTTCTTTTTGGGCTCATTTTATGCCCTTGATATTTTTGTAAAAGCTAGATCCCTTTTGAAACTCTTAAATTCTCTCAATTGTGTGTATATCTTCCAGATATTAGGGAAGAAAAAACTCACTCTCTAATATAAGGAAGAATAAATCATAAAACAAAATCAATTTTATATGATAAATGCAATGATAAGATTACAAATGTTTGAAAGTAATATAAAGACTTTGAATATTATTTATATATGATAGATTACTGTAGCAAGATAGAAAAGATCTCAATCGCAAAGTCCAGTTATTAATTTAAGATACACTTTTATTTAGAAAAGAAAATTACATGGCTAAAAGAGGTTAGAGGAAGGAAAACAATCAACAGTGTTTCTCCCTTTAATTGATTTAGAGATGTCAAACATTGACTACAAATTTTAAAAAAAAATAAGGCATAAAATATCATTTTAATAGTGATCACAAAGAAAAAGAAGAAAAACTAAAATAATAGAAATGAAAAATACAAAAAAGAATAACAAGTAAAAGTGAAACAAATAAAAGAGTAGAAAAACATCAACAAGCAACAAAACATAAATTTTGGAATTTATTAAACATCAAGTTTATGCATTTATGTCAATTACACCCAATCTGGTCCTTAAGATGCTGAAAATATCAAAAGCTAGTAGTTTAGCAAAGATATCAGTCAGTTTGATTCTCAGTTATCACATGATGTAACTCAATGTCTCCTTTGGTCATATGGTCTCTAATAAAGTGATGCCTTATGTCAATGTGTTTGGTCCTTAAATGTTGAATATGATTCTTAGAAATGCAGATGGCACTAGTTTTGTCACAAAGCATTGAAATTGTGCTTGCAGGTAATCCTAAACCTAGAATTTGTTGCTTCAAACTAAAGACTTAGGCCACACAACTTCTTAAGTCAATATACTCAGCTTCAGTAGTGAAAAGTGCAACAGAGTTTTATTTTCTACTAGACCATGAGACTAAGGACTGTCCTATGAATTAGAAAGTACCATAAGTACTCTTTCTATCCACCCTGCATCTTGAAAAATTAGAATCAGAATATCCAATAATCTCAAACAAAGTGTTGTGCCTAGGATACCAGATTTTTAACTTTTGGGTCCTTAAAAGATATCTAAGAATTCTCTTAACTACAATCAGGTGGGTTTCTTCAGGACCAGCTTGAAATCTAGTATAAAGACAAACAGTAAACACTATATCAAGTTGGCTAGCAGTCAAGTAGAGCAGTGATCCAATCATTCCTCTATACTTCTTTTGATTAAAAGATTTCCCATTTTAGTTCTTAACCAACTGAACACAAGTGGTCATGGGAGTATTTATTGGCTTAGCTTTTTCCATTTCATATTTCTTCAAGATATCCTTAATATATTTTGATTGATTTAGAAAGGTTCCATCATCCAATTATCTCATACTAAACCCCAAAAAGTAGGATAACTCTCCTATCATACTCATCTCAAACTCTTTACTCATTATTTTAGAAAAGTCATCACATAGCTTTTTATCAAAAGATCCAAAAAGTATATCATCTACATAGATCTAAACAATGAATAACTCATCTCCTACTTTCCTCTAAAACAGGGTGGTATTTATGCTCCCCTTAACAAACTCCCTCTCTAGTAAAAATGTGCTAAGCCTCTCAAACCATGCTATGGGAGCCTGTTTTAATCTATATAGGGTTTTTTTTAATTTGTAAATATGATTTGGAAATTGGGAACTCTCAAAAGCTGGGGGTTGACACATCCTCTTTTCTTACCCCATTTAAAAAGGTACTCTTGGCGTCCATTTGGAAAAGCTTATATCCCTTATAATAGGTAAAGGCTAGTACCAATCTAATGTCTTCTAATCTAGATACATGGGCAAAGGTCTCCTCAAAATCAATCCCCTCTATTTGGTTGTACCCCTTAGCCACTAATCTCTTCTTATTCCTAATCACCACACCAGAATCATTCATCTTATTCTTAAAGACCCATTTGGTTCCAACTACACTTTGTCCCTTTGGTCTTTCTATAAACTCCCAAACATCATTTCTAATCAATTGGATTAATTCCTCTTGCATGGCTAAGATCCAAAACTCATCAAATAAGGCTTGATTGATGTTGATAGGTTAAGTCATTGAGATAAAGGCAGAGTGGTTCATTTCCTTCCTAAGTCCATACATAGTTCTAACACTTTCAGAATGGTTTCCTAAGATCAATTCTTTAGGATGACTCAAAGAATATCTCCAATCCCTAGAAAAAGTGTGTGTAGATTATACCCTTTCCTCCAGATTTGCATTTTCTACTCCTTAGGTAATCTCACCTACTCCTTTAGTGTTTTAGGGCTCTACCCTCTTCTCATAATTTTTAACTCCTTGGGTAATCTCTCCAGCTTCATCTTTATCCTCGACTCTAGACTTCTTAGGATCAGATTCATCAAACACTAGATGCGTAGTCTCCTCCACCATCATTTGCCTTTTATTAAATACCCTAAAAGATTTCCCTATACTTGAATATCCTAAAAACACTCCTTCATCAAATTTTGAGTGAAATTTTCCTAAGTGTGACTTTACATTATTAAGAATAAAAACCTTACAACCGAAGACATGGAGGTGGGAAAGGTTGGGTGTCCTACCCTTAAGAATTTCATAGGGTGTCTTATCTAGTTTGCCTCTAACTTTCACCCTATTCAACATATAACAAGTTGTGTTTATCACTTCAGCCCAAAAGTATTTTGGAAGTGAATACTTTGTAAGAATAGCTCTAGCTGACTTAACTAAGGTCATGCTCTTTCTTTCAGCTACCCCGTTCTACTGAGGCATCCTATGATCTGAGAAGTTGTGTCTAATCCCTTTATCCTCATGAAAGTCTACAAATCTATCATTTTCAAACTCTCCCCCATGGTCACTATAGTTGGTCAAGATTTCATAACCTAGCTTTTTCTAAATCCAACTGGACAATGATATAAACTCATCAAAAGACTCACTCTTATGTGACAAAAATTTAATTCAAGTGAACCTCAAGTAATCATCGATACTCATAAATCCATAGACTTTCCCCCCTAAGCTGGCAGTACTAATGAGTCCAAACAAATCCATATGAAGGACTTCTAAAGGTCTAGAGGTGTTAATGTCCTTAATGGAATGAAAAGAGAATTAGACTTGCTTCCCTAGCTAGCAGGCATCACATAGGTGATCTTTGGTGAACTTAAGCTTGGGGACACCTCTAACTAGGCTTTTTTGGGTCATTCTTCTAAAATTTTTCATATTGGCATGACATAACCTCTTGTACCATAACCATGACTCATCAATCATAGTTTTTAAGAAAAATGAAGCAACATATTCAATGGTATTTAAATCAAGCATGTAAATGCTATTGATCTGCTTTCCTTGCAAAATAATATTGTTATTCACACTAATAAAGCATGTATTTGCCAAACAATTTATTATGAAGCCCTTATCGCATAGATAACTGATGCTTAGCAAGTTGTGTTTCAGTCCCTCTACAAGTAAAATATTTTTAATCAAAAGATTCTTGGAGTTTCCTATTATATATGTGCCCAACACTTTAATGCATCAAACTCATCGAGTAATAGGTTTTACTAATCTACTCCAATGGTATGCTTCTTCATAAAATTATGTGATGCGTGCAAAGATGGTTTATCATTTTTAAATGCATTGAGTTTTTCTAATTTCTTAAACTCCTTCTCTAACTCAATATGAGATGACTTCAAAGAATCATGTGCATCAGTTAATTTAATATGCTTTTTATTTAATGCATCAAACTCATCAAGTCAAGACATGTTATTACTATCAAGTGTGGGGTGATCTTTAAAAATAACTTCATTCTCTTTTTACAAATTTAAAAACCCCAATTTTAAACTAGAATGCAATTTCTTATGTTTCCTATATGATGCATGAATTTTTTAAGAAATTTCAAGTAATTGATCATAGGTTAGTTCACATACCTCTTCTTGATCAGACTTACCAAGATGATCGTCGGCCATCAAGTACAAATTTGTTGTATCCTCTTCAGCTTCAGTTTTAGAGGAGTCCAATGCATAATCCATCTAGAATGCATTTTGAAATCACATCTTATCCTTGTCTTTTCTAAACTTGGGTTTCTCCTCACCCTTTTTCTTGCTTGGGTGAGTCTTAAGTGTAGGACAATCAACTTTTACATGTCCCGATTTCCTGCATTCAAAATAAATCATATCATTAGAACTTTTAAAATGTTTTCTACCCTTACTTTTATTCCACTTATGATGGTGCTTTTGATTCTTCTTTAGAAAGCTTTTGAATTGCCTCATAATTAAGGCAACATCATCACTCTCAAACCCAAAAGAATTAGTGTCTGTATTATTATCCTTCAGCGCCACAATCTTCTCATTCTTTTTCTCACCTGCATCAAGTTGTCTTTGGATCACCCCTTGCTCGTAAGAAATGAGTGATCTAAGTAAGTTATTAATATAATAAGTATTCAAATCCTTATATTCAATTATTGCATAAATCTTTGCATCAATGGAAGAAGGCAAGCTTCTCAAAATTTTATTCACTTCTTCATAATTAATTAGATCTCTTCCTAAGGCATGCAATGAGGTGATAATTTGAGTAAACCTAGTATATATGTCAGAAGTCAATTCAGTAGGTTTCATATGAAAAAGTTCATAATCATGTAATAAAATATTCAGCATAAATCGCTTAACTTCATTTGTTTCTTCGTAATATACAATCTATCCCAAATTTCTTTATCAGTAGCACAAGTTGAAACACGTATGTAATCTTCTGATTTCAAAGCTTAGAAAAAGCAATTCAAGTATTTTTTTATTAAGTTGCACTAAATTCCTATCATCAAAAGTCTATTCAGTAAAAGTAAGTTTAGTTTTAATGCTATTAATTTCACAAGTTGGAGGTGAATATCCATCCTTAATAAGCATCCATATGCAATAGTTAATCGATTATAAAAACATAGACATGTGAGTTTTATAAAAATCAAAATCAAGCAAAGGTGGTTGGGTAATAGAATACCCTTCTGCAGTATTACAATAAAATGCAAAAAAATAGTAATAAAGAACACACATAAATTTATAGTGGTTTGATCAACTTGACATACATCCACTCCTTGGAGCCTCTCCTTTGGGTATTACACTAAACTTAGGGACTCTCCTTTTGCTCCCACAGCAAGACGGAGAAGCCTGTACAAACCTTCTTTCCACTGACACCAGCGAGGCAGAGAACCCAACTTCTTTTGCATCCTCCTGAAGTAGGAAGAGAACCCGACTCCTTTTGCTTCCTCTTAAAAAAAGCAGAGAACCTCTATCAATTATTAAAGTAGACCTCTCTAGAACAACCAAGGAATAAGGGATGATGACAGGAGAAGATGAATCAGATCCTTGATTGGATCAACCTTTGTGAATCCCCTCATAAACTCCCCCTCACAAGAACCTCTCTCTCTCCCCCTTACTTTCCCTCCCCTCTTGGCTCTCTCAGTTCAAGACAGTAGCAAAAGATGCAATCTTGGGTAAACAAGAGGTTTTTTATAGAAGAGCTTCAAAATTACTCTTAATTGTAACAAACCAATATAATCGTCCAGGATGATATTCAGATCATCTTGTATGATTAGTTCAAATCATTGAGTATCATCCAGAATATCACCTGAATGCATGTCTAGACGATGGAAAAGTAAACTGACTGTCTAGGACAATTTCATGATCAACCCAGACGATTAGTTCAAAATGAGAAATATCATCCAGCACATCTCCATAATTACATGTCTGGATGATGAAAAAATAACACATCATCCAGGACAATTTGGGATCAACTTGGATAATTAGTGCATAATAATACATATTATCTAGAACATCATTCTGGACATCCATGACGAGACTAAGGTTTGTTTAATGGATCATCTCGTCCAATCTTACGATCATCCAGGATGATATGATTGAGTAAATAAACCTTAATTGATTTCCTTAATTACCAAACTAATTTAGGCATAATTGCACTACATCATCCACGATGATGTCCATGATGTCCAAAAATAAAACATGCCTAAATAGATCTAGTAACTTATTCTTTCTTATTTAAGCATATCATCTCGGACATTGTTAATATCATCCAATATAATTTTCTTAATTACGACCACCTTAACCACGATGCCCTAATTAGGGTTTCTATTTTTAACTGATCTTCCAGGATAGTTTGGGATCATCCTGGATGATATGATAAAAAATAAAAAACTCTAAAACTGTCAAAATTTTTCCCCCGAGTGTGTGTGTATGGAAGGTTACTTAGCATGAGGACCCACATTATTATAATTGACTCAAGAAAAGGTAAAAGACACTTATTGTACACTGCAAGTTGACTTGGTCATAATTTACCCAATCTTGAGCTGGTTTGATCTGCAATATTATCTTGTGGATTTGAAATTTTAGTAGGCAAAATAGTCGTAGAAAAACAGAAGTGTCAAAACTATTTGCTATCATTAAAATTATAATTCCTGGATCTAGATTTGCAAAATTATGTTTATAATTGATAGCCACCATTTGCTCATCAATATTCTCAACACTATTAAAGACTTGGAAATTTATGCCTAAAATAGAAGTACGAGGATCATTAGTCACTCCCTCTAATGTTGATGGCTGGATTGCCTCTATGATGCTATAAGATTCATCCTTTCCCAAATCCCTAGAAAAAGCAAGATCATCATTATCATTCAAAGTATGATCATTGGATAGGAGAGCTGGTTGAGAATTAATCTCTATTAGTGTGTTAACATCCTACTCAAGCTTAAAAGTAATAAGAGGTTGAGAAGCATTCAAGATACTTTTTCCCTTAGAATTAATCTTTGGAGGGATCATTTAAATTTCATAAGTTAGGATGCAAAAAAAAACATTCACAAATAGAGTGACCATGCACCTTACAATGGTTTCAAAAAATTGGAATATTTTAAAATTCTACTTTTTGTAGATACCCACTATGCTCCGGACCAAGCCAAATTTCCCTAGGATGTCTTTTTTAAAATATCCATTTTAACTAAAATGTGAGCCAAAGATAAATGAGACACATACACATTAGCCTAATCCATTTGTAGTGGTTGACCAAAAATCACAGCTAACACAAATAAAATATGAGAGTTAACAAATGAAGCCTCAAATTTGAAAAAGAAATCCATACCAGTGTTATAAATTATTCTTTCTTGACATCAAAGTCTAGTGTACATTTAAGCAGATGCATTTAACATGCTTGAATGTAAAAAGCCATCCCGGAAAATATATGACTATAATCTAGGTCATTATTAAGTTGATTAGCAATGCGATGTCGGTCCAAAAGACCAATGAAAAAGGATCTAGTAAATTTCATATTGAAAAAAAAAACTTGTGAATAATATCAAGATTTTGACACATAAGTACAAATTTCCCAACCAACGTAAAAGCAAAGGGCGCAGCTAGCTGAGAGATAACATTCTCATCAAAATCAGAGCCAGAAATCCTTTAAAAGATGTTTAAACTAAATCTAGTTTCAAAGATGAAGAAGAAGATCCACTGACAACCACATCTTTAAATGAATGAGATTTACCATTAATGAATATGTTGGGTAAACCTATTGGTTTACCCAAATCTACAATCGAAAGATCAGTAAAGGGGATTAATGAAGATGGAGTTTCTAGCGCCCAAAAAACCTCAATATGAAATATAAATAACAAAACGAAAACAACAAAAATAGGAAAAACACCTATTTATGAACAAGCTAGAAAAAACCAGTAGGAACTCTTACATAAGGAAAAGAAGAGGGCCATCAAAAAACCATAAATGTCCTTCGTATAGCTAAAGTATGCTTATCGCTAGAGCGCACTATTAATTGGTATGAATGTAAATATTAGATTTATTAAATTTCCTTTCTTTTTTGGTGAAACCCACGGAGGGGCTTACGCATTAATAAAATAAAAAGGTTACAAGGTCCTTAACAGGGAACCTCAAGCTCACTAATGCTCGATAGAGCTACAAAAGAAAGTAAAGGAAAACTTATGAGCTGATGGTTCCCTAAACTAAGAGTTATAAAATAACCTAATAACAATCTAAGGTGGCCAGAAGGCATCACCCAAAAAAGGAAGATCTTATTAAAAATATCCAGCCCAATCTTCTTGCCAAAAAAATCAAAGTTGTCCATAAGATCCGAAATTTCTTATTCCTACATGAAAAAGGCACTTTAAAAGAAAAGCACACAATGCAAAAAAGAGTAATAACAAAGATAATTATAAGGATTTAAGAAAATAGATAATTGAGAGCTGTAGCCATGAGAGTAATAGAAAAAGAGACCATTAGAATATAAAATGGCAGAAGGCTCCTTCTAATTTATACCATTCCTTAACCCATCATAGGAAAGATCCAACATTAATAAAATTAAGGAATGAAGGCTTCTATACCAAATAAATATAGGCATTAGACCTATAGAGCTCGGGATGGAATAACCATTGTACCCATCATGAGGAAAACCCCATTGCCACTCAATCCAAAACCCAAACACTTTCAAGTACATCAAACAAAAGATGCAAATAAGGTGAGTAAAAGATTAGAATTCCATATAGTGCAACACTCCCATAATGTCAGCAGCAGAACATAACCTTTCCCAACCAGAGAAACAGCATAATATTAGGGTTTACAAATTAATTAGCCAAAAGATTTCTAATTATCATAAAATTTAAACCATTGGACCCTAAAGATATTAGGATTAAACCTTAAAATGTTTAAGCAATTCGAACATATCTATAATTTGTTATAATTTTTTAACTACACCTTTAGAGAATTAATTAGAGCAAACTAGACTATAAATTAAGGTCAAATCAAGAACAAACCCCTCATAATAGAATGCAAAATATACCTAATTTCATGTAATAATTTCAAATGGTTTACTAATTATGAATTTTCAAATTCATGGGTAAAAATTTGAACTATGAACTTCAAAATTTAATTCATGCCAGTGGTTTATTCAAATCAACTTGAAAAAAAATAGGGATGGTGGGCATACCTTAGGTTCACTCGAGCATAATTTGAATCCTTTATAGGGTACCTAAACATGCCAATTAAGCAAAATAAGAAAGAACCTATTCTAATTATCCTATTCAAACTACCCATCATCTGTCTTTAATTTTTAATACACTAGATAAGGTTCTTTTCACTGAATCGAAAGAGTGCTTATACGCCCAATTTAGATTGGTGAGTGAAGCGATATTAATTTTCTAGGCTTAAGCTAATTTTAAATGCAATTAAACCTAATCTAAATCAAATACACATTTAGACACTAATTCGATCGTATGACTTACACACAGTAGTAGATTAATATCTATTTAAAAGTGCATGGGCCTTATGCTATATTGTATTGATTTAGGTTCATTCAATCTCCTATCAAATGATTTTAATTAATCATTTAAAATAATAAGATCATCATATGGATTTAAAAAAGATTAAATCACAATCATTCTTTCAATTAATAGGTAACGGATAGATATGATTTTTTCTTTAACCTCCCATAAATAATAGATACCATTTATTAAATTTGATTTAGATCAAGGTATCTAGTGAACAATTATTTTTTGTAATGATCTAGGATGATCAGAAGAAGTAGAATTGCCAATCTAATGGTTAGATTTCTATGGATTGGTTATTCTCTTTACAATGTCCCACGCCCCTGTAGATTACGCTTGGGAATAAAAATTACCTTCACACAGTTGGGATATAAGGGGGGTTATGATTCCTCTACACTTGAATTAATCCAAGGAGTACTTCCGATTCAGACACCATTGGCTGAGGAAGTATGGATCAAAAGGTGAGTTTTAACCAACAGTAGTCTGTGAGAGCTCACTTCAACTCAGTCTTGGATGTTGGGAACATGCTAAGGAACACACCAAATTTAAAGCTGTCACTCTCACAAAGCTAAAAAAAAATAAATTCAAAAAGCCTTCTTAAAAGAAGATTATAGCATTTATAGGTTGATTATAACTATATGTAAATGGATATCTAGCCATCTTGATTCAAACTATGCTATAAGGCTGGTGCTAGACAATTGAATGAGATGCAAGAAGATATCGGGAGAAGGCTATGCACATGGGTTAAATTAATTAGGTTCTTTAAATTGAACCAATAAAAATAGCTCTTGTTCTAGAAGATTTTGCCACCTTAAGCTAGGCCAAGGGTGTTGCTATCCATGATCCGTAGTTTATTATTTTAATGATGACTAATAATATTGATTGAATAGTTATATTTCCTCACTAAATATTTTAGATATTTCTTTTGACTATTAGCACTAAAAATGCAAGTAAAACATATATTGCTCAAGGCTACTGGAAGCTCAAGAATGGGTAGAATAGAAATGTCAAGTAAACAGTCTCTTAAAAAAAAGGAAATAAAGTATGTACTTTTATTTTTCTTTATTTTTTATTTCTTGAGTCTAGCTGCATAAGAATGTATGCAATTGGATAACCGTGCACACATATAGGGGGAGTGAGAAAATTTTTAAAGTTAAAAATTTTTAGACTAATTATAATGTATGACTTACAATCGTACTGAACGATCAGTATAAAAAGAATGGGCTTAACGACTAATTGAATAATTAGTTTATATAAACTAATTATATAATATGATCTAGATAATACTATACTATTCATTTTGATCTAAAAACCTTAGTCTCCAAATAAATTAAGTAAGATATTTAAAGTTTGATTTTTGAACTAATCGTACTATACGATTTGATTCATACTATACAAAAATTTGAAATCTTTCTTAAATTAACCCACATAATTAGTCAATTAAATCATGGTCTAATTAATGATAATGCATCTTACTGTATGATCTTGAATGTACCGTATGATTGAGATATAAAATTTTTATGTCCCAAATATCATATTAAATGAAAACATGATTTTTGGACTAATTATATTGTATGATATTCATATAATACAAGATGACCAATTTGAAATTAACTAATTGTACTGTACGATGATAGTAGTTTTAGATGCATGATAGAGATGATATCTAATCATCCCAGGAATAATCCTATATGAATAGAAAAAAAGCTTACAGATCATACTAGATGATCTTTGGGTCGTATAGTATAATGGCTTCGAAAAGTTGAACAGTTTGTATGAACAATTATTTACATCATACTGAAAGGGCATAGTTTTTAAACTGATTATATTGTATAATGTTCAAACATATTGTACAATCAGTGACAGCCAACTTGAAGTTTTAGGGTTTCTTGAAGTCGAATACGTAAGCAATGTTTTGATAATCTCTTGGAAAAAGAGAGGATTATGTGACTACTAAAGGAACTCTGAGAGAGAAGCTTTTGAAAGAAGTCTAAGGTTTAATAGGAAGGAGAAGTTGAGGTTTATTGTGAATATATTTTCTGGGAATATAATTTTGATGATAGCAAATAGTTTTTGTTTCTCTACGACTGCCTTGCCTAATAATATTTCAGGTCTACAAAATCAAACTGTAATTAAACCAGCTCAACATTAGGTTGATTAGGACTGAGTCAGTTTTTAATATATGATATGTGTCTTGTACCCTTTCTTGAGTCCTTTGTAATAATATGGGTCCTAATGCTAAGTAATGTTTTTGACTAGTTTAGAGTTTTTTCTGATTACATCATTCGGGATGATCCACAAATTGGCCTAGATGATCAGTTAAAAATAGAAACCCTAATTAGGGCATCCTAGTTAAGGCAGTTATCATTAAGCATATCATTCCAGATGATGTTATCATTGGCTTGGATGATAGGCTCAAATCACAAAGAATCTGCCTCCAGATCTAAGGTATCTTTTATTTTTGACATCATCTTGGACATCATCCTGAATGATGCAGTATAATTATACCTAAATTAATCTTGTAATTAAATAAATCAATTAAGATTTGATTGCTCGATCGTATCATCCTGTACAATCACAGGATCAACCAGGATGATCAGTTCATAATCCTTAGTTGTTCCAGGACGATCAAATAATGGCTTGGTTCTTTTCAAGGTGATGCTCTAGATGATATGTACTGAATTGAACTAATCGACCAGGATGCTCGTGAGATTAGCCTAGATGATCAAGTTATTTTTATTTTGTTTAGACTTTTATTCAGGGCGATGGTCTGGACTATATTCAATGACTTGTATTAATTGTACAGAATGATAGCCTATCATTTTCAATTATACAAAAAAACCTTATGATCATCCCAAATCATCCTGGTTGATTGAGCTAAATTTGTACTAATCGTACAGGACAATATTTATATCGTACAGGATGATATTTATATCGTCCTGGATGATAAAGTCTGTTTGTTGTAATTAAGAGCTATTCTGAAGCTCTTCTATATAAGACCTCTTATTCTACCCAGGAGAGTATCTTTTTCTACTGTCCTAACCTGAGAGAGCCAATAGGAGAGGGAGAGCAACGGAGAGAGAGATGATCTTATTAGGGGGAGTTTGTGAGGGGTTTCACAAAGGATGCTCCGAGAAAGGATTCATCGTCATCTTCTCTGGTCATCATTCATGGTTCCATGGGGGTTCTAGAGAGGTTGACTTTAGTATCTGATTGAGGTTCTCTTCCTGCTTTAAGAGGAAGCAAAAGGAGTTGAGTTCTCTGCCTTCTTCAGGAGGAAGCAAAAGGAGTTGGGTTCTTTGCCTACTTTAGGAGGAAGCAAAAGGAGTTGGGTCTCTACCTCACCAAGGTTGGTGGAAAGGAGTTTTTGTATGGGATTCTCTGCCTTACTATGGGAGCAAAAGGAGAGACATTATATTTAGTGCAATACTTAGAGTAGAGGCTCCGGGGAGTGGATGTATGTCTTGTTGACTAAACCACTATAAAATCTGATGTGTTCTTTCTTATTATGCTTCCGCATTTAAATTTATGTATTTTGATTTTTGTGGTGAATCTTGGTTTGGTTGTGATTGTTCTTTCTCTTAAAGAATTTTTGAAAATATCAATTCACCCTCCTCTTGGCTAGCCTTGGGACTAGTTCATAAGGGGTTAGCATTCCTGTCAAACATTCAAGTGGTATCAGAGCGGGATTCATAAAATTTAGTTTTTGAAAACTTTTTAATTTCAATCAATGGCTAACTTTGGTAATCGTAAACTATGGAAGGATATTCTATTACATTTTTTTGACAATATTCCTTTTGATTTTGGAAAACTCACATGTCTACAAATTTACAATCGATTGACTATCGCATGTGGATGCTTGTTAAAGATGGATATTCACCACTAACTCATGAAATTAATGGCATTAAAACTTAACTTCCTTTTACAAAATGGAGTTTTGATGATAGGGATTTAGCACAACTTAATGTAAAATGCTTGAACTATTTTTTATATGCTTTAAAATTGGAAGAATATATGCGTGTTTTAACTTGTGCTACTGGTAAAGAAATTTCGGATAGATTGTGTATTACTTATGAAGGAACCAATGAAGTTAAATAATCTAGATTTAATATTTTATTACATAACTATGAACTTTTTATATGAAACCTTCTGAATCAATCTCTGAAATGTATAAAAGGTTTACTCAAATTGTCACCTCATTGCTTTCTTTAGGAAGAGAGCTAACTAACTATGAAAGGGTGAATAAAATTTTGACATGTTTGTCTTATTCCTTTGATGCTAATATCACTATGATTAATGAATCCAAAGATTTGAATACTTATTCTGTTGATAACTTAATTAGACCACTCATTTCTTATGAGTAAGAAGTGAACCAAAGACAACTTGATGCAGGTGAGAGAAAGAAGGAAAAATTAGGGCGGTGAAGGCCAAAAACATAAAAACTGATTCTTTTGGGTCTAAAAGTGATGATGTTTCCTTAATCATGAGGCAATTTAAAAGCTTTTTTTTTAAGGAAGAATCATAAGTACCATCAGAAATGAAATAAAGATATAGGTAGCAAAAATTATAAAAGTTCTTCTGATATTATTTATTTTGAATGCAGGAAGCCTAGACATGTCAAAGCTGATTGTCCTACACTTAATGATCACCCAAGCAAGGAGAAGGGTGAGGATAAACCCAAGTTCAGAAAAGACAAGGACAAGAAGCGGTTCAAAGGCTTTCTGGGCAAATTCTGCATCTTACTCATCTGAGACTGAAGCTGAAGAGGAGAAAATAAACTTGTGCTTGATGAGTGATCATCTTGATCGGTCTGACAAAGAAGAGGTATGTGAAACAACCTATGATCAATTACTTAAATTTTATGAGAATATTCTTACATCATATGGGAAACTTAATAAAACTCATGCTAGTCTGAAATTGGAATTCTCAAATTTACAAAAAGTGCATGAAATTTTAAGTAAATATTACATGCAAATTGATAGCAATCACATGTCATTACTTGATGAGTTTGATGAATTGAATAAAAAGCATTCTGAGTTGATTGTTGAGCATGATTCTTTGACAGAATCCTACAACTCACTTTAATCTGATTTTAAAACTTATATTGAAGAATATAAGCATAGGGAGCATTATTTAAATGTTGATAATGCTATTTTAGAAAGTGCTAACTCGAGGTTTAAAGCTGAATTGAATGCACTTGAGAGAAATAGGAAAACACCTACACTTGATCTAAAGACAAGACATAGGAAGAGGCAAATAACCCACACAAATTAGTAAATCTTTTTCTAGTATTAGATGTTTTTCATGTGGCATGCTATGACACATTTCATACACTTGCACTTTTCACCATAGTACACATTGGGTGTGGAGACCCAAATTGTATTATTCATAGCATAACACACATACATTGCATTCTTATTTTCATAAGAAGGGCCTCAAACCTGTTTGGATTCTTAAATCTGATATTTGATGACTTTGTAGGTGTGCTCTCACTAAAGACCTCTTGAGAGCATGTGGTACTTAGACAGTAGAGGCTCGTGGCTCTTAATTACATAAATTTGATGCTTAATAAATGTTGATTTTCATGTTTACTACCCTGTTATTTTTTATTCATTCTATTTTTTTTAGTTAGTTTTTTATTTTTGATGTTATTTTATAGTTGTTTCATTTTTATTATTTTTCTTTTAGTTTATTAGTTTTTCTTGTTTTTGGTCATAACTGAAATGATATTTTATGTCTTGTTTTTGTTCTTAAAAATTTGTAGTCAATGTCTGACATCCCTAAATCAATTAAAGGGAGAAACACCGTTGATTATTTTCCTCCCTCTAATCTCTTTTAGTGGTGTAATTTTCTTTTCTAAACAAAAGTCTATCTCAAATTAACAACTTGACTTTACAATTGAAATCTTTTTTATCTTGCTACAGTAATCTATCTTATATATATAATTTTCAAAGTCTTTATATTACTTTCAAATTCTTTAAAAACTTTTTGTTGCATTTATCATATGAATTTCATTCTATTTTGTTGTTTATTCTTTCCTTTATTAGAGAGTGAGTTTTTCTTCTCTAATATCTAGAAGTTATATTCACAACTGAGAGTTTTTAAGAGTTTTGAAAGGATCTAGCTTACAAAAATGACAAGTGCATAAAATTAACCCCAAAAAGAAAAGTGAGAAGATGCACAATGATCGCCAAAAAATTAAAAAATATACAAAGTGTATCAAAAATAAAAAGATGCGCAAAGTGCGCCAATCAATTGACAAGAGGCATAAAATGAGCTCACAAAAAGCAAGCTTCCCTCTCTTTCAAACTTTTAAATCTTAAAAGAATTCATGTGTCACTTGATATTTTTAAATGCTTGATTTCAAATTTTATGATTGTGACAAATTACTTTGGTATATTGTTCTATAAAATATTTTTTTTCTATAACTAAGTTTTGAACATATCTCGTTTTCTTATCCAATTGGTACTTCTGAGTTATGTCTTTTGTTTTCAAAAGATGATTTTGCACTGAAAGAAGTCCGAGCTAGGGTTAACAGAATCGAATATTCTACCATTTTTTTGGATTTCAATCATGTAAACTCAATGGTCTTACAAGTCTCTAAATTCAATCACTTGGAGAATTTATCATTTTCATGTCTTGTTTATTTAAAAATAATAATTATTTTTCTGTTTTCATTTATTTTTGTCTTTTTCTCACTATCTTTTTCATATTTTAATTTTATCTTTTACTGTTGTTTTTGTGTTTTTTAGGCCTTCTCTAATTATCCCACCTCTTAAATTTCATTTTTGTTCCCATCGTCCTCGACGATTTTTATATCACCCTAGATAATACAGTCAATCCACTCTTAACCCTTCATCTGATGGTTGATATGATTTTTTATGTTTATCATCGTCCTGGATGAAACTTAATCATCTTGGATGATCTGATCATATCATGCTTTGCTTATTGTGATCAGCTCAGATGATCCTCTTCTTCCTGGATGATGTTTTTAATCTTTGTTCAATTATTGGTAATCATCTTATATGATCCACCTATTCATCCTGAATGATACACATGGCAATGCGTTTAAACCCCTTAAACTTAGCTAGTACGATCAATTATTGATGATCATCCCAAACCACCTGTTCGTCCTAGACGAAACACATGGCAATATTTTAAATATTTTAAATATGGCTGATATGATTCATTATTATGCATCATCCTGGACAATCCACCTAATCGGCGATGATGATATTCTTTTTTAATGGTCATCCGACTTGACTCCTCGAGATAATCGCTTGTGTCTTATCATCCCGGATGATGTCTGATCGTCCTAGATGACTTTATTACCTTTTTGACCAATCATCCTAGATGCAATTATTTCTTCTAATCATCTTGGATGATTTTGTGATCATCCTGGAGGATCAATGCAATTCTTTTTAATCGAGGCATTCACATAAATTTTTCTCACCCAAGCCTTCTACCTTCATACATGCACTTCTAGTTTCTCTGTTTTCTTGATCATGGTTGGTGGAAAAAGGTCTTACATGGCCACTAGAAGCTCCTCACGGGTAACTCTTGACCCTCATCTTACCGAGGTGGCTGACTAAGTTGCCAATCAAAAGTATAAGATGGCTGGGATCACAGTATCCTAGACTGTTAACCCTCATATCCTTTCCTATCCTATTTTTTACTTATTTGCTCACACTTTCCTCACTTTTTTCCTTACTCTTACTGTCCCATTCAATTTGGAGTTACTATTTGAATTCTTTGCTAGCTTTCACATCAATTCCTCCTTCGCTACTCTTCAGTCTTATGTGAATAGACATCCTATCGAAATCATATATCAAGAACTCCTGTAACTGTCCACCACAGGAGACAAACTCCACATCCTGTGTCAACATCCTGACAACGACTAGGCTCTGGCTAATCACTTTCTAAGGAACATTAAAGCTTCCTATTATGTTGGAGAGTTTATCAGCTTACTCAAATATGCTAGGACAATCTAACATGTCCTTCGTACCTCAGTTCTTCTAAAAGCTGGTGATCTCATTCATATCACTCCAGTCCTTTCGATCACCACTTTCTAGAACATGGCCCACCGTAAGTTTAATGCAACTGATATAGTTTTTGGATACATTGAGCACCTGATGAGCATCCGAGATCCAACAAATAAGAGGAAGCCCAATCTTGCATTAGGACACATCATTACCTATGTCCTAGAATCTAACTACAACCTCCAAAATCCTACCCCAATAAACTATCAGCCTGCCTTCTACTCAAACAACTCCTTCCACATTCTTCAGAGTACTCGTCTCCACCCGGGCCACAAGGAAACTGAGGGAACTGAGGAGGAGCCAGCTCCTGCACCTATTCTTGCACCTACTCTGCTCCGCCAGCACTCACAGCTGGATCAGCTGGTAAAGCGGTTCGACCGGTGGGAGACTCACTTTGAGTCATATATTATTTCACAGGAGCAGCAACATGCAGAAGACATTGCTCGCTTTGACTCTTTCGTAACTCACCAACAATAGTAGCACGACCAGGATATGGCCTGGTTTGGGGAGCGGTTTGTGACTCTTTCTAGTTTCTTTCCGTCGCCACCACCACCAACTCATTTGGATGATCAAGGGTTGTCTTTCTTTTAGTTTGGTTGTGTGATGTTGTCTTTTCCTTATTGTAGTTTACTTTTTTTACTAGTTTCTATTTTGTTCCCTCCTCCTTTTTGTGATGTCAAAAAGGGGAGTAGTCATATTATTTTATGTTGTATTGTGATCATCCTTTTTATTTGTATTAGTTATACTATTTTAATCTCTTAGTAAAATTTGAACTTCTTGATTCAAACTATTTCTATTTTACTGCTTTGATTGTTTAATCATTTGCCATCGTCAAAAAGGAGGAGATTATTACGAATATGTTTTTAGGGAATATAATTTTGATGATAGCAAACACTTAAGCCTCTCTATGACTGTCTTGCCTACTAACATTTCAGGTCCACAAGATCAAACTGCAATTGAACCAGCCCATGAATGGGAAGATTAGGACTGAGTCAGTTTGTAATGTACGACATGCATCTTGTAACCTTTCTTGAGTCCTTTGTAACAATGTGTGTCCTGATGCTAAGTAACCTTGCATACATACACTTGGGGAGACATTTTTGACTATTTTAGAGTTTTATGTTTTTGGTCACATCATCTACGATGATCTATAAATTGGCCTAAACGATCAGTTAAAAATAAAAACCCTAATTAGGGCATCATGGTTAAGGAAGTCATCATTAAGCATATCATCCTAGACGATATTATCATCGGCCTGGATGATAGGCTTAAATCAGAAAGAATCTGCCTCTAGACATATTTAAGTATCTTTTATTTTTAGGCATTGTTTTGGAAGATGTAATATAATTATGCCTAAATTAATATAGTAATTAAGGAAAGCAATTAAGTTTTGATTGCTCAATCATATCATCCTAGACGATCACAGGATTGACCAGATGATCAGTTCACAAACTTTAGTTATTCCTGGATGATCAAACATTAGCCTAGTTCTATTCAAGGCAATACTTTGGATGATATATACTAAATTGAACTAATTATCCAGGACGATCGTGAGATCGACCTGTACGATCAAGTTATTTTTATATTGTCCAGACATCCATTCAAGGAGATGGTCTGGATGATATTCAATAACTTGTACTAATCAGACAGGATGATAGCCTGATGATATGAATAAAAAACATTCTAATCATCCCAAATCATTCTGGCTGATTGAGCTAAATTTGTACTAATTATACATGATGATATTTATATCGTCATGGATGATAAAATCAATTTATTGCAATTAAGAGCTATTCCAAAGCTCTTCTATATAAGACCTCTTATTCTACCTAAGATAGTATATTTTACTACTGTCCTGACCTTAGAGAGCTAAGAGGAGAGGGAGATCAAGGGAGAGAGAGAGAGGATCTTATGAGGGGGAGTTTATAAGGGGTTTCATAAAGGTTGCTCCAAGCAAGGATTCATCGTCGTCTTCTCCAGTCATTATCCCTAGTTCCTTGGGGGTTCTAAAGAGGTTGACTTCAGTATCTGATCGAGATTCTTTGCCTACTTTAGGAGGAAGAAAAAGGAGTTGGGTTCTCTGCCTGCTTCAAGATGAAGCAAAAAGAGTTGGGTTCTCTGCCTGCTTCAGGAGGAAGTAAAAGGAGTTGGGTTCTCTACCTCACCTGGGTTAGTGGAAAAGAGTTTTTATATGGGCTTCACTGCCTTGTTGTGGGAGCAAAGGGAGAGATATTGTGTTTGGTGCAAAACTCAGAGGAGAGGCTCCGGGGAGTGGACGTAAGTTTGGTTGATCGAACCACTATAAAATCTGGTGTGTTCTTTCTTATTGTGCTTTTGCATTTAAATTTCCACACTTTGATTTCTGTGGTGAATCTTGTTTTGGTTGTGATTATGCTTTTTCTTAAAGATTTTTTAAAAATTCTAATTCACCCCCCTCTTGGTTATCCTTGTGACTAGTTCATAAGGGCTTAACATCCCTATTGAACTTTCAAGATTGATCGTGAGGGAGGAGGAGTATGAAGGGATCACATGGTTGCTCCGACCATGCTACCCTCTTGCTCCTCATTTGGCATTAGTGAGTTCTTAAAGGATCTCTTAGGAGAGAGGATTCTAAGTCAAGTCCTCGAGGTTCTCCGCCTTCTATAGGAGGGAGAAAAATGATTTGAGGTTCTCTGTATATGAAAGGATTCAAGTTCTCTGCCATCTCCTAGAGGGAGAAAATGGATTCGGGGTTCTATGCATTCTCCACAAGGGAGAAAAATGATTCAAGGTTCACTGCCATCATAGGGGGAGGTGATATAGCTTCCAACACTCTGGCACATCAGGTTTAGTGAAAGTGAGTTATAAAGGCTTATTCGCCTTGCTGTGGAAGCAAAATGAGAGTCACTTTTTGTTAGTGCAAATCCCATAGTGGAGGACTCTATGGAGTGATGTAGGTTAAGGTTGAATGAATCACTATAAAATTTTTGCATGCTTTTCACATTTAGCTCCTAACTTTTCGCACTTAATTTATGTGATAAGTGCTTGGTAAAAATTTGATATTAATGTTTTATTGTATTATTTTGAATTTTATTATTAGTATTTTAATTGTTATTAAATTGTTAGCTTCTTGATAGGGCAATCAACTGTTTATTTTAAGGTTTTGAAAAAATTATAAAAAGAATATAATTCCTGCTTAGGATTTTTTAAATCCCAATTCACCCCCCCCCCTCCTTATTGAGCCTCAGGCTAGTTCTATAAGATTTAACAACCTTATCAAACTTTCAAGTGATATCAAAGAGGGTTTCAAAAATGATGTTTTAAATAACTTTTGAAAAAATAATCAATGACACATTTTAGTAATCGTAGCACTGTTGAGCTTTATTCGATAAATTGCCCACCTTTTTTTGACAATATACCGCTTGACTTTTTAAAATTTAGCATGTCTACTTTCTTACAGTTTATATATTATATTATGTGGATGTTAGTCCAAGAAGGATATTATGCACCTTTTTATCTTGTGAATGTCATCAAAATTAAATGACAATTTAATGAATGGAGTAACGAGGATAGGGGTTTAGCCCAACTAACTGCAAAATGCTTTTCACTAAAATCTAAAGATTATATGAGTCTATCCACTTGTATCACTAAATAAGATATTTGGGATAAACTATGCATAACATACGAAGGAACTAGTCAAGTAAAATAGTGTAAGAGAAATATCCTGCTTTATGACTACAAAAAATTTCACATGTTATCTAGGGAGTCAAATTCTAAAATGTATACTAGGTTTACACAAATTATGACATCCCTTTATGTGTTTGGTAGAT
The DNA here is from genome assembly GCF_001605985.2 of Dendrobium catenatum. NCBI lineage: Eukaryota > Viridiplantae > Streptophyta > Magnoliopsida > Asparagales > Orchidaceae > Dendrobium > Dendrobium catenatum. The sequence goes on from NW_021318689.1 coordinate 472,464, forward strand.
AACTCATAAATTCTTAAAAAAGTCAATAAGATTCTATGTTGTCTACCTAATTCTTACGATTCAAAGATGACTACATTTGTTGAATCTAAATACTTTAATGTTTACCCATTTGACAATTTGTTTGGATCACTCATTTCCTATGAGCAAGGAGTGACTCAAAGGCAAAGTGATGCATGAGAGAATTATAGCACTAAAGAAAATGATTCAGATAATAATAGTTCTACAGTGGAGGAGGATGATGAAATCACCTTAATGACACGGTAGTTTAAGATCTTTTTGAAAAGAAAACAGAGGCGTCTTCAATAGTATTTGAGCAAAGGTAAAAGCAACAAAAATATTAAAGTTTCTACTAACACTAATTGCTCTGAATCCAAGAAATAAGGCCACCTCCGAACTGACTGTCTCAACTTGAAAACTCATTAGATCAAGGAGAAGGGTAAGAAAAGCCAAAGTTCAAGAGGGGTAAGCAAAAGAAACAAAAAGCTTTCTAGTCTGACTCTGCCTCAGAATCTTCAAAATCAAAAATAGAGGAGGAGGTAACAAACTTGTGTCTTATGGCTAATGATAATATTAATCAATCAGATCAAGATAAGGTATGCTAACTTTGCTATGATAAATTACTCATTATTTTTTAAAATATTCATCATTCGTATAGGAAGCTGAAAAAGATGCATGCTAGTCTTAATATTGAATTATCTACTTTGTAAAAAGAACATACTAGTTTAACCTTACTTGATGAGTATGATGCCTTAAACAAGAAGCATATCAACTAATGCACATGAATCCTTGAAAACATCACATGTTGAACTAGAGAAAGCATACATTGAAAATTGAAATGTACATTCTTGAAAGTGCAAATAAATTCATAGAAGCTAACTTAACTACACTTGAGAATTACAAACCAACACATATATTAGAATAATTTCATAAGTCCTAAATATAGCATGCATCATCTAAGCCTATGAAGAGGCACCATGACCCATATGGGTTAGTAAATCAATTTCCTGGTGTTAGGTGTTACTATTGTGGCATGGTAGGTCACATAGCCCGCACTTACACAATCTACCATAAGACACATCTGGTGTTGATGAAAAAATTGCATTCATCATCGCATAGCATGCATTCTTCCCATTCATTCAAGCATAAGTCAAACAAAACTCGCTTGAGTTCCCAAATCTAACCTTTGAATTACTATATAGGGCTACTCTTATAAAAGGTCTAGTAAGAGCATGTGGTATATAGATAGTGGATGCTCGAGGCACATGACTGGTGATATAAGCAATTCACCACATTGGAGGCCAGGTTAGAAGATAAGGTGAAACTAGGAGACAACACATGGAAAGTGGTGGGCTCTGGTATAATAGGAAATGCTAAAAGTTTTATTATTGAAAATGTTTTATTAACTAATGGTTTAAAGAATAACTTACTAAGTATTAGTCAATTGTGCGATAAAGGATTTGACATAACATTTCTTTCTAAAAAAATGCATGATTAGTTTAAATGAAAAACTTGTATTAGAAGGAAAACGAATGAATAATGTTTACATGATATATTTGAATTGGTTTAAAATTTTAAATTCTATATGTTTGAAAATAATTGTCATTGATTCTTGGCTATGGCATAGGATACTATGTCATGAAAGCATAAAAACTCTCAGGAAGATTACCCAAAAATAACTAGTTAGAGACATACCTAAGTTTGACTTCACTAAGAATCACCTTTGTGATGTCTGCCAACTAGGAAAATAATTCATGTCTTTATTTCATTTAATTAAGGACATCAACACGTCTAGGCCACTTGAAATCCTTCACATTAACCTATTTGGAGCTATTAGTATAGCCAGCCTAGGAGGACATATAGATTTTTAAGGGAAGGTGACTACTCTAGATTTAATTAGGTTAGATTCCTAACACATAAGAGTGAGTCATTTTAGGAATTTAAAACTTTCTCCACTTCAATTCAAAATAAATTAGGATGTGAAAATTCAATCGTTCATAATGTTCAAGGTACATAAATTAACAATGATATGTTTGAATCATTATGTCAAGAGATAGGTATAGAATATAACTTCTTTGTCCCGACGACCCCTCAACATAATAGAATAGCTAAGAGGGAAAATAGAACCTTGGTAGAAGCTATTAGGGCACTGCTAGCTAGATACAATCTCCATAGATACTATTGGGAAGAAGCAGTGAATACTGCTTGTTATATTTTAAATAGGGCGAATGCTAAATCCAAGCTGAATAGATACCATATGAATCCCTTAAGAGTAAAACACCTAATATTTCCCACATATATGTCTTTAGAAGTAAATGCTTTATCTTAATCAATGGAAAATCACCCTTAAAAAAATTTGATCTAAAATTTGATGAAGGAGTCTTCTTAGGTTATTCATCTTTATGGAAATCCTATAAAATCTTCAATAAGAAGTCCCTAGAAGTAGAAGAGTCTAGACATGATGTATTTGATGAATAAGATAGGACCTCTGAATCTCAATGTGAAGAAGAAGTAGTAGAGGTCATTAAAGGGGTAGAAACCATTTCTATAGGAGATATAGTAGAACCATAGGAGTATATGCTTAGTAATTGGAGATATTCTTCTAGTCATCTTAAAGAACTGATATTAAGAAACCCATTAGAAGGTGTTAGAATTGGGCATGAACTTAGGAGGGAGGTTAGTAATTATACATTTATCTCCATGATAGAACCCACCAACTTATGTCAAGCCTTATCTAATGAATTATGGATCCTAGCAAATGCAAGAGGAATTGAATTAATTTATAAAAAAATTATATATGATAATTAGTTAAAAGACCTAAGGACCAAAGTATTATTAGAACAAAGTGGGTGTTCAAAAATAAAAAGAAAGACACGAGAATGGTAGTGAGGAATAAGGCTAGATTAGTAGCTAAGGAATTTAATCAACTTGAAGGGAATGATTTTGGAGAAACTTTTGCCCCTATAGCTAGACTAGAAGTCATTATGGTACTTTTAGCCTTTGCTTGCTTTAAAGGATTTAAGTTATATGAAAGGGATGTTAAGAGTTCTTTCTTATATGGGATAATCAAAGTGGATGTATATGTTGAGAAATCCCCATGTTTTGAGAACTCAAAATTCCCAAATCATGTATTCAATGTATAAAAGGCCTTGTATTGATTGAAGCAAGCACCTCGAGCGTCATATGAAAGGTTGAACACATTCCTTCTAGATAGAGCCATTGTTAAGGGTAGTATATACACCACTCTCTTCCTAAAGAAAGAAGGAGAAAATCTACTCAAAGTGCAAATCTATCTCGATGATATACTAGTTGGATGTACAAATAAAAATCTTTGTGATAAATTCTTAAAAACTATGAATTAAAAGTTTAAAATGAGTATGATGGGAGAGCTAAACTATTTTCTTTGATTTAGTGTGAAGTAGATGGATGATGGAACCTTCCTTAGCCAATCTAAATATATCATGAATAATGGTAAGGCAATAAATACTCTCATGAGCTCTACTATATAGTTAGATAAGGACCCAAATGGAAAGTCAATAAATTAGAAGAAATAAAAAGGAATAATTGGATCACTTCTTTACTTGAATACTAGTATATCTAATATTATGTTAAGTGTTTGTCTCTATGTTAGATTTCAGACTGATCTAAAAGAATCTCACCTAATTATTGTTAAGAGAATCATTAGATATCTCTTAGGAACCTAAAACTTAGGAATTTAGTATCCTAGATATAGCACTTCCTTTAAAACAATAGTATATTTTGATTCAGACTTTGCAGGATGTAGGGTTAATAGGAAAAGAACTTTTAGAACCTGCCAATTTATATAACAATCCTTAGTTTCCTAGTCCAGTTGAAAATAAAACTCTATAGCCCTATCTACCACTGAAGTTGTATATATAGTTGTAGGGAGTTATGTTCCATAAGTCCTATACCTTAAACAACAAATTTTAGATCTTAGAGTACATGCAAGCTCCATTCAAATCATGTGTGATAACACTAGTGCCATTTGCTTATCAAAGAATCTTAGCCAATATTCAAGAACCAAACACATAGACATTAGGTAACATTTCATTAGACTATGTGATAAAGGGGATATATAGCTATATCATATAGCTTCTAAAAAAACCCTACCCTATGACACCTTTAGCACCTTGACAACTAGATTAGGTGTTATAGGCATTCATTCTTAAACTCATAATGATTCAAACTATGTCATTATTTGAAATCAAAGTGTTGTATGTGTTATTTTATTTAGTGTTTGTTAATTCATGTATTGTCATGCCTTTTTTTGTTTTAAAAAATAAAAATAAAAATAGCAAAAAAAATGTTTCATGATTATTACACACACTTTTCACTAGATCCATAAATTTGAAAACCATAATTTTCGTATTGTACAGTATGATCCCCTTTCATACTGTATAATAATATGTTCATTTATTAACAAATCACAACCATTAGCCAAATCAAAAGTCTGTATGAGTTCAAATATTGGTCATCATATTGTATGAACCACCCTTCATACTATATGAAACACGTGTGAGAATCATTCAGGATGAATGCAATATGGTCGATGTGATCATTATTGCATTTCGTACTGTTCAAATCTCTATTCGTACTATATGAAACACATTTTAAAATCTATTAGGATGAATTCAATACATTCTATACATTCATAATTATTGTTTGTATTGTATGAACACCTGTCTGTACTAAACAATGAAATAGTTAAATGACATTCAAATGACTCCTTAAGACAAATGTAATTCCTTAAGATCATACAATACAATATTGATCATACTATATAATTTTTTTGATAAGTCATCTAAACGATTTAACTCATCTGATGGTACTGTACGATATCACATTGTACTGTACGATTTGTAAAAATATATAAATTGAAGAGTTTTTCAAAGGTTTTAATCATTCAACTTCTCCTTCCTTCAAACTCATAGCCTCTCCAATTTAAACTCTTCAATAGCTTGTGGAAGAAAATGCAAGAGAATGACCCAAGGGAGCTCCTTCTCCACCTCCCATCACTTTGACGATCACTTTCTATCCGTGAGAGATTAAGATGCATACTATAAGTTCAAGGAGGTTTGAATCACCCCATCTAGAATGTTAAATTAACCAGCTCTTACTTCGAGGTGATGAACCTCTTGCCTCTACTACTCTCCAATTCCTACTCACACTAGCCTTTCCTTTCAATTCCAAACAACTATATGAATTCTTAGCCAACCTTATGCTCAACATAGAAACTTTTGCCATGACTTCATTTGTTTGTCGATAAACCATAGAGATCACCAAGGAAGATTTAGGGGAATATATCAGTCTTTCTAATGAAGGACCTCTTCCACAACTCTTAATCTCTACAACTAACTTTGATCGAAGTTCTATAAACTTGACTATTAGGAATGTGGCCATAAATCAACATAAACTCTTATACAACACCCAAAATTAGAATGCTCGGGTTATCCAGCATTTTCTTAGAACCTCAATTATACCCAAAGCTGAAGATAGTGTCAATATAACCCCACTTATTTCCATAGTCACCTACCTAATAATGTCGAATACCCAATTTAATGAAGTACAGATGATTATTGATTATATCCAAAATATGACTCCTATTTGACATCCCAATATTAGAAGAAATAAATATGGCATATTAAGACACATAATAGAGTATATCTTAGAAAAAAAATATCAAATCAACTACTCTGCTCCTCCCGATAATCTTCCCATTTTTCATATGAATGCCTCATTCTATATTCTTTTCAATCGGGAACAAGAGCATGATGAGCTAGATTTTATTGAAGAAGGGGAAGTTGTGCCTGTCGATGGACGTCCACCAATACCACCACATGTACCTGCCTACCCTCTTGATGACATAATTCAGAGGCTTAACCAATTAGAAACTAGGCTGGACTATAATATCCAACAACAATATTAGTAGCATAAGGAAGACATGGGATAATTTGGAGAAAAGTTCTCCCAAATTGAAGATCATTTCACCTCCATCCATAAATACTTTCAACAATCACCACCACCATCACCTAATCAGGATCCAACTGATTTCTAGTGTTTGTTTGTTATGTTTTACTATTTTTATTTGTTATAATGTTCACTTTGTTTGGTTTTCCTCCTCTTTTTTGTGATGTCAAAAGGAGGAGAAAATGTATGTTTTAGTTGAATAGAATCATGTATTTATTTTGCTGTATTTTATATTATTTTATTTTTCTTATGTCTTTCATTTAAAAAAAATGCAACCCCTAATTTTTAAATATTAAATCTATCACAAAGTGAGGGAAAACTTAGGAGAAGACAATTTTTATCTTTCCTATCAACCAATATTATTTTCCATTATCAATAAAGGGGATATTATTATAATCTAGGATCCCTAGTCTAAAATTTTGATGATGATAAATATTATTAATTGAATTGTTATCTTTTCTCATTGAATTTTTTAGATATTTCTTTTGTATGCATGCACTAACATTACAAGTAAAACATACACTACTCAAGGCAAATGGAAGCTTAAATTGGGTAGAATATGAATATCATGTAAATAAAGTGTGTAATTTTATTTTTCTTTATTTTCTATTTCTTGAGTTTAGCCATATATAAGTGTATGCAACTAGGTGACCAAACACATACACATAGAGGTAGTGAGAAGTTTTTTAAAGCTAAAGTTTTTGTACTAATTGTAATGTACGACTTACAATCGCATTGTATGATCAGTAGAGAAAAATGGGCTTAATAGAAAATTAAATAATTAGCTTTCATTAACTAATTAAATTATACGATCTAAATCATAATATATAATTTTTTATTATCTAAAAATCCTAGCCGCCAGATAAATTAAGTAAGATATTCAAAATTTTATTTTGGAACTAATCATATTGTATTATCTAATTTGTATTATACAAAAATTTGAAATCTTACTTAATTAACCCTCATAATTAGTCAATTAAATCATGGTTTAATTAATAATAGCCAATCGTTCTATATGATATTGATCATAGTGTACGATTGATAGAGATGAAATTTGATCATCTCAAAGATCGTATCAAATGATACCATGATTTTTGAACTAATCATATTATATGATATTTAAATTATACTGGACAACCTACTTAAATTCAACTAACCATACTAAACAATGATACTCGTACGAGATGATTGATAAAGAAGAATTCTAATCATATTGTATGAATAAAGAGAATGCTAACAGATCATATTATATGATGTATTCAAAAAGTTACCTAGTTCGTCTGAATAACTATTTATATCATACTGGATAGATCTAATTTTTAAACTAGTCGTACTATATGAACAATGATGACCAACTTGAATTTTTAAGATTTCTTGAAGCCCAATACTTAAGCAATGTTTTGAGAATCTCTTAAAAAAAAGAGAGGATTGTTTGACTGGTGAAGGTGCTCTAAGAGAGAAGCTTTGAAGGAAATCCAGGGTATGAGAGGAAGGAGAAGGTGAGGTTGAGCATGAGGGAGGAGTGTGAGATGATCACATAGTTGCTTCAAGCTAGCTACACCGTTACTCCTCCTCTGGCCTTTGTGAGTTCAAAAAGCCTCTCTTGGGAGAGATGCTTGTAAGTCAAGTCCTCAAGATAATCTGACTTCTTAGGAGGGAGAAAAATGTTTTGAGGTTCTCTACCAGTGAAAGGATTCCAGATCTCTACCATCTCCAAGAGGAATAAAAAGGATTTGTGGTTCTCTTCCTTCTCTAGGAGGGAGAAAAATGATTCAAGGTTTGCTTCTGTCACTATGGGAGGTGACAAAGCTTTCAGTACTCTGCCACACCAGGTTTGGTGAAAGTGAGTCTGTAAATACCGCCTTGTTGTGGGAGCAAAAGGATAGTCTCTTTTTGTTAGAGTAATTTTTGGAGTGGATGACTCCATAGAGTGGGCATAGATCAAGGTTGATTAAATCACTATAAAATTTTTATGTACATTTTATTTTCAGTACTTTACTTTCACACTTAATTTTTGTGATAACTGCTGAGTGAAAATTTGAGATTAATATTCCATTATTTTAATTAGAATTTCATTATCAATGTTTTAATTATTGTTAAATAGTTACCTTCTGCATTAGGTGATCAAACTTTTTATTTCAAGGTTTTGAAAATTTTATAAAGAGAATAGAATTCATGCTTATGATTTTTAAATTACCAATTCACCCCCCCCCCACCTCTTTTAGTGAGCCTCGGGTTAGTTCTGTTAGATTTAACAACCTTCTTAAACTTTCAATGGGATGGGTTGAGTTTAGGGGTTTAGGGACAAGGTTTGTAAGCTTAGTTCAAGTCAAATTGGTTTAGGATGCAAAATGGGTCAAATGGGTTTACTTAGGTTCACTTAGATAACCCAAGTTATCCCAAGTGATGAGTAAACTTGGTGATGTTAAGGGAGATTATAGGCAAAATTTACACATATAAGTTTAAGCCAATTTTATGTAGAATGAGAAATGGATCAAGTAACCTCACTTAGGTGCATTCAGTTTAGCTAATTTGGTTAATCCAAGTCAACCCAAGTGGTGACTAGGCTTAGTGAAGTTCATACATACTCTAGGAGCATAATGGTAGTATTTAAAGGTCAAGGGTCAAAAGGATTGAAGTATATGAAATGTAATTAACCATATGAAGCATTTGATCAAACTAGTTTAACTTATTTAACTTATTTAACTTAAGATTAACCTAGCCCAATGATTGCTCTTAGGGTTTGCAGAAGTTTATTGGAATATGTAAAAGAGTTTGGGAAGCATGCTATTGTTTAGATTGTAATAAATGTATGAAATAATTATTTTGGTTAAAATGGTCAACCATGGTTGATAATGGTTCACTATAAGTTCTAATAGATTTGACATGTTTATATAAGTGTTTGGAATGTTTAGGAAGCAATTTCATGGTGAGAAATGAATAGAATTAAGGTTTTGATACTTTAGGTCAAAAGGTGTTCAACTAGTCAATTTGACCTATTATTGTTAACCATGGTCAATCATGATCAACCATAACTTTAATTGGGTTAAGGCATGCTTAATGATGAATATATAAGCCCTAGGGATCAATCCTAGGGTTTTAAGTCATGTTTGAATCAAGTTTGTTGCATAGGTTTTCAATTTACATTTTAATGTTGAAGGGTTAAACTTGGTCAACTTAGATCAACATGTGTATCCGATTGAGCTCAAATCATTCAAATGATAATCATGAATAATTTTATATCACTTCCCAAGGTTTATGATGATGTTTAGTTCGCTATACCATGTTGACTGACACGAGATGTAATTATGTGGATGTTTGATTTTAAATTTAGCTTTTAATGGAGTTTAAAATTTGGAAGGGCAAGAGGGATACCCAAGACCACTAGGAATGATCAAAGGAGATGCTAGGTCAATATGCAATAGGCCAGACTAGGTCTTAGATGCTTCACCTAGGGTTTTTATCAGGCTGAGACATCTTACTAAAAAATAACTAACAATGCACTATAGATTATTGGAATATGTGAAAGTTTTTGGGAAGCATGCCAATGTTTAGATTGACGTGAATGTATAATAACTATTTTAGTTAAATTGGTCAACCATGGTTGATCATGGCTCACTATGAGTTCTAACATATTTGACATTTTTATTTAAGTGTTTGGAATATTTAGGAAGCAATTTCTTGGTGTGAAATGAATAGAATTATGGTTTGATACTTTAGGTCAAAGATGTTCAATTGGTCAATTTGACCAATTATGGTCAACCATGGTAAATCATGATCAACCATAACTTTAATTGGGTTGAAGAATGCTTAATGATGAATATAGAAAACCTAGAGATTAATCCTAAGGTTATAAGTCATGTTTGAATCAAGTTCCATGTATAGGTTTTCAATTTAGGTTTTAATGGGTTTAAGGGTTAAACTTGGTCAACCATGATCAACACATGTATCCCATTGAGCTCATTAAAATGATAATCATGAATAATTTTATATCACTTCCCAAGGTTTAGGATGAAGTTTAGTTTAATATACCATGTTGAGTTGTGACATGGGATGTAATTATGGGGAAGTTTGAATTTAAATTTAGGTTTTAATGGAGTTTGAAATTTGGGAGGGCAAGAGGGCTACCTAAGACAACCAGGAACGATCAAAGTAGATGTTAGGTCAATATGCAACTATCCAGACTAGGTTCTAGAGACTTCACCACGGGTTTTTATTGGGCTAGGGCATCCTACTAAAAAATGACTAATGATGCACTACAGATTATTGGAGTATGTGAAAGTGTTTGTGAAGCATGCCAATGTTTAGATTGAAGTGAAATTATGAAATAGCTATTTAGGTTAAAATGGTCAACCATGGTTGATAATGGCTCACTATGAGTTCTAATGGATTTAACATGTTTATATAAGTGTGTTTGGAATGTTTAGGAAGCAGATTCATAGTGTGAAATGAATAGAATTAAGAGTTCAATACTTTAGGTCAAACTGTGTCCAATTGGTCAATTTAACCAATTATGATCAACCATGATCAATCATGACTAACCATAACATTAATTGGGTTTGAAAATTGGGAGGGCAAGAGGGCTAACCAAGACCACTAGGAATGATTAAAGTAGATGCTAGGTCAATATGTAATTGGCCAGAACAGGTCATAGAGGCTTCACCTATGGTTTTTATTGGGCTAGGGAATCTTACTAAAAAATGACTAATAATGCACTGTAGATTTTGGATGTAGGATATTAATCTCATAGTAAAATGAGGTCAACAATTTTCATTTAAAAGACTTAGTTAATAACTTTTAATAACACACCTTTAAATTTTTACAAATAAGGTAAATTTTATAATTCATATAAGTGGTACTATAATGAACTTAGGCTAAATCAAGTCCTCTTGTGAATGATACTCATTATTTTTTACTTGACATGAGATGTACACATGCATAGAATTAGAGTTTAGAAATAAATATCCTATTTAAAATGTGTAGTGATCATACAGACTGATTTTCTAAATTCCTTATAGTAGCATTTTAACTTTGGAGTTGGTTTCCCATCTACAACACAAAATCCTCTAAAGAGTGCCTATTATCCTTATATTGGCTATTAAACTTTATATTTGAAGGATGATTAGGTCTAGGATTGGCATAATTCTATTGTCAAGGAGAATTTCAAGTGCCTACATTATTAGAATGTTGATTATTCCAACTAAAATTAGGATAGTTCTTCCAACCTATGTTATAGGTTAAGTATGATCACTTGGCAATCCATACGCAGGTTCTTCTAAAGGCATATTAACTCCTTAGGTTGCACTGACTCCTAAGCTATCTAGTATCCTAAAAATAACAATAACCTATGAGGTCAAAATCGACAACACGTTTGATTTATGCATGCTAGAAACCTTCTTATGGTTAATTCTATCATAATTCCATTGGATATTATTAGTGGTCATTTCCTTAATTAAATCATATGCTTTATCAAACGGCTTAAACATTAAAGAACCTCCAACTACGACATCTATAATAGCACTAAGAGAACCTGCCAAATCGCTAGAAAATATCTGAAAAGTCAACAAATCAAGTAAAGCATATTGTGGGCATTTTTTAAGTAACTTTTTAAATCGTGCCCAAGCCTCATAGACTGACTCCTTATCTAACTAGCTAAAAGATGTAATGTCATTTCTTAACTTGGCAGTATTTGAGAATGGGCTAAAAACTTTTATCCTAACTTATTCCTTATTAAAACAAAGCTTGCGGGTATGGAATTCAATCATAGCAAATAGAAATAATCTAAGTTTGATGGCATCAGCTCAAAATTCATTATACTTAAATGTTATACATATTTCTAAAAAACTGGCAATATGTAGATTAGGATCCATAGTAGGAGATCCCCCAAACCAAGCATTTTGAACCATTTGAATGATTGAAAGTTTAAGTTTGAAATTATTTGTTTAAATGTTTGTTCTATTAAAGCTTTGATGAAAATAATTTACTAAAGGGTTAGCGTATTTTCTTAATCGTCTAGGTTTATCATTTTCATTAATAGGGTTTTTACATGCTTTCTTTCTAATTTTTTCAAGTAATTTTAATTTTTTGGTCAAACTAGGTTAATACAGCTTAAACCTACTACGTATGCAATAAGTACTAAAGATTGTAAAAACTAATCTACCACTTTAAGGAGTGCTAAATAAGTTTCAAATTTTGATAAACAAAATTAGATGCAATAAGTAAATTTATCTTATAACAATACTAAAAATTGTATTAATAATCAACTAAATGATAATTTAGAACTAAACAAGGTTAAACATATACAAATAACTATTTATAGTATTTGAAAATAACTAAATTGATGTCAAGTCGTTGACATGGGTAGCATTATAGGGCATCTAAACTAATGTGTCAATTCACCAATCATTGTATCAGTTTATTGGTTCAACCATCAATAACTACCTCCCTCTGTGTCGTTGTGGTATTTGGTGCTATGATGCTAGTTCTGACATTCCAGTGCTCTTTCTCTGGTGCCTCAGCATATTGCTCACTATTCTAATATTTCTCTTTATCGGTCTGGTGTTTGCTTAGCATTGTAGTGCTATCAACTTTGGCACCACAATGCTTCAATTATAAAATAGTTTCTTTTTCTTGTATATACAAAAAGATTTATGTAGCATGATTATGAAAATAAGTGTATTTGATATTATGCATTTTTTCATTATAAGAGTATCATACAAAAATGATTCCGTGATGACTTCAATTACGAAGTCAACAAGGTTTACAAGACTACAGTAAAGCAAGGTGGTAAATTCACATTTTTTTCTCTATTTTCATTATGTAGCCGTTGTTAATATCATCCGCTCACTCATCTCACATCCTGTGTGTTAAAGGGTCATGTGAATCAGGGAATAGAATGAATATCTATAATTGCCTTCACAAGTAGTGCCAAATCGTGATGGGGATATTCCTTCATAAGAGTAGATGCCTGAAATGACTAGTCGATGACATCTAAAGGAGTTCGTGTAAGGATAAGTTTGATTAAGTTTTATTTAAAATTCTCTCTCTTCTTAATGATTATTTAATGGGCTTGATTAAGTTTTATTTACTATGAATTTGAGTTTGATTAATTTTTGTTCATTTATTTAAATTTTATTTGATTTAAATGTATATTGATCTGGATTTTAAGAATTCCATATGAAATTTAATTTCAAAACTAAATTTTATATGAATCAAATTAATTGTTTTAATTTAATGTAGCTTGCTTTGGAATTAAATTTTTTTTAATTTGAGTGTATATAATTTAAAATTTTCTGAATTTTATGCATTTCATTCCGTTAAATTTTATGCTTGCCAATTATGTACACTTTAAATTGATTTCAAACACTTATTTAACATTCTTATAAAGTGGTTAATTCAAGTTATATTATTTTTATTTAAGTTTTATAATGAGTACAATGTTTATGTTTCCTTAAAAAATTTATTCAAAGCTTGCATTTAGTTTTATGTTTTGGTAATTTTATATTTTTAGTTCAATATTTATAACCATATTTAGCACTTGCAGGTGACTTAATTTAACTTAAAGTGTAATAGACCCATAATTTCTAATGTTCATATTTTCTTCTAAATTTTTATATTAAGATTTGATTTAATTTTAGCCATAATTTTTTATAATTTAATTTGATACTAAAATTTAGCAATGCCATTGGAAGGTCCCAAGTCTTGAATGAGGAAAATTGAGGGTTTTATTAGGTGGTCGACAGCTAGCATAAAACTTGTAGAATAGTCATGACATAAATCATTTAATACATTATATTAATGCTAGGGCATGCCATGAAAGCGACACGCTGTTTGGCCTGAATATAATGAGAAGTGTGCAAAGGTTGTTGTATCGGCGCCTAGATATAGTGTTAAATAGGCAAGGGTTCCCACATCATAGACGATTGTGGGCAAAAAAGTTAGTCCATGTAACTAAAATTATGTTAGGATTGTGGAATGTATGCTCTCTTATATGCAAATTAATAGAATTAATTGATATTATGATTCATAGAAAGATAAATATTCTATGCATTCAGGAAACTAGATAGGTGGGAGATAAGACTAAGGAGATTAATAGTTTAGGGTAGAGTCGTACTAGAAATGGTGTAGGTATAATTATAGATAATATTTTGAAAGATAATATTGTAAAAAATTGATAGAATTTGAGATAGGATTATAACTTTGAAGATTATTGTGATGATAAGATTATTAATATTAAAAGTGCTTATACTCCTCAAGTAGGTTTGGACATGTTCTCAAAATTAAAATTTTGGAATGACTTAAAAGAATTAATGCAAAATATATGTTTTGAAGAAAGAGTTTTTAGTGGGGGAGATTTAAATGAACATGTTGGTAGAGAGATAGAGGATTTTAAAATCATTCATGGTGCATATGGGTTTGGAGCGACTACTAAAGGTGATAAGACTATATTAGGTTTTGCTCTAGCTTATGATTTTTTTATTACTAATATCTTATTTAAGAAAAGAGATCATGAGCATCTCATTACTTATGAGAATAAATATAATAAAACTCATATTGATTATTTTCTTGTAAAAAAATTAGATTATCTAGATTGATAATATTGTAAAGTCATTCCGAGTGAAATTCTATGTATCCAATACCGCTTATTAGTTTTGGACTTTAAGATGAAGGGGCAGAATATAAAAAATATAGCATATCATTATTTTAGGATTAGAAGCTTCCATTTGAAGAATTCCAACTAAAATATCTTTGAGAGTAAGATTCACGATCTTAAGATTTTGTTGGTGCATGAGAAAGCTAATTTTATGTGGGAAGTAGTAACATGTAATATTAAGAATGTTACAAAGGATGTGCTTGGAGTATCTAAAGGAAAGCTTTTCATAGTAAAAATAGGTGGTGGTGGAATCAAAATATGCAAAAAAAAAAAAAAATTAAAATTAAAAACAAGAAGCTCTATTATAAAAGTTGTTGGAGATATAAAAATTATGAATATTTTAAAAAATATAAAGTTTCACATAACGAGTCTAAGAAAGCATTCTGTGATGTAAGAACTTTATATTTTAATGATTTATATAATAGCTTATACACTAAGTAGGGGGAAAGATATATGCATAAGCTAGCCAAACAAAGAGATGGGAGTAGTAAGAATTTAGTTCAAGTGAAGTGCATTAAGGACAAAGATTAGAAAGTATATTTTTTAGAAGAGGATATTCAAAAAGGTGGATGATAAATTTTATAAAGCATTTCAATGAAGATTCTGAAAATACGATTGATTTTAGTGACATTAACACTCTAAATGAAAATAAATTTTTTTTAGTTTTTTCGGCGTATTACTAAACTTAAAGTTAGATAAGCATTAAAGAAAGTGAAGTGTGGGAAAACTGTTGGACTTGATGATATTCCAATAGAGGTGTTGAAATGCTTAAGGTATGAAGGAATTTTTTGGCTTACTAAATCTTCTAATATTATTTTGAAGACTAAAAAGATGTCAGATGTATGGAGAATAAGTATGTTGATTCCTATCTTTAAGAATAAAGGTGATACACAAGATTGTGCAAATTATAGAGGAATTAAGTTGAACTTTAAAACTATGGGAGAGAGTTAGAGAGCATAGGTTACGACGTGATACTAACGTTTCTCAATATCAATTTGGATTCCTGCCGGGTAGGTCTACTATGGAAGCCATACATTTATTAAGAGGTTTGATGGAGAAGTATAGAGAGAAAGGAAGATCTTCATATGATATTTAGTGATTTAGAGAAAGCATATGATAAAGTTTCAAGAGCACTGCTAGGGAGAGTTCTAGAAAAAAGAGGATTAATAATGCTTATATTCAAGTCATTATATATATATATATATATATATATATATATATGCTAAAAACAATGTGGTTTGACCAAGTATTTTCCAATTTTAGCTGGACTACAACAAGGATCAGCCTTAAGCCCATATCATTTTGCTTTTGTCGTGGTTGTTCTTACTAGAGATTTGCAAGAGGATGTTTCCTGGTGTATGCTTTTTGCTAATGATATTCTTCTTGTTGATAAGACTAAAGAGGGAGTTGAGGTAAACTTAAATTATGTAGGTCAATCTTAGAGTCTACTATTTTTTGTTTTTAGTATATCTAAAACTAAATACATAGAGTAATTTTATTAGTAATAGATCTATTAAGGGGTTTGTGTCTTTGAGTGATCAAGTCATTAAAAAGAGTACACGTTTTAGATATCTTTGGTCTACTATTCAGAGTGATGGTGAAATAGATGGGAATATTATTAGTAGAATACAAGTTGGATGGATGAAGTGGATGAATACATTGGGCTTATTGTGTGATAGAAAAGTACTACTTAAAAATCATGGAAAATTCTATAAGATGGTAGTTAGACCTGCAATGCTTTATGGTTCAAAATGTTGGCCACAAAAAAAGAAGCATGATATTAAGTTAAGTGTTGCGGAGAAGAAGATGATCATTTGGATGAGGGGCTTTACTCTTAGAGATAGGATATGAAATGAGCATATACATGAAAAGTTTGGAGTAGCTCCAATGGCAGATAAGATTAGAGAGAGTCTCCATAGATAATTTGGTCACATAAAATGGCAGCCTTCCGATAACCCGGTTATGAGAGTAGATGTATTAGATTTAACCTATGTTAAGAAAGGTTGTGGTAGACCTAAAAAGACTTGGTTAGAAATATTAAAAATGGCCTTTCTTTAAAAAAAAAAAAATTTAAAAAAAAAAAATAGAAATGACCTTTCTTTATTATATCTAAATGAAAATTTGATTTTTAATCGCATACAATAAAACAAAAGGATTCATGTAGCTAACCCCGCATAGTGGGATAAAGGCTTGTTGTTACTGTTGTTGTACTAAAATTATGTTTAGCATACTTGTAAAATGTTTGATTGCATTTGAAGTATTTTATTTAAATTTTAAGCTTCTTGCAACGTTTTTGTTTCATATTAATTTATATATGAAACTTGATTTCAGATTTTAGTTTTGCACTTGCTAACTATAGATGCATAATTTAATTCTAAAATCATGTTTAGCACACCTATAAGTACTTTATTTAAGTTCTATTCTTCTTTCCATTTTTGTTTTCATTGAAACTTGCAAGTGAAATTTAAATTTTAGATTGGTTTACATTTCTAAGCTCTAATGATACATATTCAATTTAATTTCAAGATTATGATTTTATTTGGGACAACTTTTTTATTACTTTTAAAAGCAATTTTTTAATTAAAAAATATCTAATTCAAAAAAATTTATACTAAAATGTTATTTTAGAAAGCAATAAAATTAAAAGCATAGCTTGCAAACTTGATCTTGGTATTGAGAGGATTTAAGATTGAACTCGTCGCTAGGATTGAATGTATTAGAACTCGATGTAAGTCTCATTATTCCTTAACACATCAATAGAGTGAAAAAAAAAACTTGAATTTTAATAATAAAAATCGATTGTGCCTGAGCTTGACTTGTGGGTTGACGCACCAAAACTAGGCATGAATAATTATTTATGCCTGAACTCGACCAACTAGTGTGCAAGCTCGGTGTATGAGAGAATATGCCCTTGCGAGTTCATTGGTAAGAAGAGTAATATGAAATCCTTGGATTATCCAAGTCTCGAACTCATCAATAGAAATATTATTAGCACTGCACTACCCTTTTTTCTTGAGCAAGCTAGCTTAATCCCTTCTACATGTAGGGCAAGCTTATCGCTTATTGGACCATGGAGCGAAGTCAGGCAGTGCCTTACATCAAACCTTAGCTTTTGTGGGGGTAACCACCAAGACTTAAGATCTATAAGGAACTCATGCACTACTCATTACAGATCATATCGGAATGGGGAAAGTCAACCAAAAGGGTTAGCTAATTTATATTAAACTCGTCGTCTTCTTTATTGGGCCTCACCTTACTCCAAGATTTACAGCCTTCATGAGGGTAATCACCTAGACTCACTAGCTATAGGGGACTTGCGTGTTATTATTTTGAAACATATCACAAAGGGGGAGTCGGCTTATATGGGCATTAATGGTTTTATGTAAGAGCTTGGTGTTTAGGTTTTCATGAATGGGTATCAGTGATGAATAAAGTGAGTTAGCCATATTTATTTTTGACATATGATAATAAATTTTTAATAATGAGACTAGATTCTCTCTCTCATTCATCTTATTTTATTATATCAAATTTAAATAGGGAATTGACCTCGCCTAAGCAAAGACTTCTCATAGGGCCTTTGGCTCGCCTGCAAGATTTTGTTTCTGTGGTTCTCGACTTTCATATAAGTAGTCTAATTTGCTTGATCAACACTCATCTATGTCAATTACATTTAGCAATTGCCAAACCATGCGCCTTAGGCTAGGGAATTTTTGTTCCAACTCTTGGGAGCACGTGTAAGGTTCGTGTCGAGTCACCCAACAATCAAGTGAATGCAAGTGCACCTTGTGGAATTTTGATCCATTAACTCACTCATGCGAGTTCCTAAGGGTAGGAAAAATGAGCTATATGAGCGAGTTTTCTCATTTGCATTCTTAGGGACACACAAGTTCCTCGAGCGTCGCTCATGTATAGGGGTAAGTTCCCCCAATATTTTGCATTAATGTTGTAAATTTCTAAGTTATTGATTTTTATTTACTTATACTAGAACTTGCTCCTTTAGAAATAGTAAAATAAATGGAATGGAAAATAATGTTCTGTTATTGTTGTTTAGTAAAAATTTGTAAATAAGATAATATAAGTACGAGGACTCCCCTATGGATAAAAGATTATCAGATTGTCGGCGACAGAGTGAGGTTGCCCCTCAT
This sequence comes from Dendrobium catenatum, assembly GCF_001605985.2. Lineage (NCBI taxonomy): Eukaryota > Viridiplantae > Streptophyta > Magnoliopsida > Asparagales > Orchidaceae > Dendrobium > Dendrobium catenatum. The sequence goes on from NW_021318689.1 coordinate 491,247, forward strand.
TTTGATTTCTCTCCCCTTAGATGGAAGCTTGCCAACTACATGGTAGGTAAACACCATAGCTCTGAAATGTTCAATAGAGGCATACCAAAGATAGGGTTGTAGGTTGATAGGTCATCCATAATTATGAAGTCAACTATTGCAGTGTATCGGTGGTGTTCCTCACCCTAATGATGGGTAGGGAAAGTACTTCAATCTCCCTATGATCATCTGGGAAGCCATATAACGAACCTGCAGAGGAAGTGAGCTAAGAAGAATACAAGTTTATCTTTTTAAATGCAGTTCAAAAATTATATTTATAAAACTCCTTGCATCTATCAGAATATTGACGATCTAATAGTTGTCAATTATGGAAATGATCAAGTTGATGTCTTTAAAATGATTCCTTAATATGGGCTTGTTAACTTACCTAAAAGTGACTAGTAAGACATTTGTCGATGAAGCTAGCGAGGTTGATGTTGGGTTGACCTCCTTGATATTCATCTTCTTAGCATTTGTTGTCAAGTTCACTCGCTCTCCTCCCATAATTACAAGCACTACTCTTACAATATGCATTAATGCCTTCAACTTTTTTTCCATGATAAGTACTCCTATAAGACCTTGTAGGTGAAAACCCTCCTCCATGCATGGCCATGGTCCCTGTGAAAATCAGAGTACCTCAAAATGCCCTTGATGTGCATTATCTCCTTTATGCGCATTGGCTCTTATAGAACTCCTTATTCTGGAAAACCTCAACTAACTTGACCAAGATATTTTCAACGAAATTTAGGTGAGATATGTCAGTGGACGACATGCTAGTTATTCATGGTCTAGGTGAGTGATGTAAGTTAGCACCTCCACACTTAAGAGTGGGTGGTGTTGCAATCCTCAATGGCCTAAGTGTAGGGGCGCCCTTAGATGATCAGGGCAATGAAGAAATCATGATGGATGGGGTATTTGGTCCCTATTGTCCCTGGGATGAACTTTTTCATATCTCGTTATCATTTTTGCTCCCTCCTAGGAGTAACTTCATATTATTATATTCCTCGGCATTTACATGGTTGTTGGCCAATTCAATAGCTCAATGAGCATTCTTGGCTGCTGCTGTCCATAATGAATAGGAACCTCTTTTAGTCCTTGGGTCAAGGCAGCTTGGATGACTATAGGATTTAGGTCTTTTACTTCAAGCATTTTCCTCTGGAATTTCTCTATGAAGTTCCCTAGTTATCCTCGGGCTCCTACCTCATCTTGAGGAGAGAAGCTCTTTTAGGATTTTCTAACATCCTTCTGAACTCCAAGGAGGTGGAGTGAACCATCATAATGTCGACTCTTAAGAGTTGAGAAGAACATATGACATTTTACGACATAGTCAATGTCTAAGAGGGTGGTCATGGATTCAAAGGTGATAACATGGTTTATTAGGTCAATCGAGCCCATATAGAACTCTAAGTGTGTCACTTCAAACTTTAAAGGTGACCATGCTTCTGTGGTCTCCCATAAGAATGTGTTAGTGAGTTTAGGTTCGATTCTTTTAACTCGCCTGATCAAAATACTCCTTATCACTTGTCAAGGTGTGAGAGGGATAAGGCATTGGCTTCAAAGCCAGTGCTCTCGGTCATACAATCTCCTATGGTAGATGGTCGAGTTAAATGAGCCCTCAGGTGTACTATTCATTCATGCTTGTCCTTGGAGCCCGTCTCGTCTAAGGCATCTTAGATCGTCTTCATTATCATCTCCACCATCTTCATTAAGTCTCACAAAGTAGTCTAGTTATTATCAATATTCACTAATGGTTCGATGGCACCTGACTTGTTGAGGTTCACCTATTTCCTCATCTCTAGCATCCATTCACTAACCACATCTAAGAGAATGTTGAATTAAAATTTATCTATAAATGACACACAACTTGACTAATAGTCAAACCCTTAGAGGAGTGACCTGAAAATTATGTAAGAATGAAGAGAAAAGACAATGCTAAGAAAAAGCTAGAGAAACGTTATAATAATAACCTATATATTAACTACTACTACATATGATTCGTCCATATCATCATATACACTAATTAAAGATATTTAATGAATTGATCCTACATCATCCTCATATGAACAAAAATCTATCAGTGTAATCGTATTTAGAGAAATAAAACACATATAGGATATCAATGTTGAATAAAAGTGGATGTTTTATTTAAGAAAAAAACAAGATCCAAATTTGTTAATAGTTTAGTTATAGGAATTGAACTTGTGGATTGTGTTCCACAAAAGTGACACAACACATCTAGTTTCAAATTAAATTGATTCTTATCAATAACTATAATAATGTATAAGACCTCATGAGATCTTCAAGCTAAAAATTTCTTTTTACCTTCAATCATTTGCTTCATGTTTTAATAAATATCCAATCAAATTGGATGTCCTCTTTTATTTTCCTTCATATAATACAAAAATATTGCAACTTGATTCACCTTTATAATAGAATTAGTCAGCATATAAATTCATGGTTGTTAAAATATATTCTCAAATCATAATCAAACATGATTTGAATCATGCCCATACCTAGTTTGATCATGGTTCAAACACATTCTAACAAGCCACATTCAAACCATATTCAATCATGACTTGAATAAGTTTCGAGCATGGTTCAAACATGATTATTAAAAAAGTTCAAATATGTTCTAACAAGGCTCAAAAAAGTCTTTTCGAATTGTATCAAACTACGTGTTAGATCTCCATCAAAATAATATAATTTGTCATATGAAAGAAACATTAAAAAAAGTACTCATGTCTGATTAAATTGCTGCTAAATTGAATTTTTCAATTTAAGCTTCCTCGTTGCGGCCGCCTTGCCCTGCTGTGCTTGTAAAATGCAAATGAAAGGAAGATAAAAAGCAATGGAGAAAGCTGAATTTGATGTGGGTGGAACGTTGTTCTTCCTATATAATGAGAATATAAGCATGGTGGCAGTATTTTGACTAAAATAAATTTTTGGACATTTTTCTCTAAGAAAATAAATGACGGGTATATTTCAATAGCACAAATAGTTCTAGGGTCAGATGAAAATACTTCGCGTCCTTCATGCTGGTGGAATCATCTTATACACTTGAATTTCAAAGTCAGCCTCCCAAGGCTTTTTTTCTTTTGAGAAAACAGGAGAAACAGAATCACAACATAGTTATCATTTTTTTTTTAGAAGGGAACGATCCTAACGTACAAATTAGCTTACAACTAAGGCTTCATTTGGGACGGTTTTTTAACTACTTAAAGAAGCTTTTCAGTACAAAATTTTTAATTTTTGTACTAAAAAATTATTTTAAGAGCAGGAAGAAAGCTGTCTCAAAAAAAACCTAAATCTAAAAAAAAAAGAAACAAATATCCATACAACAAAAGAGAAAAAATAAACTTTAAATTTTCCTTTCCTCCGACATACTGCATTTGTCATTGGACAAAACACAAGAAAGAACGTTACATGAAGTTATGAGAGCTAAAAAACACAGTAGATCACAATCAAAAATCAATCTATAAAGAAAATAGAAAGTTAATATGCCTATTTAGTACAAAGAAACAATAACACACATAAGACCTAACCAAAGCTCAAAAACAATTGGATAAATCACAGTAATTCTAACCTTGAATATTATTTACAAATGAAGTTATTGCACCTGATAACCATAATAGATACCAGCGCTTCCAAAATAAGAATATAAAAAAACAAACACCGAAAAAGCTTGAATAGATGTGTAAATGAACGAAGAGGCACCTGTACATGAATCGATTACATGAACTTGAAGTGATGACTACTAACATGATAAGAGGGCAACCACCTTGCTTGCTGGAGCTTTTTCCCGTTTCTCGATATAAGCAGATGGGAACCAGCCAGCTTTCCCCTTGCATTCACCCTCTGACCATCCACTTTGAGTTGCCTTTTAATTCATAGCACGCCAGGAAAAAAGATCAGTGTATCGAAGAGTTTGATGAGATAGAACAAATATGAGGTAGATGTTATTCATTGAATGCTAAGTGAAAGTGAGAAATAGAATGAGTGGATGTATCTCTCTCTCTCTCTCTATTTCTCTCAATAACTCATTTAATGCACACAAAAATTGTAGAAACCCACTGAAATTTAATGCGATGCATTTTAAAGGACAATCCAAAACCAGTACATCAGCTGACTTAGGGCAGTTTTTAATTATATTCCTCAAGTTTCAAGGAACAAACACTTCTATCAAGAACAATGATGAAGAATATGATATTTGAACTAGTATTCTGACAGGCCTACTATATCTATAAGTGATAAAAAAAAGGAATTTAACCTATAATGAAATAAACTATAAAATTGAATTAAAAGAGACTCCTAAATCATATCAGGCTATAATTATCTGAAAGGAATAAAATTAAAAAGATATACCTGACGTACCACAACGTAATCACCAGCCGAGATGCTGAGCTCGCCATCTGTCTGAGCATCGAAGGAGTGAATAACCTATAGGTAGATGACGATGAGAATCAAAAACTTTTTGTATGATAAAATAGTGATGCGTCCAACTATCAAATTCCTAAAATTAAAATAAGAAATTAAAAAAAAAAAGGATGACAAAAATGTCATACAAAAGCTACCACAATAGAAGCTCTAGGCAAAGCAAATTTTGCCAAAAGCTTCAGTAAGATATGAAAACCAAAGAAAAAAAAAAAACAAAACAAAACAGATCTGAAGGAATTGACGCAAAATATAGTGGTTCTAAATTATAAAGGAAGCTCAATAGTTGTAGAAGCATCATAAGGAGAGCGCCCACCAAACACCATCTTCTTTATTCTTCTAAGAGAACATAATAAATGCTGCCTAAAGACACCGAGAGAAAACTGCTGAAAGATTTCCCTAACGCTAGGCTGTAGCACCTAAAAGTCAAAGCGGGAGCACATTTCCAAATCGATATCCTATTCTATTACTTTTTTAAAATAGCCACAGAAGAACCATCATAAGCTTTCATAATATTCATCATTATAAGCTTCATCTCAACTCAAATAAGGTAAGCTTTATGAATCCACGTTGTAAGTTCATTTTATTGGATAACGCATAGGTATCAACTCTATTTAAACCAAATCTCTTTGCATAATATGTAAATTGCTTTTTAGCTATATATCACACCCAGATGGGTAGCCTATTCCAATATCATTCAAACTGGAAAATTGGTCATTCTAATGTAACCTTGGAGGGGCTGATTCAAGGCTTTCATTTGGTGGGAGTTTAAGGATGTGGGAGAAACTCTTGAGTGGTTGAATTATTTAACACTGCCGTTGCCAGGTCCCAAGTCCTGGATGAGAAAAGTGGAGGGTTGCGTTAGGTAGTCGACAGCCAGCGTAAAACTTGTCGAACAATAATGACATGAATCCTTTAAGAAATTGTGTTAATGCTAGGGCGTCCCCTGGAAGCGACGCGCTGTATGGCCTGAATACAGTGACAAGTGTGCAAGGGCCGCTGCACCGACGCCCGGGTGCAGTGTTAAATAGGCAAGGGTTCCCACATCAAGGACGAATGTGGGCAAAGAAGCTAGTCCATGAAACTAAAATTAGGATAGGAACTTGGAATATAGGTTCTATTACAGGAAAATTAATGGAATTAATAGATATTATGATTCATAAGAAGTTAAATATTTTGTGCATTCAGGAAACTAAATGGGTTGGAGAGAAGGCTAAAGAAATTGATAGTTTAGGATTTAAACTTTGGTATTCGGGTATGAGTCGTACTAGAAATGGTGTAGGTGTTATTATAGATAAGAGTTTAAAGGATAATGTTATAAAAATTAATAGGATTGGAGATAGAATTATAGCTTTAAAGATTGTTGTTGATGATAAGATTGTTAATATTATAAGTGCTTATGCTCCTCAAGTAGGTTTGGATATGAGCTCTAAATTAAATTTTTGGAATGACTTAGAAGAATTAATACAAAATATACCTCTTGAAGAAAGAGTTTTTATTGGAGGAGATTTAAATGGACATGTTGGTAGAGAGGTAGATGATTTTAAAAGCATTCATGGTGGCCATGGATTTGGAACGACGAATGAAGGTGGCAAGACCATATTGGATTTTTGTTTAGCTTATGATTTTTCAATTGCTAATACCTTATTTAAGAAAAGGAATGAGCATCTCATCACTTATAAAAATGGATATAATACAACCCAGATTGACTATTTTCTTATTAGAAAATTAAATCGTTTAGATTGCAAAGATTGTAAAGTTATTCCGAGTGAAAATTTATGTACCCAACATCGATTATTAGTTTTGGACTTTAAGATAAAGGGGCATAAAATAAAAAATAAAGTAAAACAATTTTCTAGGATTAAATGGGGGCATTTAAAGAATATTAACAAAAATATTTTTGGAGATAAGATTTTAGATCGTAAGATTTTGTCTGTGCATGAGGATGCTAATATTATGTGGGAAAAAGTGGCTAGTGATATTAAGAATATTGCAAAAGATGTCCTTGGAGTATCAAAGGGAAAAGCTCCCAATAGTAAAAATAGTTGGTGGTGGAATCCAATCGTGCAAGAAAAGATAAAAAATAAGAAGCCTTGTATAAAAATTGGTTTAATTTTAAAATTCTGATATTGGAATATATAAAGTTGCTCGTAAGATGCTAAGAAAGCCATATGCGATGCAAAGACATTAAGCTTTTAGTGACTTATATAATAGATTAGATATTAAAGAAGGAGAGATACTGTATAAGTTAGCCAAACAAAGAGATAGAGTAGTAAGGATTTAGTTCAAAGTGAAGTGTATTAAAGATGAAGATCAAAAAATATTTTCTTAGAAGAATGATATTCAACAAAGATGGATGAGAATTTTTTTGCTAAACTTTTTAATGAAGATTGTGAAAATAAGATTGACTGTAAGTGACCTTAAGCGCCTAAATGAAAATAAAGATTTCTATTTTTATCGGCGTATTAGTAAAACTGAAGTTAGAGAGGCTTTAAAGAAAATGAAGGGTGGAAAGCTGTTGGACCTGATGATATCCCAATAGAGGTGTGGAATGCTTAGGAGATGAAAGGAATTTTCATGGCTTACTAAACTTTTTAATACTATTTTTGAAGACTAAAAAGATGCAGATAGTGGAGAATGAGTATGCTATTCCTATTTTTAAGAATAAAGGTGATCACAAGATTGTGCGAATTATAGAGGTATTAAAGTTAATGTGTCATACTTTAAAACTATGGGAGCGAGTTATGTAGCATAGTTGCGGCGTGATACTAATGTTTCTCAAAATCAATTTGAATTCATGCCGGGTAGGTCGACTATGGAAGCATACATTTATTAAGAGATTTGATGGAGAAATATAGAAGAAAATAAGGGGTCTACATATGAATTTATTGATTTAGAAAATCATATGATAAAGTTCCAAGAGATGCTAGGAAGTTCTTGAAAAGAAGGAGTAATAATGCTTATATTCAAATCATTAATAATATGTAATGCAGGAGCTATTACTTGTTGTTCAAACACAAGGTGATGGACCAAGTATTTCCATTTCGGTTGGGTTACATCAAGGATCAGCTTAAGCCCATATCTTTTGCTTTAGTCTTGGATGTTCTTCACTAGACATTTGCAAGAGATGTACCTGGTGTATGCTTTTTGCTGATGATATCTTCTTGTTGATAAGACTAGAGAGGGAGTTGAAGGTAAACTTGGATTATGGAGGTCAACCTTAGAGTCTAAAGGTTTTCCGCTTGAGTAGATCTAAACGGAATATATAGAGTGTAATTTTAAGTAGTAATGACCTACTGAAGGGATTGTACTTTGGGCGATCAAGTCATTAATAAGAGTACACGTTTTAGATATCTTGGTCCAATATGTCAAAGTGATGGTGAAATAGCTGGGGATATTATCAGCAGAATTCAAGTTGGATGGTTTAAGTGGAGGAATGCATCGGGCTGTTATGTGATAGAAATGTACCCCTCAAACTTAAGGGAAAATTCTATAAGATGGTAGTGAGGCCTGCAATGCTTTATGGTGCCGAATGTTGGCCTTTAAAAGAGAAGCATAATACTAAGTTAAGTGTGGCAGAGATGAGGATGCTCAGGTGGATGAGTGGCTTTACCCTTAGAGATAGGATACAAAATGAGCATATACGTGAAAAGGTTGGAGTAGCTTCAGTAGAAGATAGAATTAGAGAGAGTCGCCTTAGATGGTTTGGTCACATAAAACGACGGCCTTTCGATGACCCGGTTAGGAGAGTAGAGGTATTAGATTTGACTTATGTGAAGAAAGGTAGGGGTAGACCTAAAAAGACTTGGTTAGAAAATATTAGGAATGACCTTTCTTTATTAGGTTTAAATGAGAATTTGACTTTAATAGAACACAATGGAGAAAAAGGATTCATGTAGCCGACCCCACGTAGTGGGATAAAGGCTTGATGTTGTTGTTGTTGTTGTTGTTGTTGGTTGAAAGGAAAGGGTAATCAAAAGATAAGTTCATGGCCAACCCTTGAGCTCACCTTGGGGACCACTTGGGCCAAAGGTTTCTTATGGTATCGGATCCTAGGTATGGAACCACTTGGGCAAATTAAGGTAATGTTTTTAGACATGATCTTGAGTGGTTGGTGATGTTTCAATGATTTAGATGACATAGGATGGTGAAAAGCCAAGACTAGGTCAAGGGGATCTAATTTAGACAGATTTGATTAATCTTGGAATATTGTGTGAGAGGAGAGGTTTAAGGGTGCATGGATGGGCTGGAATGGCTGCATATTAGAAAAAATGTGTGGAGAGTAGATCTAGAGTAATGGGTGATAGAAAAGAAAGGTTTAAAGCTAGGTCAAAAGAACTTTGTTGTGGCGGATAGCTTTAAGTGAGATTTAGATTTTTTTTTTTTATTGGCCTTATGTCGTGGCGAAATGCTTTGGGATGATGCTAGGAAGATGTGCTAATATGCTATGAAAGATTGAAAAAGGGATCAACAAGAATTTAAAAGATACATATTGTCTTCCTACAAGAAAAACCCAAAAAAGGAGGTCAACCACCAAGTTCTTAACCCTTAAAATTTCACTTTTCCATCTTTTTTGGAAAATTTATTTTTTTTTCATTCACTCTAGCAAATATTTAAAGCATTACATCAGCTCTAAATTTTCAAAATTTAAAAATTTTAAAAAGGAAAAATGATAGGAATTACTAGCATTCACAAGTATTCCTAACCCAAATCAGTAAATCACAACAATTCTGTTGCAAGGGGGGGTCAACTCAAACCCAAAATAAGTTGGATTTGACTTCCCTTAAGCTTACAAGCTCAATGAAATTTGAGCGGGAATTTAGACTGGTCTTTAGTTCAATTATTGAACTAAGGGTTAACTCATTATTAGCTAAGTTTTAGTTCATAGTTATCTTTTAATTAATGTAATTTTATTATAATTTTTTATGTCTTAATTTATGTTGTCCCTTGGGATTCCAAAATGGCTTTTGGAATCCCAAGAAAGTTTGTTCTCCCATGCCGTGGCTCCTTAACTTCCACGGTTGGCTGTTGTTTTCCGTGCATGGCTCCTTGGTTCTCATGGTGGCTGCTGGTTTTCCGAATTGGGAGCCTTCCCGTGGCTTTTTGGCGCCTCGGTTCCGTGCGGCCTCTTGGGTTCCTGTGGCTGTTTCCTCGATTCCTTGGCTGGGCTGTTTTTCCGTGAAAAGTAAGGGGGCTTTTCCATGGCTTGTGTTGTTTGGATTCCTATGGGAATTAAATGTTGTGTCCGTTTGTATTCCCCCTTTCATACCTATAAATATGAAGTGTTATGTAATGTTTTGAAGAGTGATATATGAATTTTTGAAAGGAAATCTACGGATTTTCTTGGAGAAGCTTGCGAGCTTTGTCCACCTTCTTCTTCCACCTCCTTTGGAAATCTTGCGAGCTCTTTCACCCTTCTTCTTGGCTTCTAACCTCTTTCGTCTCTCCGCAAGTGACCACCCCATCTGTATCCTTCGTCTCTAAGTGAAGCAAGTTTAGGATGTCTTACTATTAGATTCAAGTTTGTAAGTCGTTTAATTTTAATTTGTGTTGTAAGTTTGGTTTTTTTAATTTCTAAGTCTGTTTTAGATTTGAAATGTAAAAATTTGTTCGTCTTATTACGTAGGAGTTTCTTATTTTCATTTCCTTTGTGGGCTGAGGTCCTCGGGTCCTCCATCCCCCAGATTTTTGCCCGCATCATTTGGTATCAGAGCAAGTTAGGAAGTCCTAGGATTTGGTTGTCAAGTTTTGTTTTAGTTTGTCAAGTTTTGTTTAAGTTTGTCAAGTCAAGTCTTGTTGTGAGTCTTAAAAAGTATTGTGAGTCTAAGTTTCTTTAGATTGAGTTTTTATTTGAGTCAAAGTTTATTGTTGAGTCTCTTTTTTTTTAAGGAAAAAGACAAAAGGACGGAAGAAAACAAGCCAGATGAAATTGAAGATCCTATGGATAGATGGATTCCATCTAAGTCAACAAATCCTCTAGAGTATGAATTGTACAAACTTCAATCATGGATGCACCTACGTACAGAAAGGTATATGAAGAAAAAGCAGCGTTTACAAGATAAATTCCTGAGAGAACGGGATGAGATCATGCAGAAATATAAAGATTTGATCAATGAATTGGATGCACCGTCTTCACCTCCTCAGAAGAATCAAAAGCTAACTCATCAAAAGATGAGTTCTCAAGAAGGGGAGTCTGATGTAGGCAAGGGGGGTCAACTCAAACCAATAATAAGTTGGATTTGACTTCCCTTAAGCTTACAAGCTCAATAAAATTTGAGCTGGAATTTAGCTCATTTATGAGTTGGTCTTTAGTTCATTTATTGAACTAAGGATTAGCTTATTATTAGCTAAGTTTTAATTCAAAGTTATCTTTTAATTAATGTAATATTATTATAGTTTTTTATGTCTTAATTTAAGTTGTCCCATGGGATTCCAAAATGGCTTTTGGAATCCCAAGGAAGTTTGTTGTCTCATGCCGTGGCTCCTTGGCTTCCACGGTTGGCTGCTGTTTTCCGTGCATGGCTCCTGGGTTCCTACGGTGGCTGCTTGTTTTTCGAACTGGGGGCCTTCCCGTTGCTTTTGGCGCCTCAGTTCCGTGCGGCCTCTTGGGTTCCCATGGCTGTTTCCTCGGTTCCCTGGCTGGGTTGTTTTTCGGTGAAAAGCAATGGGGTTTTTCCATGGCTTGTGTTATTTGGATTCCTATGGGAATTAAATGTTGTGTCCGTTTGTATTACTCCTTTCATGCCTATAAATATGAGGGGTTATGTAATGTTTTAAAGAGTGAAATATGAATTTTTGAAAGGAAATCTGCGAATTTTCTTGGAGAAGCTTGCGAGCTTTGTCCACCTTCTTCTTCCACCTCCTTTGGAAATCTTGCGAGCTCTTTCCAACCTTCTTCTTGGCTTCTAACCTCTTTCGTCTCTCCGCAAGTGACCACCCCATTTGTATCCTTCGTCTCTAAGTGAAGCAAGTTTAGGATGTCTTACTATTAGATTCAAGTTTGTAAGTCGTTTAATTTTAATGTGTTGTAAGTTTTGTTTTTTTAATTTCTAAGTCTGTTTTAGATTTGAAATGTAAAAGTTTGTTCGTCTTATTACGTAGGAGTTTCTTATTTTCATTTCCTTTGTGGGCTGAGGTCCTCGGGTCCCCCATCCACCGGATTTTTGCCCGCATCATTAATTAATGTAATAAAAAATTTGGGAAGTGGCCCAAATTCTTGATCACAAAAGAAAAACTTTTCTAGGTAATAGAAAAGACAAAATGACACAAAATAGACGAATAAAATAAAACAACAACTTTTCTTCATAATATAAAAGACTTACAAACTTAGACACTTACAAATGACTCAAACAAGACAAACACCTAAAGTTGCATTTCTTTGAGAAGAGGGATACAGGTGAGGTGGTCACTAGCGGAGAGACCAAAGAGGTTAGAAGCCGAGACGAAGGGTGGAAAGAGCTCGCAAGATTTCCAAAGTGGGGATGAGAAGGAGAATGGAACAAGCTCGCAAACTTTTCCAAGCAAACCTGCAGGTTATAGCTTCCAAAAATCACATTTTCACTTAACTTAAACATACACAAAACATCTATTATTTATAGACCAAATGAGAATACAAATAGCCACAAAACATTAATTTAAAAGCTAATTAAATAGGGAATATGAAAAGCCAACAGCCAATTCCAGGAAACGAAGCACCAAAGCCACAAAAAAGCCCCCAAAAAGTCACGGTAAAATAGCCCAAGCCAACCCGAAGAGGCAAACGCAAGAACCAAGGAGGCCCGCATGGAACCGAAGAACCAAGGCACGGGAAAGGCCACTCAGCACGGAAACCTAGCAGCCAATCGAGGAAACCAAGGAGCCAAGGCATGGAAAACCAAGAGCCATCCACGGGAACCAAAGAGACAACAAATAGGGGAATGAACCTTAATTTATGAGCTAAAAAGGCTCTCTACTAGACATTAATGAGCTAATATCTAGTAGAGGAAAGCATTTATGAGCTTGAAACATAAGAAGAGGCTCATTAATGAGCTGGCTCAAGTAGAACTTACAAAATTTTCAACTCAACTTGTTTTGACCCATTCCTTGCCTACATCAAGAAATCAGCCACAAAATAGGGAGAAACAAGAGATATTCACTAGAGATCTGAGAGAATTTGAAGCAAATCTCTTGTATTCCAATAGAAGATGCAAAACAACAAGCAAATATACAATTTCCTTCAATTCAAGAGAAATGAATTACTCTCCACAATCTCCAGCAACGCCAAGAGCCCAAAACAAACCCTTGATCTCAAACAAGATTCAAATTCAAGATGATCCCCAATTTCCCCCCAATCCCCTAATTAAACACAAAGGACAATTAAGAACTTCCAAAAACAGCCTCACATATTCAAAATTTCCCTCCTAAGATGAAATAAGCAAAGCCTGGCCCACCTCTAAATCCACCCCCCCCTTCTTTTTCTCTGTTTCACCGTGAATACACATGGACCGGTCCAAGCTGCATCGGTCCAGCCGGCCCCTCCTGGGCCGGCGGCACATCAATACTCCCCTCCCAATTAATCACCTTGTTTTCAAGGTGGAGGGAAGGAAATTGATCTATCATTCTATCCATTAATTTCTACGTGGCGTCGAAATCCGGGAGGCCTATCCATTTAATCAGTACTTCTTTGTTGCCCTTTTTGTTTGATCAGACTCCTGCCAGCTCTAGTGGTTCTACAACCACCTCTAAGTCCTCCGTCATGGTATCTGGAAGTTCTTCACTTGTGGCATGTTCCCCTATGGCCCTTCTCAGCTGAGACACATGGTATACTGGATTTATAGTGGCTGATGGGGGTAACTTCAGTCGGTATGCCACCGCACCGATCCTATTCAATACCTCATATGGCTCAAAGTACCTGGGTGCTAATTTCTGATTCCTTCTTCTTTCCACTGTCTGCGGCCGGTAGGGTCGTAATTTCAGGAACACCTTCTCCCCAATTCAAACTGCATGTTTGACCTTTGTGAATCCTCCTACTTTTTCAAGATCTGTTGGGCTCTCATCAAATGTTCCTTGAAATCCTTCAATACCTTGTCTCTTTCTTCCAAATACTGCTCAACTGACGACACGGGTGTACTACCTCTCCCATAGTGCACAAGGTGTGGAGGGTCCCTTCTGTACAGCACTTTGAATGGGGTCATCTGGGAGGCAGAGTGGTACAAGGTATTGTACCAATATTCAGCCCAAGGCAGCCACTTTGCCCACAGCCGCAAGGTCTCAGACACAAAACACCTCAAATAGATCTCCACACTTCGGTTCACCACCTCCGTTTACCCGTCTGTATGTGGGTGGTAAGCTGTGCTTCTCTTGAGGATCGTGCCCTGCATTCGGAACAACTCCTTCCAAAAGTGACTAAGGAATAACTTGTCTCGATCCGTCACTATCGATTCTGGAATCCCAAACAGCCTAACAATCTCCCTGATAAATGTCGCTGCCACTGACACTGCGGTGTAGGGATGTCGTAAGAAGATGAAGTGTGCATACTTATTAAGTCTGTCCACAAACACCATGAGAACAGAGTATCCTTCTGACCGTGGAAATCCGTCGATGAAGTCCATGGACACTTCCCCCCAAACTTTGTTTGGAAGTGCCAATGGTTGTAGCAGCCCTCCCGGAGCCATAGCCATGTATTTGTTCCTTTGGCACACTTCACACCTCGCCACCAGCTCCTCCACATCTTTATGCATCCCCTTCCAATAAAGTTCTGCTGCTAACCTCCTGTATGTCTTCTGAACTCCTGAATGGCCTCCAATTGGGCTACCGTGGAACTTCTGCAACAAGTGGGGGATATGTATGGAGGTTCATAGCATAACAAATCTCCCCTGATACAGTAGTCTCTCCCCCTCAAGGCAGTAACCCGGATGGCTACTCTTATTCCTCTTTAAATCCTCTCTGATCTTTCCCAATTCTGTGACGCCCCAGGCATCCAAAGTGAAAGGATTCGTCTGACAGTCTTAATCAATCTCCATTCCTACTCCCTTGCTCGGACATGAAATTGTTAACCACATATAATGAGCTTAAATAGCCCAGCAGGTCACCAAAGCCTACAACTGAAATCAAAGCACGGTACTGCTATCAATATGCATGTCAGTCAATCAAATCCATATCAGTCAATGGTCAATGAGTCTATGCAATACGGATTTATGCAATACAGAAATCCATAGTCAATGAAACCAGTCAATGCAGCAACAGGCAAATTGATAAATCTAGCTCAATCAATACACGTCAATCTCGAAGAAATCCGTATACAGAAGAAAATCAATCAATCCGTCAAAACAATCAATCCGTCAAATCAGTCGTGTCGAATCAATCAATCAAATCAAATCAAATCTATGCTATCTAGTCAATAAAATCAATCGGAAAAGCAATACGATAAATCTCAATTTATCCTATCAATAAATCAAATGTAGCAAGTCAATACAATGCAGAATCAATAGTATCAATGAGTCTATAAGCAATATCAATAAATCTATATCCATATCCGTAGCAATGAATCTATACAATATCTATATCCATCATATCCATATCAATGTCAATAATCAATAGTATTCATGCTCAAATGATCAATCAATGAAATCGATGAAATCGTACAATATAGTAAATCCGATCAAATCAATAAAGCAGAAATCGATAAAGCAGTAAATCTGTATGTCAATACAGTAAACATGCATTCAATACGATAATACTGGACAAGTACAATCAACTGGCTATGTTGCTGTTGTAGAATCCATATTGCTGTTGTAGATATCCATACGTTGGTTTCAAAAAAAAGAGTCGTCACTCTATTGCCCGTCGGCCGCCCGTCGGCATATCTATAAGAACTCCTTATGACTCCCATCCATATATCCATAATCAATGTTTAAAGGAAAGCCCGTCGGCCCACCATCCTGTACAGGTCAATTCAATCTCCAACCAACGTTCAACCAGGTTCCACTTATGTTCCAGTATCAATAATCAATCAATAATCAATTCAATAGTCAATATTAAAGCAATCATATTAATATTCACATTCATATCTATTCAATCTATCAATCTCAGACAAATCAGAAATCCTACGAAAATTCGGCAGAGTAACGGCAGTCTACCGATTTACACAAAAAAAAAACTGCAAAAAGCACTAATTTCCAAATTCACACAGAATATTCACAACATCAATATAAGGCTATTGTTCTACTGAATTCATATCAAATAACATCCTGATATTTTTCTATTCAATTAAAATCGCGTAGAACCAATTCCGACCAGTAAAATCATCGTAGAAAACACTCAAATCGTGTACAATATTCATATCTATAACATTCTAAAAGTTGTGCGATGAAAGTTGTCTCAATACAAAATCATGTCCAAAATTCGACTACGAAAATATAAAACAGTGCACAACTCGATCAAAAATCAATATCTCTGAAAACAGAAATAGGATTCGGAGTCCTTACAGCGAGACAAACAAATCTTCCAACTACGTCGTCGGACGAAAAGCGCTCCGCGGCCTCCGAAATCCGGCTTTTCCTTCTCTTCCTTCTCTTTCTCTCTCCTGCCTTCTCTTTCTCTCTCTTCAAATGATCCAAAATATCTCGAATCCGATATTTATCAACACTGATCGTCCCGGACGATCTACAATTCGTCCCGGTACGATGTGCTCTCTGGACAAATTTCGTACAGACGAAATTAAAATTCGTCCCGGGCGACTTGCTCTCTGGACAGATTTCGTACAGACGGATCGTCCCGATGCTCCAGGTTCGACAGACGAAAATGACAGATTTCTTCACAAATTTCTTCAGTTCGCCCAGTACTAAATCCAGTTCGTACAGACGAACTGCCCAAAAAAAAATCAGCTTTGTAAGGGTTTTACAAATTCCTCATCTAACATGCTTTCTTCCTGGATGGCCCCCCAGTCGACCATCAATGGTACAGACAAAGCTAACTCCTAGAGCTCTCCCACACATCTGGATAGATCGTCCGCTGCTTTGTTTTCCAAACCTGGCCTGTACTAGATCTCGAAGTCGTAACCCAAGAGTTTGAATAGCCACCGCTGGTGCTCCTTAGTCACCATCCTTTGCTCCAAGAGGAACTTCAAGCTCCTCTGATCAGTCCGCACGATAAAGTGCCTTCCCAAGAGATACGGCCACCACTTTTGAATAGCCAAGACAATGTCCATCGGCTCTCATTCATACACTGACTTCAATTTAGCTCTGGATGAAAGCACTTGACTGAAGTATGCTACTGGCCTGTGATTCTACATCAATACTGCACCTAGCCCATATCCCGATGCATCTGTCTCTACTGCTTGAATACCCTATTCATCAAGGATTGAAAAGTTGCAGGAGCGTTAGTCAATCCAAAGGGCATCACCAGAAATTCATAATGTCCCTCATATATCCTAAAAGATGTCTTCGGACCGTCAACCACTCTCATCCTGATCTGGTGGTATCCAGATTTCAAATCCAACTTGGAAAATACCACTACCCCATGTAGCTCATCCAACAACTCGTCAATCAATGGAATTGGGAACTTGTCTGATACAGTGCCCTTATTTAGAGCCCTATAATACACACAGAATCTCCAACTCCCATCCTTCTTCTAGACCAGGAGAACTGGACTAGCCGCTGGGTCTGATCATCCCCGCCTCCAGCATTTCCCGAATCAGCTTTTCAATCTCATCTTTCTGGATCTGTGGGTAACGATAAGGCCGGACACTGATCGGTGTTTCCCCTTCTTTCAAGGTGATGGTGTGCTCCAGCTCCCTCTGAGGAGGTAAACCCTGGAGGGTTTGAAATACCTCGTTGAACTGATGTATGAGCGGTTGCACTGATGATGGAACATTGCCCTCTTCCTCGAGTCTGACCCCTTCCAAGTGGTGCAACTCGACCAAGTAGCCTCCTCCCTCCCCCTTAATGGTTCTGATAAGGGATTTGAGAGAAACCCCAACCTTGGTCAGCCCAGCATCACCCTGAATAATCCTCCTTCTCCCCCCTATCACCAGCTCCATCCTCAGTGTCCCCCAGTTGATCTTGGTCTCTCCTAATGTCTACAACCATTTCATCCCCAATATGACGTCAGTGCTCCCCAGTTCCAAGGGGAGGAAGTCCTCCCTCACCTGGATCCCCTGAATCTTCAGCACCACTCCTCTACAAACTCCTCTCCCCATCTCCCACTTTCCTGGTGCCCATCATCACCCCATACCCTCCAGTATTCACTAACTCCATCCCCAGCAGCTCAATGATCTTGGTGGAAATGAAGTTGTGGGTTGCCCCACTATCTATCAGCACCAACACCTCACGGTCAACTATCTCTCCTCTCACTTTCATAGTGTGACTCAGAGTGAATCCCACTACAGAGTTCAGAGAGACTTCTACCACGTCTAGGTGCAGTTTCTCCTCCTCTTCAGATCTGCTCCCGCCTCCCTCCTCGTCTTCCTCGTCTTCACAGACAAGGAGAACCTGAAGAGTTCGGTCCTTGCACCTATGTCCCGGCATTTACTTCTCATCACACCTGAAGCACAACCCCTTTGCTCCTTTTCTATCAACTTTTTGAACTGCCCCCCATTTCCCCCTCCAGTCTTCTCCTTGGGTGCTTCCTTTTGACCCCCTGATGCTCCCCCTTTTGTTGGTAGGAAGGTGGTAGTCATCTTGTATGAGCCCCCATAATAGTTCCCTCGAGCTCCTCTTTCTGATTTCTTCTGATCTTACACCAATTGCGCCAGCCCCATAGCCTTCCCTAGGTTCCACGGCTCCAACACCCTGACTGCTGATCGGATCTCCGATTTCTGCCCTTTCATGAAATGACCTTCCAAGGCTGACTCTGAAATGTGATCTAATCTGCTAGCCAAGTACTTGAACTTGTCCCGATATTCTGTCACTGTCCCCTCCTGAGTCAGAGCAAAGAATTGCTCATAGAAGTCTCCTCCCCCATCGGCTCGGAAATTCTCTAGTAAGCAATCCTTGAACTCTCTCAAACTCCGGATGGGCTCCCTCCTATCATGCCACTGAAGGAAAGGCCAGGCCTTTCCTTCCAAACATAGTACCGCTGTCGTCAGCTTTTCTTCCTCTGTCAACCCGTTGACAGCGAAGTAACGCTCCACCTTGTAGATCCAACCATGGTCATCCTCACCCTCAAAGACGGGCATCTTCAGCTTCCTCACCTATGGATCTCCTCAGTTTCCCCGGTACCTCCGTAACCTCCCATTCCTCGAAGGAGAGAGTTCCCCAAGTGTCCCGATCATCCCTCCGACGGTTATACTCAAATCCCTCTTCATATTCTTCTCTTCTCCCTTCAAATCATCACCTCGACGCTGAATTCCTTCAAATTCAGCACCTCGACAATGACTTTCCTCCCTTCTTCCTTCCAAAACAGCCCCTCGATGTTGAATTCTTTCATATTCAGCATCTCGGCGATGAAATTCTCTTCTTCCCCCTTCAAAATCAGCACCTCGATGCTGGATTATTTCAAATTCAGCACCTCGGCGATTGAATTCTTCCCTCCTTCCGACCAAATCAGCCTCCCGTTGGTCGTATCCCCTACTCCTCTCTTCTCTAGAAAGCGGTTCTAGAGTGGGTATGTCATTATCCTCCTCCAAGATCTCCACCTCCGAATTCCTCCTTCCCCATAACAGGTTCGGATTTTCCTCCCATGACATGGCCGTCGGTGGTCTCTTGTACTTCCGATGTCGCCGGATTGGTCTTCATTTCAAGTAATTTCTTCATCATTTCTTCCATCACGGTGAACTTCCCCTCCAACCTTTCATTGTTGGAGGTGATTTGACTTTGGAAATCAAAAAATCTTCCCTCGAAATCGGATTTCAATTGTCCGATTTTGCCTTCCAAGACTTCTACCTTCTTCCCTGCCATCGTTCTTCCCAAGAATCTCAAAGATCTTATTCCGGGAACGAAGAAGCTGCTGAAATTTTCAGGATTTCAGCTGCCAACGGTCCCAAAAACGACGCTCTGATACCAATTTGATAGGAATTACTAACATTCACAAGTATTCCTAACCCAAATCAGTAAATCAAAACAATTTTGTTGCTGTCCACAGCAGAAATCAGCCACAAAATAGGGAGAAACAAGAGATATTCACTAAAAATCTGAGAGAAAACGAAGCAAATCTCTTGTATTCCAATAGAAGATGCAAAACAACAAGCAAAGATACAATTACCTTCAATTCGAGAGGAAGGAATTACTCTCCACAATCTCCGGCAACTCCAAGAGCCCAAAACAAATCCTAGATCTCAAACAAGATTCAAATTCAAGATAATCCCCAATTCCCCCCCAATCCCCTAATTAAACACAAAGGACAATTAAGAACTTCCTAAAACAGCCTCACATATTCAAAATTTCCCTCCTAAGATGAAATAAGCAAAGCCTGGCCCACCTCTAAATCCCGCCCCCCTTTTTCTCTGTTCCGCTGTGAATACACATGGACCGGTCCAGCCCGCCCCTCCTGCGCCGACGGCACATCAAAAAAGTTATGGCAAGCCAAGCAAATTGGAAGAGTAGAATCCACTTTAATCTTATACCTATAATCAAGGGATTGTGAATTTTTAGGAGGAAAATAGAGTGGCCAATCATATCACTTATTAATCAAGCCTAAAGATAATTGAAATATAGAAAAAAAAATCTCAAGAGTCCCATACAAAAATAACAAATTAAAAGTTGAAATTTCAAAATTTTTGGGCTAAAATTTTAAAATTCAACTTCTCATTTTTATTATATTCTTTTGAGTTCCATAGCAATAATCTTTAGTGATGCTTACTTAATGATGACCTCCAAACTCTTTATCACATTTTAAGCTCTTGATTTTGAAATCTTGTAGTGGAGCCTTCAAAATAAGCCTGATATTCTATATCATATTCCCAGTTGAAATGGATCAAGAAAGTGGAGAATTATTTTGCTTCGCAACCTAAGTTTATGCTTAACAATAACCAAAATGATAATGTCTAAGAAACTTGCCTAAGAAATCAGATTGGGAATACCATGAGATGAGTACCCTTGGACTTACGATGTCAACATCTACAACCACTACTATACATGCTCCTCGAATAAGGGGCAGCTTGTAGAACGTCATCAAATAAAGGTAACTTATATATACAGAAAATATGTCCTATGCAAACTGAAGGATATAACAAATCTTCTGACAGGTTCCTGCCTGCGTCAGATAATCTCAATAAATAGCAATTATCTCTCAAAGACTGCATTGACTAATGCCAGAAAACCAACATTTAACACCATTATGCCTTTTTTTACACCTTTAGTTACGCTCAATCCATCAAGTAGTGGGCAAAAAGATCAATGAAAACTTCATGCTTGGATGGATA
The DNA here is from genome assembly GCF_001605985.2 of Dendrobium catenatum. Lineage (NCBI taxonomy): Eukaryota > Viridiplantae > Streptophyta > Magnoliopsida > Asparagales > Orchidaceae > Dendrobium > Dendrobium catenatum. Next base: position 512,035 of record NW_021318689.1, read on the forward strand.
GTTAATATAACAATGTTCCCATAATCAAAAGGACTACATTAAAGCATCGCAAAACGTATCCCATGTTGGCCTTTCATTTGTTCTTATTCTCCAATCTACTTAAAACAAAAAGCTGATCTGATCCTGATTATCAACACAAATAAAGCGCTTATGAAATAATTTAAATATTCAAACAAAATAAATAGATGATATTTAAAGCAAAAAAGAAGTAAATAAGATTTGTAGATTGGCAATAGCTAGCTCATGCAAAAGATGACACAAAGATTAGATGAAAATATGGTGCAACTTTTAGAAACCAAGCCTTTTCAGGTAAAAAAAGTTCATCTTCATCACTTTTCTATTCCTGCTTCATGTTGTTAAGTTTAGCGTATCCTCGTCTTAGCGTGAAATCAAAAATCCTGCAACCTACTAAGATCCTAGACATCGCAGCCTATTGGAACTTTTCCCAGTCCTTTGCCTCATTGATATCTCACCAATAGGAAAAATTATTCTATGCGGACGCCGAACGTGGTTCGAAGACAAACCAGAATGCACCACATCACCCCTTCGCTCAATACCGCGGCTCAATACTGCTCAGTACAGCTCGATACTGCTGATGTGACTGCATCTGATTAGCCGCAGGACGTAGAGTTGCGTCCGACCTACGCATAGAATAATTTCTCCACCAATAGGTGTCACACGTTAAATGTGCAATCACTTGGCAAGCTGACATACATGAAACATTAGCTTGCCATCTGTTATAATAACACATTAGCTTGCCATCTGTTACAAGTTATTATTTAATATATTTGAATATATAATATATAAAATATAAGATATTATATTAGAGTCATACATATATATAAATATATATATATATATATATGCATGGATACTATCCCTTTTTTCGCTCCCAATTACTATGAAAAGAATTTGAACTTCTACTTATTCCGATAGCAACAAAAGATCTTCATATTATGCGGGCTTTCAGAAGTGGTTTACTACCAAGTATAGTTATGTAGTTTTCGGCCAATCTATCTTTTCAACAAATAAATGGAAGCTTGACCTATCAATATCTATGTATTGGGCCGTCAATAATGAATTTTTATTAGAGTTCGGATACTTTATTGATCCACTTACTTCTATTGTGTCGATACTAATTACTATAATTGGAATCATGATTTTTATTTAAAATTACAATTATATCTGAATATCAAGGATATTTGAGATGTTTTTCTTATAAAAGTTTTTTCAATACTTCAATGTTGAGATTAGTTACTGGTTCCAATTTTGGGCACTAGGGGGAATGTGTTCACATTAACTGATAGGCTTTTATTACATTGTTTCCAACATTTACTACATCAATCTGTCGAAATTGATGATTACTTATATTAATTATGTAGCTTCTTAAGAGCTATATATTGGCTAATATCAAGCCACAATCAAGATATAGGAAACCTGCATTATTTTACTAAAAGCATATTGTGGTAAGATTAAGCCGTTCAAAGAGGATGTTAGTTCCTCTAGCTTAAGTTATGCTTTAGCAAAATATATCCTTGGCTCTTCAATTGAGTCTTTTGAATCCTTTATTGGGATTTAGAGAATACCTAATTAATTAGAGGAAGAAAAAAACCTAAAATAGTTTCTTGATTATTTGTATTTAGCCAATTTAGTTACAAGAGTATCACATTTCTTCAAATTCCACCGATGATATAAAATTGATCCCAAATTAGTCCCTCTAGCACTAAATTAGGATAAAAATTTTATGACCAAAGGACTAAATTCGGATCAATTTTGTATCCTAAATTTTGTCAATTTTTTGTGAGGAACTATTTGGGATAAGTTTTATATAGTCGAGGGATTAAATCGGAGAAATATAATACTCTGGAACTAAATTAGCCATAAAAATAGTAGAGACACTATTTTAAGCCATTTACCTAATTAAATCATTATGAGAAAAAATAAAAAAAATTATAAAAGAATATTAATGAACAAAACACAACAAGATTTTTCAACATGATTACCAGATTAATGACTACATCTAGTTGTCAGATGTTGCCACTATAGATTCAACTATTATTTTCTAGTAATGTTTCACATTCTTAATTTCTCAACATAAAATATAAAGGCATCCTATAATTGGATGCTACCGTTATAGTCAACTATGATTTTATTATTAGTAATTTACAACCATAATTTCTTAGACAAAATATCTTGATATCCTAAAGAAAAACATGTGAGAATATTTTTGTATGCATTAAACATCTAATAACAGAGTAAATGTTTCAGATTAGGTGGAAAGCCTTACTTCTGCAACATAATATGTACCACGTTGACCATTTGCTGGAATTTCCCTGGAATGATCCACCTTGGTATTTAGATTCTCATTATTTTTGTTTTCTGGGGATTCTGCAGAGTGATTTATCTTGATATCATCGGATGCATTCTCAGTATCTGCAAATGAGCCACTAGATTGACTGTTCCTATTCTCTACATTTTCATTTGGAGCCGTGGCATCAATATCGGCAGTTGGCAGATGTTGTTTAGTCTGATTTGTTAAATTTGAAGCAGATTCATCCTGAGGCTTTAATTGAACCATCTATGATAAAAAAAGAACACATTAGGTACTAGTAGGATTATGAAACAGATGCAAGCAATCAGGACATGTCGACTGCAACTGTCAAGGATTCAAGGCTAAAAATACTAGAAAGGCCAATAAATACCAGCACAATTTGATGCGGACATCTTATTTGGAAAATTTTTATTTAAATATTCTTCATGTATTTTGAGTATTTTAAATGTTATCATGTATTTTCTGATTTTTGTCCTTGTATGTGGGTATTTGTGATGTGTGTGCCTATGGGGCAAGTTTTCTTTATGTCTTTCCCTAGTTGCCCTCACTTATGTGATGTGTCATGTCTTTAAGTTAGGCATGATGGTATTTTGGTTGTCATGAGGATTTTGGCTATAAATAGCCCTCCTCTCCTCTTGTAATGCATGATGATTGATATATAAAAAGAAAAATTCTGGTTTTCTTGCTCTTTGTGAGTTGTTTGTGAGTTTTCCTCCATTCCTTAGTGGGTTGGATGAAGGTAAAGTCCTTTGGTTATGAAGGCCACGTAACACCCCAACAGTTGGCGTGCTCTTGGGTTCTATCCTTTCAATTTTCTTATTATTTTTTTCTTTCTCTTTGTTGCCATTCTTCTCTCCTTGCTGTCACATTTTTTTTACACTCAAAATAGTCCACTTTCACTAGCCGCCACCCCCCCCCCCCCTAAAAATACTAGCAAGGCCAATAAATAACAGCACAATTTGATGCGGACATCTTATTTGGAAAATTTTTATTTAACTATTCTTCATGTATTTTGAGTATTTTAAATGTTATCATGTATTTTCTGATTTTTGTCCTTGTATGTGGGTATTTGTGATGTGTATGCCTATGGGGCAAGTTTTCTTTATGTCTTTCCCTAGTTGCCCTCACTTATGTGATGTGTCATGTCTTTAAGTTAGGCATGATGGTCTTTTGGTTGTCATGAGGATTTTGGCTATAAATAGCCCTCCTCTCCTCTTGTAATGCATGATGATTGATATATAAAAAGAAAAATTATAGTTTTCTTGCTCTTTGTGAGTTGTTTGTGAGTTTTCCTCCATTCCTTAGTGGGTTGGATGAAGGTAAAGTCCTTTGGTTATGAAGGCCACGTACACCCCAACAATTGGCGTGCTCTTGGGTTCTATCCTTTCAATTTTCTTATTGTTTTTTTCTTTCTCTTTGTTGCCATTCTTCTCTCCTTGCTGTCACATTTTTTTACACTCAAAATAGTCCACTTTTCACTAGCCGCCGCACTTCCCCCGCCCCCCTCTCCAAACCCTTCCACAACATGCCCGTCCCCACACCCAGCAAATGAACTCTATCCCACCTCCCTTAACCAACCGCTACCCCAAATCATCCAAATCCAGTAACCACCGAGAGCCCTACCTCCACCACAAAATCAGCTCCCCAACTCCCAAGCCTTCAAAATGACTTTTCATATCCTTTGACCCTTCACATTCCACCAAACCTTAATTAGACTTTCAAATTCTGAAATCTAATTAATTTTAGAGTTTTCCCAAGCCACCTCACCCCTCCCAAAATCAGCCATTAATTCTCCCTCCACTTTTCCAAACCTTTCCATTATGACATCCACTTCCAATGTCATTTAATGAGCCATCTCATTAACTATTATTCCCTTTACCAAAGCTCCAATTAATTTCTCAACTTTCTCAGGCCTCCTCATTAATCCTATCTCATTTCCCTAGTCCCACTTAAATGTTATTAAGTGCAGCCATAACTTCTCCCACTACTCATACACCCTTTCCTATATGCTACCATTAAGTGTTGGGCTGCTATCTTATGTTGCTGGTCTGTTCCATAACACCCTCCCAACTGTGCCCTTGCTGCTACCCGAGGTTTCCCCTTGCTTCCCACGCCAAATCGCTGCTATTTTATCATGTTTTCGACTATGAACTTGACGAAATTCAAGAGTGATTGATAAAGGACACATGAGGCTTCAATCTAAGGTAATTTTCCCTACATATCTCTCTAGTGCTTGTTGTTTTAGGTGGTAATTTATATTGGAACTTAAATCTTAATTTTTTGCACATTTCCATATCCCTACTTGAGTGTATGTGTGAGGTGAACCTAAGTAGTGAAACATTCAAATATAAACATTGGGACTTTATTCCATGCTTCACAAGATATTTATTTTGCTCATTGAGTGAGATGTTTGGCATGCAATTAGTTTTTCTTTTCATTTAGTAAATTGCTATTTCTAAATCCTTTAAACTTTCTTTTCTTTTTCAATCAACCTGCTATTTTTCTTTTTTTCTTTTTTTTTTTTATAGCTCTTTACACCCTCACAATCACATGCAAAATAACCACCCGTGGGTTTGTCCTGCATCATCTGGTATCAGAGCATGGTTGCCTAGTTGCATGTGCTAGGACCCAACCCATTTTCACTTCAAGTGTGTGCTGAAGTTTTTGTTCAAGTGCTGCCCCCTTGAACCATCTCACCCTTTCTTCACTTGAGCCGTCCAAAATGTTTATATCTTATGTGTGTTTGTTGTCCTGACAATTTCAGCACCCTTAACCAACTTTTGGAGTGTGTTTTCCCTTGTCTTTGTGCTGCCCCTTGCACCCAATCATCATTAGGTATCACTTAGCGCTTCCCAATGGACCCGATAAGACTTCAAAAAAAATGTTCTAGTTAATCAAGTGAGCTATCTAACTAAAACCATAAAGGAGAAACATGTTGACTCCCCCCACTCTAGGTATGTGTCTCAATCTATCAATCATGTAGTCGGAAGATTACTTACTATGCTTATCAACATAGTACTGAGCCCAAGCCGCAACGACCTCACTTGGAGTCGCTAAACCGTTTGCCTACCTTTGATGGTTCTTCGGAACCTTACTACTTTAAGGAATGGGTTAGACAATTAGAAGACTATTTTGAATCACATCATATTCATAAGTCCCACCAGGTTAGTATTGCTAAGTCTCGCCTAAACAGTCATGCTAGTCAATTTTGGATGAGATTGGAAGATCATAAAGAGTCTTGTGGTGAATACCCTAATTCTGATTGGAAGGACATGAGACGATAACTTAAATTAAGATATATTCCCTCTACTTATGACCAACCCTCTGATTCTAAGATTAGGTCACCACCTGTTCATCAGACTTTTTGGTACTACACTCTGAAGAACCCTCCACGTGAAAGTCAGTCCTACTCACCTTTTACACTCTATTCTGATATCGTGACTCCCAATCCTCACCTAGTGGCAGTTACTCACTCCCCTACCTCTGTGTTTACCCCCAAGCCTGCCCAACATACTACTCCCACTCATGTATCTGTTTCTAATCAAGGAGTGCCACCAACACTAGTGATCTTCATCTGAAACACCACCCTACCTCTTCTGTTGGGCCAATCCGTGGACATCATTGTGGTCGAGTCCACCCATCCCTTAGTAACATCAGGGTTGCTACCCCACCCTGTAGGTCGTCACCTAGCCTTGATGGCAGACCCTCTATTGAGTTTTCTGTTGGATCGGTCCCATATGACTCTCCACTTGGGCAACTCCTAGCCATCCCAGTCAACTTTGTCTGAGCTCGCATCCTCTATGTGTGGTGGACCCTAATTTACCTCACCTTGAGGGTGACTTTTCCACCTTTCAACTTAATGTGAATTCTGAGGCTACCCAACCTTTGGCATCACCAGTCCTTGACCCTACAAGTGTGATTTTAACAAAGGAATGCATTAAAAAGAAAGAGTCCCCTAAACCTAAGACTGATTGCATCCATTTCGTGGATGCTAATGATATCATTGATAATGATGACTTCTTTGAGGACAAAACTGAAGTGATTGAATTAGATTCCCTGCATGACTTAAACCCTGATTTAGAAGATTTAGAACATTTAAACTTAATGTCTTAGCTCATCCCGATCCTAATTTCATTAAGGATATCCCTTCGGATAAGGTCTTTCTGGATGATATTAATTTGATCTCGAATGATACTGATCTGACCTTGAGTACAATGAAATTAAATTCGGAAAACATTAATTTGAATATGAATGATTATGAGCCTAATTTGAAAAATGAGCATCTCGTTTTATTTTATTTTTTTGGAGTCTATTTTGGGAGTTGCTCCTTTATATTTGCATTTGGAAGAGTGTGTCTTTCCTGATTGGGCTTATCCCACTATTTCCCGTACCAACTTTAATGTTAGAGAGTGTATTAACCCATACTTTTCTGTTATCTCTCTAACTGTTGTGCCCACATCTGTTCTGGACACTCTTCCCCATCTTTTGAGTCTCATACCCGCTGTTGACTCTTTGGGCCATCCTCTTGTGGTTATGGATCAGGACCCCTTGTCTTATCATATTCTTGATTCCTCCAATATGCCCTCCATGTTCTTGTCCTTCTCTGTTAAGGCCCATCTCTCTCCTAATTGGATGAATTTGCTACATTACCCTGCTGCCCCTAGGAGACTATATGTCACCTTAGTTGAAACTCCCTATGGAGATGTCCTTTTAGCTAAGAATGTCTTCATTGCTCCTCCTACACCAGTTCCCTTAAAGATGAAAACCTTTTGTCCTCTCATTTTGTGATTATTCCTTCTTTATTTCTATCTCTGTGTGCTTGTGAGCCAGTATATTTTTGTGTATTTCTCTTAGGTCTGTTTTCTTCCAAAAATCTTCCTCTGTTTAAACTTTTGTGTGCCGACAATTCATGTCAATTATTATACACACCAATTCTCTTGCATCACATATTTCTAATATTACCTATCTTGTTGAGTTTTGAAGTTTTGACACATGAATTTTTGCATAAAACATGTTGCATTTGCATTTCATATTGTTGTGTGTCCTTTGGTTTTGATTTATTTGAATTTTAAGCATATGCATTAATTATATGGGTTGCATAAAGATTTGAAGAAGATTAACAATATGCAACACTAATCTATGTTAATGATTAATTGGAATGGAAAATTTAAAGAATGAAGTTTTGGCGATTGAATGATCGAGAGCAATGTTGCACCGGTACGGATACGGTGACACGGATACGACATGATATTGATATGGGACACTGCAATTCTAACACATACAGGATAAGGGTAGGCACGGATACGGCATTATAATATATAAATCATACATAAAAAATAACAAATTAATCAAAGCATAACATTTGAAATGACAAAAAAAATTGAAAGCAACATCATTTGTAGCATTTTATCATATAATATCAAAATAAAAGTAAGCATTAAATATTTAAATGTCTAGTACAACAAAAACAAAAACATAAATTGTCCAGCATATGAAGTTTTTAATTAAAAGTACAAAGGATTGACACAATTAATCCACATGAATTTGAAACATGAAATTTTTTAATAAAAAGCAAGGTTTTAAAAGGCGAAATTGGGAATCGAGGCGTTTTTTCTAAGCGAGGCGAGGCATAAGCCTCGAGGCGGATCGAGGCGTAAGCCTCAAAACGATTAAAATAAATTAATTTAAAATTTTAAATAATGACAAAAAATAACAAAAATATTATGTGAACTATGAATTTGAAGATTTGTTTTAACATAATATTACTGGAATACAAGATTTAAAATAAACTCACTTAAAAATAAAACATCCCCTTAGGATCAAGACCCAAAGCAGGTTCATCATCACTTTGATTATCTTCGAAAGAATCTTCATAATTAATGTCAAAGTCATCCTCCAACTCTTCTTCATCTATAATATTTTTTCCTTTATCTCCTATATCAGTTAATATTTCATTAGCTCTAAAATGAAACAATAATAACATACAAAATAATTCATTATATTTAAGAATACCTTTAAATTTTTTTGAAGCTCCAATCTCACTTTGTTTCTTTCTTTTATATATTTGGATAGTTGCTTCATTGTCTTCTTCATTGAGAATAGGTTCATTAGACTCAGTGGGAGTCTCAGGACCAACCAAGGCATACAGAGGTGCGCCTTGGGCAATATCAGAATCCAGAACCTTGGCAGTTACAAGATTCAGTCCCTTCTTTGGCATAACGAGGTTGGGTTTGGGGTCTTCTTTGACCTGGAGCTGCGATGGCAGAAGCTTGATCTTCTTACCCGCATATTCAAACACGCAAGTGTTTGAACGCCCATAGATGTGAACAACATTGTCAAAGAGCCTGGCGCGCCCTAAGATGACTTGTCCAACATCCATAAACAGAATATCACATCACACGTTCTCCTTATAGTCAGCAAAGGAGATGGGTATGAGGCTGCGTTCCTTCACCTTTAAGGCAGTGGAGTTGACCCAAGCTACCTTATATGGATTGGGGTGAGGGATAACCAACAGGCTGAGCTTGGACACCATGCTGGATGAGACAGCATTGATGCAACTACCGCTATCCACTATGACCTTACAATTCTTATCCTTAAGCTTAGTGTAGGTATGGATGATAAGGACATCCGATCATGGAAAGTATATCAAAGACGTGGATGACTATCGATGGCCACGATCACACCGATCTATTTTTTATAATTATTGTATTAGTTTTATATTTTATGAGTTTTATTATTTTCTTCCGTTTATACCCTTGCTTAAAGGGTTTAGTCGTATGTGTGCCCTAGGGGCAAGTATGTCTTTTGTTTTCATTCATTATGTTTGGCTATATATAAGCCACTTGTATCTTTTTGGAAGGGGATGATTGATATATAAAAAGAAAAATTCTGGTTTTCTTGCTCTTTGTGAGTTGTTTGTGAGTTTTCCTCCATTCCTTAGTGGGTTGGATGAAGATAAAGTCCTTTGGTGATGAAGGCCACGTAACACCCTAACAGCCGGCGTGCTCTTGGGTTCTATCCTTTCAATTTTCTCACTGTTTTCTTCTTTCTCTTTGCTACCATTTTTCTCTCCTTGCTGTCACTTCTTTCTTTCACTCAAAACAGTCCACTTTCACTAGCCTCCCCCCTCCAAACCCCTTCCAACAACAGCCCGTCCCCACCACCCAGCAAATGACCCCTATCCCACCTCCCTTAACCAATGGCTACCCCAAATCATCCAAATCCAGTAACCACCGAGAGCCCTACCTCCACCACAAAATCAGCTCCCCAACTCCCAAGCCTTCAAAATGACTTTTCATATCCTTTGACCCTTTACATTCCACCAAACCTTAATTAGACTTTCAAATTCTGAAATCTAACTAATTTTGGAGATTTCCCAAGCCACCTCATCCCTCCCAAAATCAGCTATTAATTCTCCATCCACTTTCCCAAACCTTTCCATAATGACATCCACTTCCAATGTCATTTAATGAGCCATCTCATTAACTATTATTCCATTTACCAAAGCTCCAATTAATTTCTCAACTTTCCAATGCCTCCTCATTAATCCAAACTATTAATCCTATCTCATTTCTCTAGTCCCACTTAAATGTTATTAAGTGCAATCATAACTTCTCCCATTACTCATACACCCTTTCCTATGTGCTGCCATTAAGTGCTGGGCTGCTATCTTATGTTGCTGGTCTGTTCCATAACACCCTCCCAACTGTGCCCTTGCTGCTACCCAAGGTTTCCCCATGCTGCCCACGTCGAATCGCTGCTATTTTATCCTGTTTTCGGCTAAGAACTTGACGAAATTCAAGTGTGATTGATCAAGGACACATGAGGCTTCAATCTAAGGTAATTTTCCCTACATATCTCTCTAGTGTTTGTTGTTTTAGGTGGTAATTTATTTTGGAACTTAAATCTTAATTTTCTGCACATATCCATATCCCTACTTGAGTGTATGTGTGAGGTGAACCTAAGTAGTGCAACATTCAAATATTAACTTAGGGACTTTATTCCATGTTTCACAAGATATTTATTTTGCTCATTGAATGAGTTGTTTGGCATGCAATTAGTTTTTCTTTTCACTTAGTAAATTGCTATTTCTAAATCCTTTAAACTTTATTTTCTTTTTCAATCAACCTGCATTTTTTTTAATAGCTCTTTACACCCACACCCTCACAATCACATGCAAAATAACCACCCGTAGGTTTGTCCTGCATCACAATTTCTATTAAAAATGCCTTTAAGAATGAAAATCATTACCTCACTGTAGAGCTTGTCCAGAACTACAGCCGCCTTTTGATGAAACAATCTCTCAGCATCAACCTAATTGAGATGCGAGGTAGTTAGACAAATAGTTAAAAGAAGTTAAAAATGCTAATTGACCTTAATACCATAAAAGAAAATGCAAGATGCCATCCACAAGAGATATGGTGTATAGAAGCATCATAACACAAAAAAAAGGTCGGAGGAAAATATGCTGAGATGGGATAATTAATTCTTATTGTGTGTATTGTGTGATCCTAAAGGATGTTGGAATAAATGAAGTTCTTGAACTACTAGAGGAACTTAAAACCAACACAAAATTGTACTTATTTAGACCCTCGATGCGTCAGAAGCCTTGGCTTTGGTAGGAATCATATATGTGCCATGCACACATACATTTTAAGAACAGAAGTGTCCAATAGCATCTCAGCATCACATTTTCTAAAGCAATAGAGGTCTCTGGCGAGCGAGAAAATATTGTGTAGAGACAGGATGCAGAACGTCATCTAGAGACCAACCAGAATGTGCCACGTCAGCGGTACCGAGCTGCGGGGCCGACTGGTACCAAGCAGTACCAAGCTGTGGTACCGAGCACATGGGTGACGTGGCACATTATAGTTGGACTCTGTATGACGTTCGGTGTCCGCACCGAATAATTAATCTTGGCGAGCACCTTATCATTATCTAGTAATTTGCTAGAATCATTTCATTAGGTTATTTGACCTTTGTTATACAAATAGAGGGAAATATCTATAAAAATGAGCGCTTACGTAACTTCATACTTAAAGAATTGCATCTTCACACATTTTCCTTTTTATAAATCAAAATTGACGAAAATTTACTGTTTACCTATGGATAGACCTATTAAATGTTGAAAGTGAATTCTTATTTTATACACTGCATTTTGATTAATTCTTATTGTATATACTGTACATTTTGGTTCTTTCTTTTATGATTTATCAAAATAGCTCATAAATTTTGTTGACTATGTTGCAATGCTAATATCAGGCTGTGCAAGGACATTTCCCATGGACTTTAGATTATAATGTTTTTAATAGTCGGCACTAATGGAGAAAAAACACAATCTCATATTCCAACTCGAGCAATTTTGTGCATCCATACCATCTTTTAAGTAAATAAATATGCATTGAAACAAGAAAACAATGCATCAAGCTATATAATACTTTCTCTGATCTTTGAAATCTAAAACAACAGAAGCAATACCATTGCAAGAAGCCGCTGGAAAGTAACTTCTTGTTGTTGAGCCTCAACTGATAGCATAGCTTCTGTTGCTTCTCTTCCGAGTGCTGACAAAGCCCTTCTAAGCTCTGATAACTTCAATTCAGCATTTTCAAGCTTAGCAGCACTCTCTGTGCTATTAGCAACTTCCTTTGACCTCAGTTGGCGTTTTAGAACTTCAGCAGTCTAGCTGGCAAAATTTATTACCATACAGACGTCTAGAAGCATCAAATGTGTGGATTTATGAAAGAAATAATACCTGACCCTCGACATCCTGACTGATCTTCTTGTAGCGGTAAGTCAAGTGACGAGCATCCTCTAATGGAGCACCCATAACCATTGCCCTTAATGGTTCATAAACCTATTGAGGAAAAAGAACCTTAAACAATGAATTAGGAGACATTTACAAAATTGTACAAAAAATTCAAACTCAGCACAGCTGCTGCTAAATTCACGGATTTAAGTTTCATCTTAAAATTAAGAGCAGAAAAGTACATACCAAAAAACGTATAGCCAGTATATCCTTTTAATATTTCGATGCCCACGTATTACACTATATTTTATACCAATGGGCCATAATTTCAAGTAATTCTAAGATTGTTAAACATGTTTAATGCTTAACCGAAAGTATTTATCTATATGTTGTTACTGAGCCAGATTACCTGTTCACCAAGAACTCTCAGCAGATTCTCCCGCTCCATTTCCATTAAATTGTGAGAATTGCCAAAGTCACTAGAAGCCCTGGCAAGACCATACCCAGAAGCTTGATATTCATCTCCATATTTGCAACAATCTTGAGCTAGCTTTCTTACTGAAGAAATTTACCAAAAACAGATTTCAAATTGGAATTACAATTACTGTTAAAAAACTAATTGTGAGTTTAAAATCTGCTCACATATTTCTATTTGCTTGGAACTAACAGAAATAAAAGCTTCAACACCACGTGCAATATCCCGTTGCAAATGCTATCAAAGTGAAATGGAGAAAAAAAAAATCAGCAACTCAAGTTATTGCAGGCTACTAAGTTTCAACGGTCAAAATCCAAACAATATTGTCATTTTACCTTTGCTGCTCTAGTTGAGCTATACAGAACTAAAAGATTTTGGTGGCATTGATGTTCAGTTTCATCATGGAGGGCTGAATCATGCCCAAAACGCCCACTAAATTGCTTAAGGACTGCCTGTCAAACAAAAGATAACTTTACAAGTTGAGATCAGCAGGCTAGCTCTCTTCACTTGTTCTCTTACTTTCACGGAAATAGGTAACCGTGAGCAACGAGTTAAGTGAGGATAGGATGGTATAGTTTATCATCACAATTCTTCTAATTAAAGCATCATTAAGAACAAAATCTAATAAAACTATCATAATGGTGTCCTAAATTGAGAATGCTCTTACCTAGCAAAATGACTTTCAAAGCACCACCTAAATTTACCTGAGCAATCTCCATCAAAGCATCTTAAAGATCCGTTCATTAATAAAAGAACAATAATATGAATTTAAGGAATGCAAGCTCTATTACCAGATCAGATTGCCAGTTTCAAAAAAAGCTGCTGTTTTAATGGACCTTAAGTAAAGCAAGAGAACAGTTGAAAAATGTTACGACTCATGTTCTAGAAAAAAACTTTTGAAATCTAGTCTCAAGAAAAGTGGATGCAGTTACTAGACAAATCAGATTCAAATTAGGAAAAAACATGCATTATTAAAGAACTAATCGGCCAAAAAATTTACTAACTCTAGACTTACGATTCAAAGTGCAAAAGAAAATCAAGCAGATATGATCTAAAGATACTCTATCCTAGAAAGGGAAGTGTTTCTTGAACAAATATATTATTGTAAATTCTTTGTAAAAGTGGTTTGAAATTTAAATGAATAACAACTTTAGTAATTATCTGTGTGATTTAACGTAGAAAAATTATATTATATTATCTATTTCAAGGAGATAAGTTCGTAGTGAACTTGTTAGATGGAAAATTTTCAGAATAAATCTGGTGATAAACTCGGTGAACTAGCCCCATAGCAAACTCAGCTAATGAATTCCAAGAACTCAACTTCAATAGTGACCAAGCAAAAGTGGCTTAAGGACACACAGGGAAAGTTGGTGAACTCGTTCCATTGAAAATTCAACTCTTTTTCTTTGGTTAAAAAAAAGGTGAGAACAAACATGATTGAGATATTATTGAAGATGTTTGATTAAATAATCACAAATAGACTATGAACTTAAAGTCAACCAGCTATAAAACGAGAGCAGGCATTTTGAAAACATAGATCAATATTAAAAAAACCTTATTTCTTAAGCGACTACTTGACAAGATAAGAAAAATGTAGATCATATTCTTTGCAAACGGACCAGGCCACGGCTTCTATTTCGCGTCCCTCTGTAGCTCGTGTTCTTGTGGAACTTGATGTTTCTAAAAAATTTCCTTCGGAGGTTTGGTTAGACTCTGAGCTCAACGGCTACTTTCAAAAGGTGGAATTTGAAAACCTTCCTATTTTCTGTTCTCACTGTAAAATGCATGGCCACACTTTCAATGAATGTTATAGGTTGCACCCTCATCTTCGAAAAGGTAATGTTGTGGCTAAATCCTCTCACCAAATGTTGAAGTTCCTTCCGATAATGTTAACCTACAACCTGCGGTTCATATTGGTAATGTTAACCTGGATGTTGTGGAGAACGAAGGAATTATTTCTAGCTCTAAAGATGTCCCTTGTACTGATATTAATGGCTCTTTAAATACTTTGAATGATCTTGTACCTGTTTTACTAAACATTCCTGTTACGGCTCAGGTTTCTTGTGAGATTTCTCATCCTAAACAGCTCGAATCTAGTGGTGATGGTAATGACTCCCTTACTGATAAGGTATCCTTGGATAAGCAAGGGTTGATTGATTCTTCGTCTTTAATTGCTATTAATCCTGATGCTTCCATTATTAATCCTTTAACTACTAATGTTGGTGATGATTTATGCGATATTAGTAAGCAGGAACATGCTCATCCTAATCTTCAGATTATTCCTTTTGTTGGTGGTGAGTTCAGTCAAAAGGATTTAGTTGTTTTAGAGAATGCCCATCTTGGGTTACATATTACTGAGATGGATGGGGATGACTCTTTCGAGGATGGTGAGTTCCTCACCCGTGTTAATGGTACAGAATTTTTGCCGGATTGTAAGTCTCCTTCTAACTCTCTTCCTAACTATGATAACTTTACTAATAATGAGGACCTTGAATTTACTGCTACTTGTTTTGCTAAAGATGATTTGGATACTAGCTTTGTTAAAGGGCAAGGTAAACGTGGGAGAAAGAGTAAAAATTTTATGTTACAAACGGGAAGGAATACTAATCTTGTTTTAAAATCTAGTATCAGTACCAGATCTAAAAATATCCGTTAATTTGTTTTTATGGTTAAGTCGATTATTTGGAATGTAAGGGGCATTGGGAGTGCTTCATCTAAGCCACGGGTTAAGAATCTTTGTCGTATTCATGGTATCTCTATTCTGGTTTTGCTTGAACCCCTTGTTAATGTTTCCAAGTTAACTAGTACTGCTAAATTTCTTGGTTTTAAGCATGCGACGGCTAATTGTGCTAATAAGATTTGGGTTTTTTGGAAAGATCCGATTTATATCGATGTTATTGGTAATTTTAGCCAAGTGCTGCATTGTCATATTGATGTTTTTAATATTAAGTGTTATGCTTCTTTTGCTTATGCGACTTCTTCTCGTGGCATTAGGAAAGTTTTGTGGGATCAGTTAGCTGATTTTTGTAGTTTGCCTTATGGACCGTGGCTGGTAGGGGGTGATTTTAATGTCATCTCCTCTCCTTCTGACTGTTCTGGGGGTTCTTCCCCTAACTCTTATTCCATGGAAGATTTTAATAATATGATTATTCACTGTAATCTCATTGACATTGGTTATTCTGGTAATCAGTTTACCTGGAATAGAGGTCGGCTTTAGCAAAGATTGGATCACATTTTATTTAATAATTGCTGGATTAATTCTTTTACTTCTGTCTTTGTTGAGCATCTTAGCCGCACTCTCTCGGATCATTCTCCTTTGCTTCTTACTTTTAATGCTAATCAGATTAATGATGTTCCTCAATTTTGTTTTCAAAATATGTGGCTTCAGCATGAGTCATTTTTTGGTGTTGTTCAAGATAATTGGAATGCTTGTCTTCATCCTTATAATTCTATTGGGGGTATGAAAAGGCTTTGGTTTAAATTGAAGAGGCTTAAGCAAGTCTTAAATTGGTGGAACCGCCATGTTTTCAAAAATATTTTCACTAATATTTTAAATGCTGAAGATTTGGTTAATGATAGAGAAAGTTTTTGCCTTGATTATCCTACTGATGCTAATTTTGCCTCTCATAGAGAGGCTAAAGCTAACCTTTCTAATCTTCAGGCTCAAAAAGAGACTTTTTGGAAACAAAAGGTTGATTCTAAGTTCTTGGTGGAAGGTGATAATAATACTAAGATCTTTCATGCTCTGGTTAATCATAAACGTGCCTCTAATTCTATCCTTAAGATTGCTCGTGATGATGGGTCCCTTACAGATAATGGTGAGGAAATTTCTTTGTTGGCTATTCAGCATTTTACTAATAGACTCAATAAAAATTTTTCTCCTTCTAAATTGATTAACCCGGCTATTATTGCTTCTCTTGTTTCGGAGGTGGAGAATGTGATGCTTTCTAGCCCCCCTTCTTTTGAGGAATTTAAAACTACTGTTTTTTATATGAATTGCAATTCTGTGGCTGGCCCTGATGGTTTTACTACTAAATTTTTTTAAAAAACTTGGGATATTATTAAGAATGATCTTTGTGCTGCTGTCTTGGATTTCTTTGGGGGTCCATATGCTAAGTATTTTGCTTCTACTTCTATTTTTCTCATCTCTAAGAATTGTAATGCTTCTTGTTGGGATGATTATAGACCTATTAGTCTTTGCACTTGTGGGCTCCGAAAATTCGGCCCCAGCCTCCACTCGCTTTTCTTATTCGGCGAGGGAGTTTTAACGAACTAAGTTCCGAGGTAAATTTTGGAAGGCAGATGGGTTTGTAGATAAGACACTACCCAGAGATTTCGCCCTCATTTTGCGAGGACTTTATGATCTGAGTTCTGGTTTCCTATAGGCGCAAGCCCCTATAGTTAATTACCCCTCCCGATCACGAGAGAGAACTTTCGATTAAGGCTAGTCGTCAATCAGATAGTAGAGAATACGTGTTATCTGGCATATAGTAGCAGCAATGAGTTTGAGATTGGAAAGATTGGATTGGGAAAATTGGATTTAAATTTGGGTATTTGGAAATGTTTGGAAAGTTTGGAAATAGTTGAGAATTTGGGAACTTGAAATCTTGGAGGATTTGATATTAAAAATAGAAATTACACCATCTTGCACTTAAAGCGGATGGTGGGGGAATGGATGATGGGCCCGATCAAGATCCCATGGTTCCGTCATCCCGGGCCACCGTGGTCCCTGGTCTACTTAGTCAGAGGAGGTAGTCGACCCAACCTGACAGAAGGATCCTTGTCGGCAGCCATGGGTTGCTTCGTCCAAGGGAACCTTGTAGACCGGGGTTGGATGTTTGTCTAAGGGGACAAATTTGAATCCACCTTAGCTAACAGAGGGCTTTGTGCCCTATCGATCATATCCTATTGATTCATATCTCAAGGATTTAACGCCATTAAGAAGCGTATTGGCTCTGGCCATAACCGCTATCTGTGGTGCCATTTGGCGGCAAAACCACTCGGTTCAGAGGGCCCCGGGTCATAACCGTTTACCTGCAGTGCCATTTGGCGGCGAAACTGCCGGTTAGAGGACACGTACCACGTCCTTACTGGCAAAAGATTGTTTGAGAATGGATCCTAGTGATATTTTCGACTAGGCATTTGGCTCTTTGTGAGCTAGAGTAAATTTCAATTTGTCCGCCTCGACAAACTGTTGCGGAGGGCGGATGGATTTTGCTTTAAGTTTTTTTGATGGATTTATTTCATTTTAAAATATTTTTGGAATTTTGGGATTTTGAGATTTTGTGAGTTTTGGATATTTGTGGAATTTTGATACTTGTATGGACATTTGGATTTTGGATGATCTTTGGAATTTTTGGATTTGGATTTTTATGAGTTTTTGGCGAGCTATGAAATATTTGGAAATATTTGTGAACCCCTCCGGTTGAGATTTACATTCAACACGGCCATCATCGGGGTGTTTGGGGGTCATTTCTATTTGTAGCTTGAACCTTGTCAACTCAATCGAGCTATTGACTGAGGATTCGGGTTTCGTAGGCTTCGTGCCCTTTGATAGTGAATTCTTATTGTGTAGGCCTTAAAGGCCCGATATGAATGTTTTAAAGCAAATACGCCAGTCGCAACACTTTATATTGCTTAAGGTTCGAACCCTGTCGACTTCTATTGACCCGTATAGAAGGATCGACCTTGAATCACTTGTCAACCCGCGCATCATCCCTAAACGTCACGTGTGTACCAATAACACGCTCGCGGGGCCCATGCGGGTTTATTAATTATTTTTACCCCTTTAGTGTACCTATGTGTATACAATTTATAGTGCACGTGCAGGGGTACTTTGAAATAAATTGTAGACACCTTCTGTCTGCTTGTACGAATGTTGCAGATTGGTGGCTGGCGTAGCAGCTTCTGGATAGAATTATTCGCTGCTTCGTACAGGATGAACGTCGTGCACTATTTGTGATTTTTGTAGCGGGTCATAGTGCACTAACTATCTCTTGCCTTTTGCTTGTTGTTGATGTCTTGTGTTTTGTCGAAGATTATATTTTGCTTGTATATGACATTTTGCATACTATGAGAGACTTCTACATAATCGCTAGTATTATCCAAAATAATTTTTCGATCATCATAGCTCCCAAGGAATAGTTTGTATTGTGTACAAGTGAGCCGACCTCAATTGTAGTGACTATATCGCAACCTTAATTGCCAAACACCTCGGTATCTGTTCTTCCATTGGATGGTTGTTAGTTGTAGAGATGCCACAAGGAACCTATCACACTCGTAGAGCACATATCATTTATTTTACAGATCAATTTGATTAATGCCCGAGTTGCTTCAGTTCAAACATTCCTCATTTGTGTACACTTGAGATCTCTTTTACTATGTATTTTCTTGAGATCAAATTGTTGCTAATGATAGTAATACTATTGCATTTCTTTATGCGTCACTTGTAAGATTCATATAAGCGCCATACATCTTTCCTCGTAGTTATGCTCATATATGCTTATGTATGCATTCACAATTATGTCATATTGACCTACATTTGTAAATAAGCATCACAATTGTGTGAAGATTGTTGGGAGTCTCTACCGATTATTTTTTTCATCTGAAATTCAATTGGTCTTCTCCTTGCATTGTGATTATATACTCACTTATTAATGTATATACAGCAATTTGATTATTACCCAAACTTGGGTTTAGTTATTTTAAGATTGAAATCATCCATAACCCTTCATTTGAGTTCAAAGATGAGTTCTTATCCAGTGTTTATAGTCTCGCTTTGTGTTCGAGTGCAAGTTCTATATCCTTGCCAAATTGTTCAAGTTTATGTCACTTCGCATGAGTTCCGAGTCCGATCCAATAAATGGAGTTCAAATCAAGTTCTATGTCTTTGCCCAAATTGCATCAAGTTCATAGATTCTTTTGATGTTCAAAAGCTTACAAGTTAATTTTAAGTTCTCTGTGTTGTCTTATAGCTTGAGTCCAAATTCATTAAAAAGTCCTTGCAAGTCAGGATTGTCTCTTTACTTGGTTCGAACCAAGCTCTTGCAAAACATGATTCAAGTTCGTTATTCTATGTATGTGCTTAAAGTCCCTGTTGTTACTGATTCAAGTCCAAATGCACAAGTTTCAAGTTCAATCTCATTTGCACATTTTTTATTATGGGATTCAAGTTAATTAAGTAGATTAAGTAAGTCACAAATCTACATCTGCTCAAGTCTTGTCTGTATTGTCAAACAAATATTTTCGGCAGCCTCCCGGCGTCTCCCCGATTTAGGGAAAACAAGAGGCAGCACTACCGCCACGCACCAAAAACGGTGACGGTGGTGTTTGTAAGACCTCAACGACGGTTGCCTATTATTATTTGTTCTCCCACCACTGGCCACAAATGACGTGTCATGTGGGTTTTAAAAAGTATTTTATATAAAAGACTAATCATGTTTGCGTATTCCCCTTGCCCGGGGTACTTATAATGGACCCCCGTTACGCATACGTGCCGCCATGGGTCCGATCCCTACCAATGGCCAACAAAGCGTGCATAGACAGTCGTACCGATTTGCCACTTGAATACATGAAGTAGGGTTTTGAGTTTAGAAGATTCATACCTACCGACGTGGGATTAGTCCGTGGATGACACATGGATCGAGGTCCACTCGCCCTACTCAAATGCGTAGGTGTCCGCACGAGTTCCCTCCTACCACGGCCAACAAAGGCGTCTTAGTGGTTTTTGCCGTGTCCGACACGACGAACCGAGGTAAAGAGAGTGGAGGGGATTAATTTTATTTTATTAACCTTAATTTATAATAATTAAATTAATTAAAAGAATATGAAAATAATTATTATTTAGTAATATATTATACTATATCGATAATTAGTAGTTAATTATAATTAAAATAATTAATTTTGATTAATTAAAATTAATTAATAATAATTAATTAAAAGATAATTAGTTGTGATTAAATAATTAATCATAACTAATCATCATTATTTAATTAATTATAATTAAAATAATTTATTTTAATTAATTAAAACTAATTACATATTAATTTTAATTAACTATAATCAAGATAATTAATCATAATTAAATAACTAATTATAAACAATTATCATTATCATTAATTAATAATTATTAATTTATAATTAAAAATAATTATATAATAATTATAATAATAATAAAAAAACAAATCATTTTCTTCTCCCTTTTCTGTTCGGCATAGTAACGGGATTTGGCCGAAAGAGCGTGAAAGGGAGGGAATTACCTTCACGGTAAGGGAGCTCCCGTTGTTTGCTTCCGCTCAAAATGTTGTAACTTCCGATCCCAATAGGAGATGGAGATCGTGGAAGGAGCAAAGTCGAAGGGCACGAAGGAGCTGAAGAAGGGCTCGGGTCTCTCTCTCTCGGTTTGGGCTGAAGGTCGGAGGAGGACGGGGAGTCGTGGATGTCGGGAGGAGAAGCAGGTAAGGGGGCGATGGGATGGGAGTTGGGGTCGGTCGTGGAAGCAGGGGCGTTCGATCGTGGGATTCGCGAACGAGAAAAGAGCAGCCGGAGGTGTCCACTCGATTGGCTTTTAAAGGCGTTGAAGAGCGACGATCGAGAGCGGGATTCATGCAGGAATCGCGGAGATGAGACGCAAGCGGCGCCGACTCAGCGTATCCTCGGCAGGATTCGTGGACCCGATGGCTTACAGGTATTTTGATTGATTTTTTTTTTGTTCTGTTGGTGAATACCTAGAGGTCAACAGCACTTTTTTCAATAAACTGCTTTCTAAAATTTTCATGTCTAGGTTATCTACTGTTCTTCCCAACATCATTTATCAGTTTCAAATGGGCTTTGTTAAAGGTCGTTCTATTTATGATAATATTTTGCTAGCTCAAGAATTTTGCCATGATTTGGATAATAAGGTGAGGAGTGGTAATTCTATCCTCAAGCTGTACATTTCCAAAGCTTATGATAATATTAATTGGCAGTTCATTTATAACATCCTGCAGTCTTTTGGTTTCAATTTAGATTTTATTAATCTTATTAAGAACTGTATTGAGGGGTCCTACTTTTCTATGATTATTAATGGCAAAAGTTCGGGTCTTTTTAAGTCTTCTCATGGGTTAAGACAAGGTGACCATATGTCCCCGGCGCTCTTTATTATTGTTATTGACTACCTTTCTAGGAGTATCGCTAGCATGTTTGATTGTCATCCTAACATGTTTTTCAAAACTAAGGGGGGCTTCCCTATTTCTCACCTGTGTTTTGCTAATGATTTTATCATTTTCATGAATGCCTCTCGGCCTAATAGTGTTAGACTTATGAAATTTTTTCAAGATTTCTACAATAGTAGTGGTTTATCCTTAAATAATCACAAAAGTTGTTTTATTATCCCTAATAGTATGAAGAGGAACCGTATTCCTATCATCAAGAATCTTACTGGTTTTGTGCATGGGCAGTTAGCTATTAAGTACCTTGGTATTCCTTTATTTAAGGGTATGAAAAAGTCTTTTTTATTCAATGATTTAATTGCTTCTGTTCAGCATAAACTTATGTCTTGGGAATCTAATTTTTTGAGTTATGGGGGTAGGCTTACTCTTATTAAAAGTGTTCTATGTTCTCTTCCTGTTTATTATTTTCAAACTATGCTTCCCACTAAATGGGTGTGTAATCGTATTGATATTATCCTTAACAAGTTTTTTTGGAAAAGTGCTGCTACTAACACTAAAATTACGTGGGCCTCCTAGGATAAATGCTATGGTATTTTGAATGAGGGAGGCCTTGGCTGTAAATCTATGCACGATCTGACTCATGCTTTTTCTTATAAACTCTGGTTCAATTTCCGTGCTAATCTTTCTTTATGGGCTAAGTTTATGAATTCTAAATACTGTGGTATGAAGCATCCTTCTACTTGCTATGTTAATAATGGTGATTCCAAAGTTTGCATAGAATGTGTTAGATTAAATTGGAGGTGGAGCCTCTCATTTCATGGGGCCTTGGTTGTGGTAATGTTTTTTTCTAGCAGGATAATTGGCTGAATCTGGATTCTATTGACTCTCTTATTAATTCGTCCTCCATTGAGAATGTTAAGGTGAGCCACTTTATTTCTAACAATGGTTGGGATGTTAATAAGCTTACCGATGTGGTTCCTAATGCTATTATTCAAGTGATTCTCTCTATTCCGATTAACACTGATTCTAATAATGTTATCTTATTTAAGTTAGCAAATGATGGCTTATTTAGACTGAAAGATGCTTGGCATAATTTTAGAATTAAAAAGGAGGTGAGTTTAATTTACTCTAGGATCTGGCATAAAAATATCCCAGCTACGGTCTCTACCTTTGTTTGGAGAATTTTAAATAATTTTATTCTTACGGATGATATTATGTCTAAACGTGGTTTTTTCATTACTTCTAAGTGTCATTGATGTTTCCATATCGAGAATATGCACCATGTCTTTGTGTCTGGGCCTATTGCGATTAAAACCTGGTGTTTCTTTGATGATCTTTTTAAGCTTAACAAGTTTAAGGGGACTTTGTCTATTAATGAGCTGATTCAAATTTGGGAGGTGAATTATAAAGGTCATGTTAGGAATGTTACCTTTTCTTTGATCTTTTGGTATCTTTGGTTGGAAAGGAACAATGATGTGTTCAATGGTATTAAAATGGAGGCGTCCAGAGTTATTCATAATGTGAAAGACAAGTTATTTCGCCTAGTTTCTATTAATTTAATCTCTAGGAAAGGCTTTTATCAGTATTATCATGTTGCTTCCACCCTTGGTTCTAATTTGCAACAGTTTTCTACTAATTCTAGGCCTCGGGTGGTTGTTTGGGTTAAGCCGAGGATGGGCACTTTTAAACTTAATATTGGTACTGAGGTGGTTAACACTTCTTTAGGATGTGGTGGTATTATTAGAGATGGCTATGGTAATTTCATCATTGGTTTTGCGGGGCCTCATTCTGGCAATTTTCGGTTGGCCATTTTGAACTCTATTATCTATGGGTTAAATTGTTGTCTTTCTCTAGGTATTTACAGCATTACTATTGAGGTTAACTGTCTTCTGGATGTTCAATGTTTAATTTGTGATGTGGATGGTCCTTGTGCTCCTGAGGTGTTTTACATTAATCGTGCTATCAAGTTCTTAACTATTAATGTTCATACTGATTTTTCTTATGTGCCTAAAGATGGGAATGCCTGTGCTAGGTGGCTTGCTCGGGTTAGCGCAGGTAATTCTGGTTTTAATGACTTTGTGGAAGCTAATTCACCTCTTCCCCTTAGAGGCCTTATTAATCTGGATAAAATTTCTACGCCTTATGTTAGTATTTAGTTGGCTCTTGTCCAGCTTTTGGGTTTTGTTTTATGTCCAGCTACTCTGCTGTTTTGCTTTGGCTTGCTGAGTTTTTTTTGGTTGATGGCCTTTGTTCTGATTTATGGTCTAGAGAATCTGGTTGTGTTTGTCCATTTGGGTTCCTGGCTCCATTCTGTTGGTTGGAGCTTTGTCTGTAGGTTTTGGTTGCTGGTTGTGTTTTTTTCCTTCTTCGTTAATTTGGGGTTGTTTGCTGGGTTGTCTGTTGGTTTTTGTTTTCCTTTTCTGGGTTGGGTTTGGCATTTTGGTTTCCTGCTCTTATTTTGTTGTTGGGTGGGAGCCTTGTTGTTTGGATTCGTTGTTGGTGCGGGTTGGTTTTGATTGTTGCTGTTCCTCCGTTTCCATGGTGGATTACTTGGGTTCTTCTGGCCCTTGCTGGACTCTTAATATTTTGATCTGCTATTATGCTGGTGGTTATTCTGCGATCTTTGTTTTAGGGCCTTTTTTGGGGGTCTACCACAATTTTGATGGTTTGAGGTGGGGTGACCTTATCTGTTCTAAGGGGTTTTTGCTGTCCATTTGTGATATGTCTGGTTGGAAGAGGGCGGGTTTTAATGTTATTCTTTTCAGGGCTATTTATTTTACTCAATTCTTGTTGGTCTTTTGCAGGGATACCTTACAAATTTCCTTTGAGTGGGATTATTTCTTTATTGGTATGTGCCCATCTTCGCTCTTTTCCTTTGTGTTGTTTTTTCTTCTTTTTTGCAGGTGTTTTTTGGATCCTTCAGTATTGCAGTAATTTTTGGATATGGTAGCCTATGCTGATTGTTGTTTTGATCTGTCTCCCCATTTTTTGAGTGTTCACCCTTGAGCACCGTAGAATGTACCTAGGCTTCATTGTATTCTAGTTTAGTAGGGATCTTGAACTTTTAGGTTTTTTTTATTTTTGGATTGTAGCTCTTTTGAGCATTAGTCAAGCTCGAGGTCCCTTTAAGGACCTTGTAATTTCTCCTGTATATTAACGCGTAGGCCCCGCCGTGGGTTTCCCCTAAAAAAAAAATCTCGCTTATAAGAAGCAACAAGTGGCTCGTAGTGCAGCACTATAATTCATCTACAAGCAAGTACATTCAACCTTACAAGCTACAATGGTTAGCGAAGATGTATTCAAAAAGTCTGAGGCAAATGTTTCCTTCATACAATCAACATCACTGGATTGGGAGAGAATACACCGACTCTCTTCAAACCGAAGAATTTGACATGCAACAAATACATCAGTCTCCTTGTGGCCAATCTGTAAACAACACTAGTCTACATCTAGGAACATATATATTGTCTATATGTAATGATAAAAGATTCTTCTTGCATACAATCACTTGCTCGTGGATCAAAGCAGAAATGTTTACAAGCAATAATGAATATACCAATTCACTTACAAACAATATGTTGGGAGATCACAACCTCTCTCTAAAGTCAACTTGCAAGCACAACCAATGCTCCATAATGCATACAGTAAGTAACTCATGAAGGTGATGATGGTTTAGAATGCACAACAAAGATGTTAACCCGTGCCACCAAAGGAGGTTCTGATGATAATACTAGTAAATATAGTAAATCATTAATCAACTTGCATGTGGATGATGGCGGGGATATCATTTATGATGAAACCCCTATGCATATGGGTACTCATGCGACGCAAATATTTGAAAGAAATGGCAATGATCTATAATACATGTGCAATCCTACAAGCTATTGTAGGGGAACCCTTCATTCTTATAATGATCATATCTATCAATAACAATGGTGAATGCATTGTTAGTATGATAGATTCTTTGTAGGAAAGATATGGAAGATCATGATGAATACAAGGACTTACCATCAATAGTGGAAAGTACATGTTATGCATAATAGTATACACAAGCGGGTTATGATCAACATGTTGTGAAAACCACAACACCCTTATAATCAATCACTGTTCAACGTTAAACAAATACATTGAGCCATTACAAGCAAAGATGGAGGATATATAGTGGATGTAGCCTCCTACGAGATGTAGGCTCTTACGAGTTATCGTAGAAAACCCATTGCACGCTTGATCTGATATTCACAAGCAAGATGCTAAAGGATCACAACAAATGCAAGCACCTACGGGTTAAAGTATGAGATTCGTTAGTGCACTACAATCCACCTGCAAAAAACAACAAGTAATGCACGACAGTCTATCTATACAAAGCAGCAAATAACTCAATCTACAAGCTGCTACGCCACACCACCAAATCTGCAACCTTCGTACAAGCAGACAGAAGACGTCAACAAAGTCTGAAATAAATGCCCCCGCACATACACTATAATATGTATGCACATAGGTACACTAAAGGGGTAAATACAATCACAAAACCTGGATGAGCCCCGGCGAGCATGTTATGGGTATACAAGTGACGTCTAGTGATGCTACGCGGGCTAAATGATGAATCTATGTTCGAACTCAATTCTTCCCGATATGGTTCGAAACATTAAATAAGTATGCGGTCACGAGGTCGATCAGGATATTTATTTTATACATTCATATTAGACCTTCAAGGTCCTTTATAAGAAAGATTCATCAATAAAATCTTTCACTCGCATGGGGCCCGACGAGCATGTTATTGGTGCACACGTAACGTCTAGAGATGCTGCGCGGGTCAACAAATTTGAACTCGATCCTCCTATGTAGGTAAAAAGGAGTCGACAGGATTTAATTATAAAATACCCCCAAGCACCCGCATGGGCCCCGACAAGCGTGTTATAAGTATACACATGACGTCAGGGGATACTGTGCGGCTCAAAAAGTAAATTCAAGTTCGAACCCGATTCTTCTATGCAGATCAATAGGAGTTGACAGGATTCGAACCATCAAATAAATATACGGTTATGGGGACAGATATATTTATTTTAATACATTCATATTAGGCTTTCAAAGTCTATAATAATGAAAATTCACTAACAAAGCATAAAGCCTACAAAACTCAATTCTCTATCGATAACTTAAGAGAGTCGATAAGGTTCAATCCATAAATATAAGAGACTTCAAAGTCACCCCGATGATGGCCGTGTTGAATGTTTATCACAACCGGAGGGGTTCAAAAACCATCTCAAATGCCTATAAACTTCCACAAAATTCAAATTCCTACAAAAATATAAGTGACTTAAAAGTCACCTCGATGATGGCCATGTTGAATGCTAATCTCAACTGGAGGGGTCAATTCCAAATAATTCAAAATACCACTCCAAATACACAAAAATCCAAACTTCCAAAAATCATCAAAATCCAGATATTTAAATTTGAAATCAACCGTCAAAATACTTAAAGTAAAATTCATCCACCCTCTGCAACAGTTTGTCGGGGTGGATAGACAAATTAAAGTTACTTCAGCTCACATGGAGCTAATGCCTAGTCGAAAATATCACAATGATCCATTCTTAAACAATCTCCTGCAAGTAAGAACGTGGTACGTGTCCTCTAACCGGCGATTTTGCCGCCAAATAGCACCGCAGGATAAACAGTTATGACCCGGGGCCCCCTAAACTAAGTGATTTTGCCGACAAATGGCACCACGAAATACCGATTATGGACAGAGCCAATACGTTTCTTAGTAGCATCAAATCCTTGAGATATGAATCAGTAGGATATGATCGATATGGCACAAAGCCCTCTGTTAGCTATGGCGGATTCAAATTTATCCCCTTAGACAAATATCCATCCCAGGTTTACAAGATACTCTTGGATGAAGCAACCCATGGTTGCCGACAATGATCCTTCTGTCAGGTTGGGTCGACTACCTCTTCTGACTAAGTAAAACAGGGACAATGATAGCCTGGGATGACGAAACTATGGGATCTTGATCGGGTCCATCATCCATTCCCCCACCATCCGCTTTAAGTGCAAGATGGTGCAATTTTCAATTTTTAAATATCAAATCATACAACCTTCCAATTTCCACATTTTTATGTCAATGCTGCTACTATATGCCAGATGCACGTATCTCTATGTATATGATTAACGACTAACCTTAATCGAAAGTTTCCTCTCATGATTGGGAGGGGTAATTAACTATAGGGGCTTGCGCCTATAAGAAACAAGAACTCAGATCATAAAGTCTTTACAAAATGAGGGCGAAATCTCTGGATAGTGTCTTATCTACAAACTCATCTGCCTTCCAAAATTTAACCCGGAACTTAATTCCGTTAAAACTCCCCTAAAGAAGGAAAAGCAACATCGGGCGGAGGCCGGAGCTAAATGTTTGGAGACCACAAATTTAATCTCAGCCTAGGATTAAGTTTAAAAGTTATGAGTCCGTTCCTTAAAACCAGGGCCCTAAGCAGACATATAGGCTACATTTAAGCTTGAGTGTCATTATAAGTAAACTGAGGTAAAGTAAATAAAATCTCATACCTCCTAAATATTTTTAATAATATGAGTTTCAATAATTTAACTCTTAACAAAATTAAAATTTTCATTTAAGGATTACACTTGAAGTCAATTAACTTCAAATACTTATGTACAAAAGATATTTTATGATGAATAAAACGTCATCTTTTAAACTCCACTGCAAAAAAGATTTGCATAACAATAAGGGCAATCCATTATAAGTGGCGAGTTGATGCATCCTGAAAGTAAAAACAGCAAATAAAAGAGAAGAATAGTATGGGAATACAAAGATATGACTGATTTTTTTATTTCTCTTTCAATAATAAAGCAAGATACAATTGATCTACTATTCGAGAGATAGATCAGCTCTCCCACAAACCCTAGACGCTGCTAGGAACTCACAACAAACTCTAGGATAATAAACTCAGCAATATCATACCCTAAACCATAGACAAACTCCACCATAAACAGACCTACCTAAAACACAAAAATAAAAAATATCCCTAAAAAACAATAACATAATTAGAACCTTCATAATCAGCAAAAACATAATTTATGAAACCTTTCTAGATAAATAGAACATTCCTAATCAACATATATATAATTTAGGAAACCTTCCTAAATAATTAAATATGATTTAGGAAACATTCCTAAATAATTAAACTTGATTTAGAAAATTTTCTTAAATAATTAAATATATTTTAGGAAACCTTCCTAAATAATTAAACACTTCCTCAATAACATAAATACAATTAGAAAACTTTCCTAAACAACTTCCCCATTGATTAGGAACATTCCAGAATAATTTCTCTTGATTAAGAACTTTCCTAAACAACTAGCTCTTGAATAGGTATCTTCCTAAATAGTTCCCCCTTCCTAGCTAGGGGGGTGCCCTAGCATATCAATACTGTCTCCCCAAAAAAGCACCTAATCCTCATGATACCAATTTGATGCATCTTGAAAGTAAGAACAACAAATAAAAGAGAAGAATAATGTGAAAACGCAAAAATAGGGCTGATTGTTTTATTTCTCCTTCAAAAATAAAGCAATGTACAATTGATTTACTATTCGAGAGGTATATCAGCTCTCCCACAAATCCTAAACGCCACTAGGAACTCACAACAAATACTAGAAAAATAAACTCGGCAATATCATACCCTAAACCATAGATAAACTCCCCCTTACATAGCCCTAAAACACAATTAGAACCTTCTTTATAAGTATATACATAATTTAAGAAACCTCTCTAAATAAATAGAACATTTCTAATCAGCATAAACATAATTTAGGAAATCTACCTAAATAATTAAACATGAATTAAAAAAGTTTCCTAAACAATTAAACATGATGTAGGAAACTTACCTAAACAATTAAACATATCTTAGGAAACTTTTATATACAATTAAACACTTCTTAAATAGCATAAACACAATTAGGAAACTTTCTTAAATAGCTCCCCCTTGATTAGGAACCCTCCTAAATAATTTTCTTAATTAGTAACTTTCTTAAAAAACTCCCTCTTGGGTAGGAACCTTCCTAAACATCTCCCCATTCTTGGCTATGGGCCCCTCAGCATATCAATACTCCCTCCCAAAAAATGCACCTTGTTCTAAGGTTGAAGGATGGGAACTATCTCCTAATCAGCTCGAAAGGTTCCCATGTGACTTCATGCTCTGGCAAATCCTTTCCCTTGATAAGTACCTTCTGAACAATAAACCCATGATGTTGAGAACGAATTGAGAGATTTTTGTTAAGGGGAACAAAATGCACGACACACTTATGCCTAACAGGAACAAAATGCACGTTGAAGTTGACGTTATTTTGCGTCGACCCGACCCCGATCAAGTCAATTCGAGCCTGAATGGGCCTGGTCGTGCTCAATTAACTTAATAGAGCGTCGTCCAGCAAAATTTAACTTAAATTGGAACCTAATTTAATCAAATTAAATCCAATTTTATCAAATTAAAATCAAATTAATTGAAATTGACCTAAATCGATCGAATCGACTCAAATACAGTTCAAATCAAACCCAATCAAGCCTCGTCGAACTAAATTCAACGCCAATTCAAGTTAAATTTTACAAAACTGACTATCGGACGCAATTGAACCAAAATGGGTTTGGGCCGAGTCCAATTTGAACCTAGTTTCAACTCAATTGGTCCAATCTCAACCAAATTAAACTTTCCAAATAAGTTTCTTCATCTAACGGCTCAGATTTATCCAAAGTTTCAAACTTTGCCACCATTTTCCAGTCAAATCTTCTCATTTCGGAGAACGACTATAGTAGAGAACGTAGAAATACCTTATTCTGCCACAAAAAATCTCTATCTTTCGGCATAATCACTCGAGCAGGCATGGCCTTGTTTTGGCTCATGGAGAAAGCGGAGAAAACGTGAGGAAGAGCGGATTATATTTCCATTCCATTCATCCCTTTCTATGTGTGTTCGTCCAAGCCATAGCATAAGAAAGAAAAGGAGTGAGCGGGAAATAAAGGTCTTCGTGCCCTATTCTTTTTGTCCCCAAGCAGCAAGCAGAGAGAAGAGAAAGAAGAGTTGAACGACTCTTCTTGGCTTCGTGTGGTTCTACCAGGTGGAACCGGGCCGGCTCCCTTTCATGTCTCTCCCAGGCGGACCGAAGACCCCGTCCAAGTCGTGACTCTCCCAGGTGTTTGAGCATCTTCGGCCGCAAAACCCTTCCAGACGTCCGAGCCCTCTCAGACCGTCGAACATCCTCAGGCTGTCGGGCTCTTTTAGAACCACTATAGCTCTTCTTTGCTGCAATTAGAGAAGGCGGAAGGCTTCTTCTCCTTCCTCCTTAAACTTCGATGGAGGAGGTTTTTGGAAGCTTTCAAACAGCAAAGGCGACTTCCAGAGGATCTTGGACGGTGGTGACGACATCTGGAGTAGCTATGACAGTGGTCTTCTTCCTTCCAAAGCAGCTTGGACAACAACCCTCTTAGTCTTTCTTGCCTTTTGACAAGCGAGTGCATTGTGGTTTGCGCCGTGACAACCCTGCGAGGTAAAACCCTTAAAACTTAGCGAAACCTAGGTTCTTAAAGCCAATGGTTGTATAGCTGACGGTCCAAAGCCTTAGGTCCCCAGAAACCTTGTATTTTACTTTCTAAACCTAAGAAAATCCCATTTAATTGGGGAAATACTGTGGTTTTCATCTAATGGCCCTCATGTGAGAGCCAAAAGAAGTTGTCGTTGCGTGTAGGTATGTTTGATTGATTCCCACATCTCTCAATTGCATGCATTAGCATTCATATTGCTTTCCAACCGTCACCTACAAATGAACCATAAACTAGGTGATGTTTTCCCATCTCAAGACAAATATTGAGGTGTAGGTTTCCTTACATTGCTAGGCATGTTTTTCTCCTTAAATCAAACGTCATGACAAAATTTACAAGAAATTTGGGGTTTCACACTTGTTAAATTTGTAGATTTTCCATGATTTTGATGAATGCTCAAAATGTACTAAGGTTGATTTCAAATATATAGCATACTTGTTGTAATATTTAACATGAATCCCCAAAGATTTATGTTGCAAATCCTAGGATTGGTAGAGCTATTGAAATTCATATTTGGTGTCTTGTGAAGCCTATGGAGATCATAACAAATAAGCACCTCAAATTCATAGAATCCCTATAATTGGAGATGTTTGTTCATGCTTCTAATGCACCAACATATAAAAAAGTTCCCAAGCTTCAACTAGTTTGATTGTATGCATCTTTCTTTCAAAGCTTAGATTATAAAAGTGATTTACATATACAAAGTACACATATGTGTTGAAGCTTGTAAACTTTTGTAGAATTTTGCAAATGTTTGGAGGTAAATTTAATCATTTCGGAAAGAATCTTATGTTGTGAGATTTCTCATTAATCCCCCAAGGTCTATGTTGGAATCCCACATGGAAAACAAAATTGATTAAGCTCATAGACAATATTTTGCAAGTAAAAATAGAAGTGAACATTTTAGATTGTTGCATGTCTAAAGATTTGCAAACTCACTAACATGTTTATCGAATCTCTAAATACTTGTGAAAGAAGGGTGGAATACTTTATGATTTTCAAAAGCTCATAGATTGTACCCCACTACATACTAAAGTTGATAATCATATTTGATGCAATTTAAAAGTTGGTTGATTAATGATGAACAATTTAAACATCAAAACATCTCAGACAATAAAAATGATGAATATTTTCATGCAACTCCTATGTTTCTTCTAGATCATATCAAATTGATCTTTAGGATATTCCTAGAAGCTTCCAAGTCTCCTAGATCATATTAAAATTGATTTAGAAAACTCTTTAAAACTTTAGGATTCAATCAACTCTTTCCGTGAGTCCAAAACATTCATGGAAGAATGGGAAACTTTCTTTCTCATGCACATCCTTCTTCAAACTTGATGCTTGGAACTTCCTCAAAGTTTTAAGTTCTATGTTGCATGAGTTAACAAATATAAAGAGTTTTCTTTCAAAAGCTTTTTTCTCCTCATGTGTAATCTTTTGGAGCTTTAGCACAAATACTCTTTGAATAAGATAATGTATCAAAAATTTTATTGTATGAACAATCGCATAGAACTCAACATCGTAAGTCAAATATCGGGATCGGGTATCATTGAGTTTTCGCTAAAAAAGGCAATAGGTTGACCCTCTTGACTAAGGACAGCTCCTATGCCTACATGGGATGTTTCATAGCCTACTCCGAACATCTTGTTAAAATCAGGTAACCTAAGAGCAAGTGTTTGGCTCATTTTTGTCTTAATCAAATGAAATACTTATTCAGCTTCAGGGGTCCACCTAAAAGTTCCTTATTAAGACAGTCAGAGATGAATGAAATCAAAATACTAAAATTTTTCATAAATCTTCAATAAAAAGAGGCTAATCCATGAAATCCTCTTACTTCACTAATAGTGTTCAGAGTTGGCCAGCTCTGGATTGATTCATTTTTAATGGGGTTCACTTTAATATCATCATCAGAGATAATATATCCAAGGAAAGTAAAACTAGGAGTCATAAAAGAGCACTTTTTCAAGTTGATGTATAAGCATTGTTCTCCTAAAGTTTGAAGGGCGTGTCTCACATGTCTAAGATGGTGGGACAAGTGCTATAAATCAGGATGTCATCAAAGTAAACCACAACAAATTTTCTAATAAAATGACGGAGGATATGATTCATGGTTCGCATAAATGTGCTAGGAGCATTTGATAGGCCAAAGGGTATGACAAGCCATTAGTAGAGTCCTTTCATTGTTTTGTGCATGAGAGTTGCTTAGATTTAGGGCATCCATATTATTATCCATTGTTTCCATTTGTTGTTGGTTAGCCATTTGTGGCATAATCATTTGTTGTCATTCCACTTCTTGAATGTTTTGATTATTCTTTTTTTTAAGGGAAAGAAAGACTCTCACTACAACCTAGGCTCTGATACCAAATTGATGAAATATAAGTTTTTAAAACCAAGTAGGAGAACATTATGATTACAACAGGACACTTCCCTTCAATAAACATAAACCAATAACAACAGAAAAAAACTTAATAGAAAACAAAATTACTATGAAACTTTGCAAGAAACAAACTAAAACACAAACTTCTCTCAGAACAACCTAGAAAGTCACCTCATATGAAAATCTAAAAATTAAAGAATAGTGCTCAAAATAAAAATCAAACCAAAGGTTCGCCACATAAATCTTGATCCAACACCGGTCGGCAATCCTCCGGCAAATACCAACAAACCGGCTCAGCAGCACACCACACTCTCAATATTTGGAGAAGGATACAAGTGGAAAGGAAACCGTGGAGAGATGAAATAGATAAAAAACTAGAAAAAGAAATAGGAGAAGGAAGAAAATAGCTCTCAAGCTAGGAAGATAACCCTCATATTTAGAATAGATTTCAGCTAACAATAACCACTTTTCCATCAGCAAAAAGCCCCACTTATAGGAGAAAATAAACCCAACCGCCCACATAAATGTGCCACCCCAAGCAAACAATAGGAGCCAATAATATGAGCCAAACCCAATAAGAAAATAACAGTCCAATATTAAATGCCCACTTAGACAATAAGGAAGCAAGTAAACAAATTCATCATGAGTGGAGAACCAAAGGAGAGAAATTACCAAAGTGAACAAAATCTAAGCATGATCATGGTTTGATTTCCATCATATGGCATATATAAAAAAACATAGTCCAAAATTACATAACATTCAAAGCATAAGAAATAAAATACAAAATATAAAATGATAATTATTGATTGTATCATTGAGGCAGGGCTCCTGACTTGGGGTGGAAATATTTGTCCACCCAATCGCTCTAAGTTGAGCATTAGATTTTATCCTGACCTTCCTTGACAATTTAACACTGGAGGTGGAAGCTTCAGCATTGTGTCTCTTAGGAACAAAACTAATCTTCTCAGGAATCTCTCCTTCATTCCTCTTCTAATTGGTCAGATCAATAACAATTGACTTCAGTTTAGGGTCAAGAGAATTTCCCTTGGCCAATGTCCCACCCAGTATTGGGCTTCTCATAATGAACAATAGATTTGTCCACGTTCTAGCTAGCAGAGTCAACATTAATTGGCTTTGGTCTAGGCTTAAAAGCCTTTTTCTTGGCCAAGGGAATTGCAAGAGGTTCAACCGACTGTCTTGAAAACACAGAAGATCGATAGGCAATGGCATTCTTAGTTGTTATCTTCCTAGTTGATACAACTTCACTAGGAATGAACTCGAACACTTCAGAAATAGTTCCTAATTGTAACGTGGTACCAGCACGGCCATTATAGATGACAATTTGGGAGAACTGGACTCTTGCTCCTTCCCAAAGTTAAATAGTCATCATGCTTTTGACAGACGACATTTCAGTAACCTACAATAGAACTTACATGGATTAGAGACAACCTAATATTTTTTTGGACAAAAATATATATATACATTTCATCCAGAGATGGAGATAAAAGTAATCCCCAGCGGAGTCGTCAGAAATCTATTCGCTTAAGAATAATTAAGCGTGAATCTTGCTCTCGCAAGCTGAAGGTTCCAATTTTCTTGAGGTTGATTGGATTTTAAATTAATCAAATTTCCTTTGAGAGTAATGACAAGGTTTATTTAGATCTGGTTTTTATATCCTATGAGCGCAAGCCCTCATAATTAATTATCCCTCCTAACACATTAGAAGTACACTCTCGATTAAGGATGAAATATATTTAGTCTGTGCAAGGAGTGTGAAAATGTGCAACAATATTTTAATCTTAGTTATAGGGGATAAAGGTATACCCGGTCAAGATCTCATGGTTTCGTTGTCCCGGATATATCATGGGTTTCAGTCTACCAACACTAACAACCATTGATTGTAGTGTCCAAGGAATCTGATTTGGCATTCATGGGTTGCTTCTTCTCAAGGATCCCGAGTAAATTGAAATAGGGAAATATGAATTTTAATTTTGTTTGGTTTGTGTTGGAGCTTATGGCTCTGCTTAAGAGTTGCCCGTGTGATTGGATTTGGGTAGGGGGCTTACGGATTTTCTTTAAAAGTAGTCCTAATAATAGTTCTTACGAGCTCTATTAGAGGTAGCTCAAATAGTGAATCTTACAACTTAGTCCTATTGACTAAGATGCCCATGGGAGATTTGGACATTTAGGCTTATAGATTCAGAAGTTGTTTGATGATTGGTCTTACGACCAAGACCTGTAAGCTAAGTGGCATATATAATAGGTCTTACAACATAGCCATAAACTAGGATGCCCGTATGAGGGGTCGAAGCTTATGTTATCACCTAAACATTTATATCAGAAGTCGGACTTACTGCTTTCATTGAAAGTTGTTAGAGTGTTAATCAGGGATTAAGGGTCAGGTCATTTTGGCCTAAAGATATCCCCTAAAGTCGAACTTAAAACTTTCATTAAAAGTTGTTGGAGTGTTAATCAAGGATTAGGGGTTAAGTCATTTTTGCCTAAAAATTTCCCCTAAAGTCATCTTACGACTTTCATTGAAAGTTGTCAGGTTAGGGGTTTAGGGTTCTACACAATTTAGAGTTTTGACACCATCATCAATGTCTTATTGTTTTATGCTTGTAATTTTTTCTACAACAGTAGTTTGCCACTCTAATTTAGCAATTTTGTTTGTTTTTTATTAGTTTTTCAGTACTTTGTTCTACCTGTATTAACTAGATTTACTCTTTTCAACGTTAACTTTATTTATGATGGGTTGACTTTTATCTATTTGTTTGCAGGTGCTCGTATATAGATAGAATAAAAATGATCTACATATGATATTTATAGATTTAGAGAAAGTATATAATAAAGTTCCAAGAGAAATGTTATGGAGAGTTCTAGAAAAGAAATGAGTTAAAACTGCTTATATTAAAATCATAAAGAATATCTATGCAAAAGTTGTTACTTATGTTCAAACACAAGGGGATTTGACAAAGAATTTTCCTATTTTAGTTGAATTACATAAAGGATCAACTTTAAGCCCATATCATTTTGCTTTAGTCATGGACGTTCTTATTATACATTTGCAAGAGGATGTACCCTAGTGTACGCTTTACTGATGATATTTTTCCTATTGATAAGACTAGAGAGAGAGTTGAAGCTAAACTTGAATTATAGAGGTCAACCATAGAGTCTAAAGGATTTCGTTTGAGTAGATCTAAAACCGAATACATGAACTATATTTTTAGTAATAATAAATCTAGTGAAGGGATTGTGACTTTGGGAGATCATGTCATTAATAAGAGTACATGTTTTAGATATCTTAGATCAATTTTTTATAATGATGATGAAATAAATGGGGATATTATTAGTAGAATTCAAATTGGATAGTTAAAATGGAGGAATGCCTCAGGACTGTTGTGTGATAGAAAAGTACCTCTCAAATTTTAAGGAAAATTTTTATAAGATAGTGGTGAGACTTGCAATACTTTATGGCGCAAAATGTTGGCCATTAAAAGATAAGCATAAAATTAAGTTAAGTATTACAGAGATGAGGATGCTTAGGTGGATAAGTGGTTTTACTATTAGAAATATAATATGAAACGAGTATATACATGAAAAGATTGGAGTTGCTCCAGTAGCAGATAAGATTAGAGAGAGTAACCTTATATGGTTTGGTCACATAAAACATCTGCCTTCCAATGACCCGGTTAGGAAAGTAGAAGTAATAGATTTGGCTTAAGTTAAGAAAGGTAGAGAAAGATCTAAAAATGACATTTTTATTATATTTAAATGAGAATTTGACTCTTAACATGGCACAATGGAGAAAAAATATTCATGCAGCCGACACCATATGGTGGGATAAAGGCTTGATGTTGCCAAATACCCAAAAAAATGGTAGCTACTCTAGTTAAATGCTTCAAGGAAATAAGTAATAGGCAAGCAATCAACAACAAAATATCCTAACCAGCCAAAATTGAGCAAGTTTCCTACCAAAAGTTGAGAGAGTTAAGCAGCGCTTATGGTAACTTAAGTCATTATTTCTAAAACGAATATAAAAGTTGAAAACTGAAATTATCATTGTTTTTTCTTGAGTCTAGATTTCGAATCTTCTCGTATCCCTTTCACTCCGCAAAAAAATTAAGGCATCAGCTCCAAACTAGAGCGTGCACTTGTCCTATAAAAAAAAGGGAATTAAAAAGTTGAAAATTAGGAATTTCTAACATCGCAATCAAATCAACTCTTTTATTTGAACGTCAGACGGGTAATTGGCAACATTAGTAGAGACAAATACTCACTGATCTGCCCAATCCTTAGAGCTTTATCCATGTTTAAGGAATTAATAGGATAAATAGTAACATTTAAAGATGTGATCTATCATACTTCAGTTAAGCATAATATCCATTGATCTATCACACTTCAGTTAAGCATAATATCCATTCGATCAAAATTATCGAAAAAAAAATACTTAAAAAAATGCTTAACGTTAGGAATAGTTAAATCTGGACTGAATCACTGATCAAATCATATTACCTGCTGCTGTTTCGCCACTTGCTCCCGTAGCTTGCTTGCCTGCTTCCGTATAGCCTCCATAAGCTCTCTCTCTCTCTCTCTCTCTCTCTCTCTCTCTCTCTCTCTCTCT
This sequence comes from Dendrobium catenatum, assembly GCF_001605985.2. Lineage (NCBI taxonomy): Eukaryota > Viridiplantae > Streptophyta > Magnoliopsida > Asparagales > Orchidaceae > Dendrobium > Dendrobium catenatum. The sequence goes on from NW_021318689.1 coordinate 550,347, forward strand.
CTCTCTCTCTGGAAAGCTCAATGCAAAAAGGAGCAGTTACAACAATCCGAACCTAGTCAAATCCGAAGCTATTCGGGCCACTCAGTTCAACTTGCTAATTAAACCCTAAGAGCTGGATATGTTCTAGCTGCGATGTTTCTGGTGTTGCTGTGAAAAAGCTGAAGCCTTGAAAGAGTGGGGTTTGGAAATAGAAATCGTCAAGAGATAGTACAGCGTGGAAGAGCGGGGAAGCGACCGTCCGGCGCACATGCGGCACTGGGACGCAATTACGCACCTGCAGATGTTATTTCGGAAAGTAGATGGCAGTGGAGCCAAAACAATAAATATAATATTAAAAGGATCTTTCCTGCGAAGAGAAAGTTTTTAAACAAATATAAAAGTTCTAAAAAATCGATATGACGTCAAATCGACAGAATTTTTTTTTTTTTTTTTTTTTTTTTTTTGATGGAAGCCTCTATATTCATAGCCAGTATATTAAAAAAAATATTACAAAAAAATAGGCAAAAAAAAATCGAAACTCTAAGCTCAATTTACTATGAGAGCTGAGTTAAAAAGAACTAAAAATGAACAACAAAAAACAAACCCACAAAAAAGCAGACAGTGGGAACCTATGGGCTCAGGTAATGTCGGAACCAACCAAATCGAGTATAGAAAAACCTGATGAATAATAGCGACTGAACTTGGAGTTACCCCTGGTTGCCATCATATCAAAAAGGAACAAAGTTCCGCAGGGTGCATATAGATGATAGGTCAATTGCAGAACAGTAAGAATGTTGCGTCGAGTCCATATAGGGGGGAAGGGAAGCAACTGGTCGGTTCCACTTATCATAGGCCAGAAACAACAAAATTCTAGCCAACTGTTACTAATGTAAATTGTTGTTGAGGCGCATGGGAAAAGAAGATAATAACAAATCATAATTTTTCCATTGAGAGACCTTTGCTCGGACTGCCATACTGATTTTGCAACAAATCGAAAAGGTAACTTTTGTATTCCAGCGTAGCGTCTATCATTCCTTTCCCTCTAGAGAAAATAATCCTAGCAGCAAATAGCTAAAAAATAGAAATTCTTTTGTAGTGCGTTAAAATGCTGCACATCATCAAAAAATTCAAAGAGCTACAACATTGAAGGCCTGAAGAGGAAACCATCCAAGTGTAGCAGAAGGCTAGACAAAATCTTAAAAGAGAAATCACACTGAAACAAAAAAGGTGTGTAGTGCTTTCAATCTTCAAAAGGAAAAGAGAACAAGTGGGATGAATGTGATTGTTTCTGTTGCTTAACACATCTGCAGTTTTTAACCCACCACAAGCTGCCAACCAAGCGAAAGCAGAATACCTAAGGGCAGCTTTTTAATGCCAAATGTATTTGTGCCAGGGTGCTTGAGATAAATCATAAAAATAATGCAATCTAAAGGTTTTGAAACAAGGCTTATCATTCACATTCCAGAAAATGATATCAGCAAGGCAATCTAGAATAATAACAAAAGATAGTTTATGGATAACATGATGGGGCAAAAAATTCTTAAGTTTCCAACGACCTTGGTATATAAAGTCATGCACAGCAACAAAGCCAGGAGGAGGTTGATAAAGGAAGTCTGAAACCGCCAAACCATTTACCCAAGGGTCTCAGTACATATAAAGCTTGTTATTTTCAGCGGCCACATGGAGCTTAATATTGTGATTAATAAGTACAGCAGTGCTACAAATAAATTTTCAAAATTTGGAAGCTTTAGGAGGGGATTTCCAGCATGAGACGAATTTGGATCTCAGCCAATCAACCACTAAGGAGTCTAAATTAAACATTCGCCATATGAAGGTGCATCCATAATTATGATAAAGGGAACGTATGCCAGGGATCCCCAACCCACCAAGCCTAGTTGGCTAGCAGGTATCACTCCAAGCAATAAGATGGAGTTTCCTTTCAGAAGAGGTTCCATGGAAGAGGAACCTTGAGCAAAGTTTGTTTATGATTTTGCAGCATAGCGTAGGTAATATGGCCCCTCTAATCAAGTATGCCAAGGTATTGGCAATAGTAAACTTAAGGAATTGGATTCTTCCTACAAAAGACAAAAATTTAACTTTCCACCCATCAAGTAAAGTAGGAAACCTACTCAGTAGTGGGAAGAAGTGAGCTTTTTGGGGGATATAAGAAGTACGAAATATTTTAGAGATTGGTCGACAAGGGAGAAACTAAGAATTTAATTAATATTGTTGGCTAACAGAGAATTCTTGTTGAAAATAATAGAACATTTAGCTTTGTTGATATGAAGCCCATAAGAATCAGCGAAGGTGTTAAGCACCTAAATTAAGCCATAAGTATTACTTAAGGAAGATTGGCCAAACACCAAAATGTTGCAGTCCATGACCCTTACTCTAAGATTTTGATGATGACAAGTAATGTCGAATAAATTATTATTCATTGAATATTTTTTAGTTTTGCTCTTGTCTATGAGTACTAATATTTCAGAGAGATCATGAATTACTCAGGACAACAAGAAGCCTTAAGACTGGGTAGAGTAGGATTTGGAGTTTATAACCCTGTAATTTTTCTTTTATTATTATTTTTGTTTTCTTGAGTCTGGCCACAAATTGTATGCAAAACTATGCAACATGTACACACACAGGGAGAGAGGTTTTTAAAAATGAAGAAAATTTTTTCTCTAATAATCATACTATGTGAGTTTCAATCGTATTATACGATTTGCTCTAGCTCAACAGCTACTTGTGAACAAATCATACTATACAATACATATCGTATTGTACGATGTGTTTCTAATTAAAAACCCTAGCTGTCAGATTAATTTAAGCAAGTTCTTAATTCATAAATTTTGAACTAATCGTACAGTACGATCCTATCATACAATACAAGTTTTTGAATACTTACTTAAATTAACCCTATGATTAGCAAATCAAATTAATGATTAATTATTGATTGGTAATCATACTATATGATATGGTTCATACAGTACAAGGTACTAAGGCTATTTATATTCATCCCGAACATCATATCAGACGATCCTTTATTTTTTGTACTAATCATACTAGACGATGTTCAAATCATACCTGATGATATGAAGCTTTTAGCATATCATACTATATGAAGTCGATCGAACCAGATGTGGACCTCCGAAAAGAGCACCGCGCGAACGGGTCGATTGGAAGGGCAGATTGGATCGTGCATACGACTAACCATTGAGGATAGGGGCTGTCGCCAACACACCCCGATGGGTAGCAATATACACGACCTAGTCACGGGTTTCCCCCATCAGACGCAAAAGCTCGAATGGGGTTTAGTAGATGTGGGACCAAGTTTCACATGGGCACAAGCCCCCGTGGTTAATTACATCCCAGGCCGAAGCCTGAGAAAACTCTCGATTAAGGATTATATATTATCCTCTCCTAAAGTGGGATCGGCACAAGGGTATATACTAGGAAATTCTACTCAAAGGGAAGAAAGGTCCAAAAGGCTGAATCAACATGCGTGGCTCATACCAGCATTCGGAGGCTCTAGGGTACTAAACAGAAACTGGAGAAAGGAAAATCAGGCAATCAGTCACATGCGTGAGAGAAAGATGGAGGTGGCGTCATCCTGTGACGCAGATAAGTAGGATTTAGGATCCCTGAAAAGAAGAGACCTACCTACTATTTAAGGCATACTATAAGATCGAATGTAGTTGTCTCGAATCCTAAATCTAGTTTGGACTTAGTATTCGACACACACTAAGACCAGTGTCCTAGCTAATGCGATGCAAAGATCTGGACTTATCCTGGCCTGGATGGGGGAGCCAGCTAACCACCTAGTCGCTTTAAAACCATGATATCCAGTCAGTTATGAAAGATGGGTGGGTGGTACGGTTATTAAAAATAGGACCGACATCTAGAGAATTTCCTAAGTGGCCCTGGACCTATGTGGGTTAGATGCTCCTAGCTAATGCAATTAAATTTTAATTAGTTTGTTACTAATGCAATGCATGCTAGTTGAATTGTCAGCTCATGAATGCTATAGAACTATAAAAACATGCTTATAAAAAATAATTTTTTTTAAAAGACTGGGTCTCCCTAGGTCCGGCACTTCATCCTCATAGGCCAGATTATCCGGACTCAACCCGCAGGCAGGGAGATGTCTTATAACAAGGCAAGAATGATGCAGTAATATGCATGCGACCCCGGACGATTCTGGCAATTCCCTAGGTTCGTTAAGTTTCTATATTATTTAGAACTTAAAATTTTAGAAGTTAGTTATGAGTAGAAAATTTTGTGGTCCTTAAAGAGCCTAACGGAAATCCAAGCGAAAATAAAAGCGACATGCAAGAAACAAACCTAGAAAAAGCAGGCAATTTCTACTGCGCAATCAGGAAAACACATCAATATAAATCCCAAAATAAATCATCTAAATGTCCATAGGCAAACTGCCCTTATTACAACCAGAATTTGCAGAAAGTAAAGTGGCCGGGCACCACTGCCAACAACCCGGATTTCTAAGCCTATGACAGACGCAAATGACTTTGAGTGGGATATTGGTCTTCAGTCTTTTTTGGATCACTCCTCCTTGGACTCCTTGGAACTCTCCTCCTTGGACTCCTTGGCTTGAATATCCAAACAAAGAGACAATCATCCCTTAGTAGGGGGCATTATTGTCTTTTCTCTTTGGATATCTAAAGCCATCCACTCGATCTCCCGAATGGAAGAAGACTCTCCCCTATGAGGATGCCTTCTTCTTTTGGGATTCAAGTGGGATAAGAATATCCACACTCAAAGTTCATTTTCACAACTCTTCATACAACAACAACAACAACAACAACATCATCAAGCCTTTATCCCACTACGTGGGGTCGGCTACATGAATCTTTTTTCTCCATTGTGTCCTATTAAAAGCCAAATTCTCGTTTAAATCTAATAAAGAAAGGTCATTCCTAATATTTTCTAACCAAGTTTTTTTAGGTCTACCCCTACCTTTCTTAACACAAGTCAAATCTAATACCTCTACTCTCCTAACTGGGTCGTCGGAAGGCCGCCTTTTTATGTGACCAAACCATCTAAGCTTTTGGCTTTTCGATCTTTGAAAATGATACTACAAGAATGGATGATGGAAGTCAAAGGGATTATAATTGAGGGAGACAATTACAATGTTGTCAAGTATCTGCAAGGTTCGGTTGATAAAGCATTTGGAAAAATGGATAATGACATGGCGGAAGACTTATCTTTTTTGAAAGATTTTGAGAATTTTTTATTTCATTTTTCTCATAGAAAATGTAATAAGTTAGCCGATTTTTGTGCTAACTTTGCTTTACTTGGTGATTTTTTTTGGATGATCTAAGTTTTAATAAGTTTCCTCCTTTTCTTTCTTTGTTAAAAGAGGATTGTGATAGTTTTTCTATCACTTAGTAGTTTGTAATAGGTTTTTTTTTAATGCAAAAGGCTCCTAAAAAAAATCATTCTTATTGAACAGGGAAGAGAAAAATGGGTAATATTGAAGATGATGAAGATTTGACATTCATAGATACAATTGGAGATGAAGATGCCTCCACTGAAGACCTATTTAATGATGGGACATGATTGAATTTTAGATGTTCTTTCTTATTTATACTTTGGGAGTTTTGATAGACTTCAATTTGTAGTTTTGTACTTTGAATTATGCTATAAGATGCATATATTGCATCTATTTTATTATTTTCCACTAAGTTCACTTCTCAATTAGATGTTTTTATTGTATCATAAACTCTTACTATTATTTATCTGCTATAATACTGAAATTCGCAGTTATGCAATTCTTCGTCCATGAGGCTTATGCGTCACACAGCCTCGAGGCTTATTTACGCAATTTTAAACCTTGATAAGCACCCTAATCCTCTTTGTAATAACACCAAGAGCCCGACATACTCCATGACAACATTAGTAAAAACCCATGCATGTTTCACAATAGTAATGTCTTGAGAACTCCAAGATCAATTCTCCTTCCCTATGAGTGCCTCTATTCCAAAAGTAGCAGCTTCACTGCAAAAAACCATTACTTCATCCTTTACATCTAAAGCTACTTCCATGGAAGGAGATTTGTCGAAAACCATCACAATCTCCTTTTCAAAAAAAGCAATGTCACTTGTATAAGAGAACTCTATGTCCTTATCTTCCCAACTCCAATAGCCAGGGCCCAATCATCATCATTCCTACAATTGCAATGGAGAACCCACATCATCATTATCTACAACTACAAATCATCATTTCTCATAGCCACATCAAAAAAATTCATCATCAACAAATAGGATTCCATCAACTTCCTTCTTACAACAAGCACTTTTCGTTCAAGAAAGATGGTTGAATCTATGAAATCAACATAATTAATAAGACATGATCATAATCTTTTCTTGCACAATTGGATTCCACCACCAACTATTTTTACTATTAGGAGCTTTTCCCTTAGATACTCCAAGCACATCTTTTGCAATATTCTTAATATCACTAGCACTTTTTCCCACATAACATTAGCATCCTCATGCACAGACAAAATCTTAAGATCTAAAATCTTACTCACAAAAATATTTTGGTTAATATTCTTTAAATGCCCCCATCTAATCCTCGAAAAACATTTTACTTTATTTTTTATTTTATGCCCCTTTATCTTAAAGTCCAAAACCAATTTTTATAACAACTCTTCATAATTTATTATAAATTTTACATCAAATATAAAGCAGAAAAAAAAAATTCTAAAAAAACCTACATGGTTATCCTAATAAAAATCCCAAGCAATTGTATATAAAAATAAAAATACTCAAACCATTGACCCTGTGCCAAGCCATGCTCTTAATTATGAGGGCTAAGCAGCTCCACCTGTATAGTTATAATTATTAATTTTAGCCCTCATTTTTATTTGGGGGGGAGCTGAGCAAGCACCTGCATAAAATATTATTAGAAATCATGATAATGCTCCCCCCTTTTTATTATTATTGAGCATGGCCACCTACACGGGAAAATAATATATATATGACGTTTCTAACCTAGGGGTCATATATATATTGTTCACATGCAGTGAAAACCTAGGAAAATAAGCACACACACCAACAATTTTTCAAACAGCATGCAGTGAAAACCACGGAAAGCTCCGGCACACAGTAGAAAAGTAAAACCCAGCGGCCTAACCTAGATCAAGAAGTGATGCCCTAGCAAACAATTCTATGTGTGTGTAAGGCTGGTGTGGTTTGGATAGGTCCTAAGAAGGGTAGTTAGTTAAAGTTTTCTAGAATTCAGGTTTGTTGGGAGTCTGAAAAGGATATTTTATTTGAAATTCAAATATTAGTGGAATTTGATCCATTTTAATTATTTCAGTTTGTTGATCAGTTTTAAGAGCTTAGGATATTCGTATTTGAAGTTTAAATTGCATTAGTCAATTTTGGAAAGTTTTAGGTCCTCCTAGGAACTAAGCTAAGGGTCCAAAAAGTCATTATGGGAAAAAGGCTAAGTCTGGGATTCCTAACACCCTAGGAAAATACTAGACCTTAAGAGGAGTAGTTAGACATGTAGTAGGCTGAAATCGGAGTTTCCTATCCAAAGTTATGAATTTTCTAAGTTTCGGGCCCTAAATGAACTACGGTTGACCAAAAAGTTGACTTTCTAATCTAGGCCAACTTCTGGAATCCTAAAATTTTTAATAAATACTATATCCTAATAGGAGTCCAATGCAAGTGAGTTTGCCTAATTTGGAGTTTTCTACAATTAGTTATGAATTTTCTAAAATCGGGGTAATTAAGGAAATTTTCTAAATTAACTAGGAAAGAACCAATTTTACTGTTTTGATCCAAATGAGCTCCAAACTGATTGGGATCACTCCCAAAGGTCATGAATGACCTGAGAAAGTGATCCCAAATGTTTGGGGAAAATTTGGGACTTTTAATAATTTTTAATGAATTATTAGGGGCAAAATGGTAAATTCCACCTATGGTCAAATTAAGGGTCAACCTAGAGTCAAACTGAGGAGCCCTATTTATCTAAGGTCAAAGATCAGATTATAAAAAATTCAAGGTATGGTGGGTAATTTTCTGACCTAGGATGTATTTATTGTATTTTTCAGAAGGTCTCGGGGCCTTATTTAACCAGTTAATTAGGGTTAGTTAACTAAGGGTCTAACAAGCCCTAAAAATTCCTAGAAAATTCTGGGAGGTTTATGATGTCACTAAGTTTAAGTATTGAAGTTTTCATGTCAATCGGGGATCTATCCTAGCTCCTAGAAAAACTTCTAAGTTCGCTAGACGGGTCCTTAATTTTTGTCCTTAAGGTGTCACTACGTTATATGGGTTTGAATCGAAGTTTTAGCTAACCCTCAAGGTAATAAATGCATGGGAGTACAAAAATGAAATAAACACACCATGTCCTTAGATCTAGGAGAGCCTAGACTAAGTGCTCGTGGTGCGACCTACACATGCAATCTACGAAAAATAAAAGGAAAGACACCTAATAGAGGAATTAGTGAATGATTGGAACTCAATCACCAACTAATCATCTCCCCCATGATTGCTCTTCATATCTAAAACCCATGTTTAAAATTTTATGAAATAGCGGATCTCCCAAAAATAGGATTTAATTATAAGTAATTTTAAAATAGTTTCAAAATACTTATAAATATAAATATACCTTTTTGGAAAATAAAGTAATTGAAAAATAAGTCAATTCATAATACATAGATATAGGGAGACCCACTGATCACTCAATCGACGCCTCAAAATGATTTGAAAATAGTTTGTATTCTGAAAATAATCATTATGCTACTTAAATAATAGTTAAGTAATCAAATATTTCCCCAAGTCAGAAATCTGCCAAAACAGCCAAAATTAGAGGCTGAAAATGGTTTCAAAATAAAATACACATTTTTCTGAAAATATCGAGGGGTTATACGCAAAAATCCGATTTAAAACGACGAAGATATGATTTTCCGAAGTTTAAACATAATAAAAGAATATTTTAAAATAGTGCTGTTTTATTGTTTTTGGAATAACAGAAAATATAAACATATATTTTATCTAAAAAAAGTCCTAAAATATGCAGAATTCAAAATACACCCAAAACAAAGTGCTGTGCATCAAAATCCGACTTAAAACGATAAAGTTACGCAATTTCAAAGTTTAAATATAATAATTAAATAATTTCAAAATAGTGCAATTTGCTGTTTTAAAAATAACTGCCTACAGATCCAAACATTCTAAGTAAAATTGGTTCCAAAATGTGCAGAATTCAAATACGTTCAAATCAAGGTGTTGTGCGTCGACAGCGGACTTAAAACGAGAAAGATATGATTTTTAGAAGTTTAAATGCAATAACTAGGTTTAAAAATAATTTAAAATAAATAATATTTAACCATAATTATTTAAAATAGTATAAAGTAATAGCTTAATAGTTATGAAACTTAAAATAATTTAAAATATATAATAATAGTAATATTTTAATTATTAATGATATTTTAGATAATTTAATTAATTATAATAGTTAAAATAATATCTAATGAAAAAAAATACATTTTTTTTATATTTAAGTAAATATAGTAATATAATAATAAAAAAAAAATAAAAAAATAGTAACAAAACATGATGTAACATAATATAATTATTAATGTTATAATTAAAATAATACTATTATTATATAATAATAAATAAATAAATAAATAAATAAATAAAAACCAAAATAATATTTTTTAAATATTTTCTCTCACTGTTTTTAAAATAATTTAAAACACACAAATCATTTTCATAAAAAAATTTTTTACCATGTAGGGAATGAAAATACGAACAAAACGAGGTATTATACGTCAAAATTGGACGAAAAACAAATTTTTTATGATTTTTTTGAAGATTTCTGGTTTAAAATATACTTAAAATATAATTTAAGCTAATTTTTTAATATTAAATTCGTCGGCGGGACACGTGGCGCATCCTGGTTGGCTGGCGCGATTCGGGCCAATCATTGGCGGCGACGCAATGATTGCACCGCCAGCCAATGATTGCGGCGATCATGCCGCAATCATGGCCCGTGTACCGCGGCCACTTAGCCACGTCGGACACGGCTCTGTGCCGTCCGATTGTCCGTTGAAACGATCAATCGGCTGAGATCGTGCCGGACCGAGCGCCGAACGATGGGAGCGGATCCGCGGTTAGGAGAGACCGCGGGATCCCGCGATCAGAGCCGTTGATCTCGGAATCAACGGCTCAAACGGCGCGAAGGCCATGCATAGCCCGTCTAACGCCCTAGGGGTGTTTTTTGTCGATTTCTCTCGATTGAGTGAATGAAATCGAACGAAACTTTAGATCTGGGATCTAATAGCGAAGAGCATTCATGGGGGATGCGAAACAAGGTCTAAAACACACTTAATCAAATGCTAATTAACCTCATGTGTTCTAACTAGGGTTTAGGATTATACCGAAAATACTCGATGAAATTGAGAGATTTCTGGCTTGTTGCACTTGTAGACTGTCCACGCTCCTAGTTGTAGAAGAAACCGCATTTTGAAACCCCCATTAATGGATCGATCGGAAGAAGCCTTGGAACGTTGTAGCCTTCGGTTCGCCGGAAAGCTCGCCGCCGGCGACTCCAAACGCTCGGTTCTGGCTTGGGGAAGGTGGAGGGGACCTAAGGGAGCTCTCACACAAAATATCTCGGATCAAGAGCGGCTAGGTCAGAAGCAAGAGCAAAAAGTCCTAAATTAGACTAAAATTCTCCTATTTAAACCTCCTAGCTTTATTATTGATGGCTTGGATTTAATCAGAGGGTCATTAGGAGGGAAATAAGATAGATTCCACGGGATTTTGAATTTCAAAATGTTCATGAGCAATTAAATCCATTAATGGGGGTTTAATGAGCTCTAAATAAGTTATTTTAACCTATTAAAGACTTGGTTTGACCAAGTCAATGATTGACTTGGTCAAACCAGTCAAGAAAATCAAGGGAATCAATGGGTTGAGCCATAGGGTAGGTTCGAATCAATTCAGAATTGATTTGGGCTCAAAAGGTCCAAATTGATCAACCTTGGTTGACTTGGTCAACCGGGTTGACCCAGGGTCCAAGTCAGGGTCCAACAGACTCGACTCGACTCATTGAACATATTGGGGAGGGTCTGGGGGTCTGACTTGGTCAATTTGACCAAGTCAACCCTTTGACCACGGGTCTGGGCAAAATCGAGGTCAACACCAGATAATGAACAAAGATGAGTTATCGTCGTCCCAGCATTCATCCTGTATGAACAGAAGGAATTTAACATATCATATTGGACGATGTTATATCATTTTGTACGATATTGTTCAGAAAAAATTACATGTTCGTACTTCTTCGTACCAGGACAAAGGCTATTTTGAACTGATCGTACTGTATGATCTCGGATTGTACTATACAAACAGAAACAACTATATTAAAAATTAGGGTTTCTTGGAGCCTAATTTAAATATCTAAACTTCTATTTTTTAAGAATAATCTATGAGAGAGGAACGTGACTAGAAGGGGATTTTCTTGTGAGAGAGCTCTTGAGAAGATTTTGGGGTTTGTGAGAGGAAGGAGAAGGTAGGCTTTTTGCTGCACGTTGCTCCTCCTATGGCCTGAGAAAATATTGTGGGAGGCATTCCAAGGGAGAGATCCTTCAATGTCCATGTCCTCTAAGGTACTCTGCCTTCTCTAGGAGGGAGAAAAATAAGAAAGTTCGCTGCCGTCACTAGGAGGGTGACATAGCACTTGATAATCCGCAACACCGGGTTGGTGAAAGTGAGGTTTGTAAAGGCTTCTTCGCCATGCTATGGGGGCAAAAGTAGAATTACTATTTAGTAGTGAAATTCCGGGACTGGAGGATCCGGGGAGTGGATGTAGGTTAAGTAACTGAACCACTATAAATTCTCTGGTGTGATTTTTCTCTTACTGCACTTTATTTACATTTTGCATTTTACTTTCGTTAAAATTATTTGTTGAAAATCATAGTGGAATTCTTTGTTGAGTAAGTTAAAATTTCACCTCTTAGTGTTGCAATCGTGTTTTAAGAATTAGCTTCGGCATCAATTTAATATTATTGTTTAAAATTTAAAAACATTAAAAAAAATAGAACTCCTATTTAGATTTATCTTTTTATTGTAACAATTTTTCCAATTCACCCCCCCCCTTCCCCCCTCCTTACGCATCTTATACTTTCAATTGGTATCAGAGTAGTTTTTTAAAAATAGTGTTTTAGAAAACCTTGAAAAATCAATCATGGCTCTTTTTGGTAATCATAATACTACAGAAGGGTTATTCTATAACCCGTCCACCTCTATTTGATAATATTATGTTTGATTTTTGGAAAATTAGAATGTCTATAATTTTATAATCTATAGACTATTATATATGGAAGTTGGTTCAAGAAGGTTATATTGCATCGTTTAAACTTGTGAATTACATGAAAAGTCGAGTATCTTTTAGTGAATGGAGCAATAAGGATAGGGATCTAGCGCAATTAAATGCAAAGTGCTTAAATTATTTCTTTTGTGTATTAAAATCTTAGGACTACATGAGAGTATCTACATATGCTACTAGTAAGAAAATTTGGGATAGATTGTACATCATGTACGAAGGAACTAGTGAGGTTAAATAGTCTAGACATAACATTTTATTGCATGATTACAAACTTTTCTGTTTGAAACCCAGCGAAACCATATCTAACATATACACTAGGTTCAGCCAAATTGTGACATCCTTGCATGCATTAGGCAGAGAAATTTCTAATTCTGAAAAAGTTAATAAGATTCTTAGATGCTTACCGAGTTTCTATGATACTATGTAATTACTGAATCCAAAGATCTAAATGTTTATTCTATTGATAATTTGCTTGGGTCACTCATTGCGTACGATCAAGGAGTGAGTCAAAGGTAAAATAATGCAGGTGAAAAGAAGGAGCGGATGGTTGCATTGAAAGCAAACAACTCAAAAAGTGAAAGTTCTGTAGCAGAGGAAGAAGATGACATATCCTTGATGACCCGACAGTTCAAGAATGTTCTTAAAAGAAAATAAAGGTGTCATCAGAATAACTAGAACATAGGTAAAAGCTCAAGAACTACTAAAGTTTCATCTGATATGATTTATTTTGAGTGTAGGATTCCAGATCACCTCCGAGCTTATTGCCCCAACTTAAAGAGTCAACCAACTAAGAAAAAAGGCGAGGAGAAAGCGAAATATAAGAAAGGGAAGATGATGACACAAAAGGCATTTTGGGCCGACTCTGCCTCATAATCATTAGAAAAAGAAGCAGAGGAGGAGGTAATGAATTTATGTATAATGGCTAATGATAATCATGATCAACCAGATCAAGATGAGATATGTCAACTGTCATATGAAATTTTATTTGTTATTTCTGAGAAAATCCATGACCCATATAGAAAGTTAAATAAAATGCATTCTAGTATTAATATTGAGTTTGGTACTTTACAAATTGAGCATGCTAACTTAGTTAAAGAAAATTCTAATTTAGATAGAGATCACATATCCCTACAAGATGAGTTTGGTGCATTAAATAAGAATTATATTGAATTAACTGATGCATACAAATCCTTGAAAATATCGCATATTGAATTAGAAACAAAGTATAAGAGATTAGAGGAACTTACATAACAGATAGATAGCAATGAACATCATTTGAAATTTGAAAATGTAAATCTTAAACATGCAAATAAATTTTTACAAGTCAAGATAAAGGCTTTAAATGAAAATAAAATACCACCTTCACTTGAAGAGTTTTGCAATTCATCACAACAGCAAGAATCATTAAAACCTAGGAAGAGGCATCACCACCCACATAGGTTAGTGAGCCCTTTTAATGGTATTTGCTGTTTTTCTTGTGGCATGCTAGGTCACATAACCCACACTTGAATGATTCACCATAGGACACACCTAGTGTGGAGACCTAAACTGCATTCATCACATCACAGCATACATACATATCATTCATGCAAGCATAAGGAGGAACCCAAACTCACACTAGATCCCATATCTAACCCTTGAATGACATTATAGGGATGCTCTCACAAAAGACCTAGTGAGAGCATGTGGTACCTGGATAATGGCTGCTTGAGACATATGACTGGAGACATGAAAAAGTTTATTATACTGGAGACCAGGATCGAAGGCAAAGTGATGTTGGGAGATAACACCACTAGGAAAGTGGTGGGCACGGGTATTGTTGAAAATGCTAAGAATTTTTTAATTGAGAATGTTTATTACTTGATAGTTTAAAGCATAATTTATTAAGTATTAGTCAATTGTGTGACAAAGATTTTGACATAAAATTTTTTTCTAACAAATGCCTGAGTAGTTTAAATGACAAACTTATTTTAGAAGGAAAATGAATGAATAATATTTACATGTTAGATCTTGATTGTATTGAAAATTCAAATTCACTTTGTTTAAAAATAATAATAGATGACTCGTGGCTATGGCATAGGAGACTATGTCATGCTAGTATGAAAACTTTAGGAAATATCATCGAAAAAAACTTAGTTAGAGGCGTACCTAAGTTAAAATTCACTAAGGACCATCTCTATGATGCCTGCCAACTAGGAAAATAAATAAAATTTTTATTTCATTCAATCAACGATGTGCATACATCTAAGCCACTAGAAATCCTTCACTTGGACCTATTTGGATCGGTTGGCAAAGCTAGCCTAAATGAGAAGCATTATGGATTTGTAATTATAAATGACTTCACTAGATTCACTTGCGTAAGATTTCTAACACATAAGAATGAGGCGTTTGAGAAATTTAAGACTTTTTTCACCTGGATTCAATGGAAATTAGGATGTAAAATCTCAATAATCCATAGTGATCATGGTAGAGAATTTCAAAATGAAAGATTTAAATCATTCTATCAAGAGATAAAAAAAGAGCATAATTTCTGTGCCCCTAGAACTCCTCGGCAAAATGGAATAGCTGAAAAAAATAATATAACCTTGGTAGAAGCTGCCAGGGCGATGTTAGCTGAGTATACTCTTCCTAGATACTTTTGGGCAGAAGTGATAAACACGGCGTGTTATGTCATAAATAGGGTGAACATTAGATCGAAGTTGAATAAAACTCCTTATGAACTCCTTAAGGGTCGGACACCGAATCATTTTGCACTTACATGTGTTTGGTTGCAAATATTTTATCTTAATTAATGGAAAACTTCCCTTAGAAAAATTTGATCCCAAGTCTGATGAGGGTGTCTTCTTAGGTTATTCATCTGTAGGTAAGGCCTATAAAATCTTCAATAAGAGAACTTTAGTTGTAGAAGAGTCCACCCATATAGTGTTTGATGAATCAGATAAGCCCTCTGAATCTAAAATTGAAGAAGATGAAATAGAATTAATTCAGGGAGTAGAAACTATGACCATAGGAGAAAGAGGAAAACCTCAGGAAGACTTGCTTAGAGAATGGAGATACACTTTTATTCATCCTAAAGAATTAATTTTAGGAGACCCATCAGAAGGTGTGAGAACTAGGCACAGACTTAGGAAGGAGGTTAGGAGGTTAGTCATTCGGCATTCATCTTAATGATAGAACCCACAAGCATTGATCAAGCTTTAAGAGATGAATTTTGGATCCTAGCAATACAAGAGGAATTGAAACAATTCACCAGGAATAATGTTTGGGAGTTAGTCAAGAGACCTAAGGAACAGAGTGTAGTTGGAACAAAATGGGTCTATACAAATAAGGTGAATAACTCAAGAATCATAGTAAGAAATAAGGTCAGACTAGCAGCTAAGGGGTATAACCAAATTGAGGGGATAGACTTTAAAGAAACCTTTGCCCTAGTAGCTAGACTAGAAGCCATAAGGGTGCTTTTAGCATTTGCTTTCTTCAAAAGTTTTAAACTATATCAAATGGACGTAAAGAGTGTTTTTCTGAACGGGATAATCAAAGAGGATGTTTATGTTGAGCAACCCATGGATTTGAAAGTTCACAATTTTAAAACCATGTATTCAATTAAAAAAGGCACTATATGGGTTAAAGCAAGCACCTAGAGCCTGGTACAAAAAACTTAGCTTATTCTTAATGGATATAAGATTTGTTAAGGGTAGTGTGGACATCGCACTCTTTTTACAAAAGGTTAAAGTTGAAATTCTCATTGTTTAGATTTATGTGGATGACATTTTATTTAGATCTTCAGATAAAAATTTATGTAATGAATTATCAAAAATAATGAGCAATAAATTCAAAATGAGCATGATGGGAGAGCTTAATTACTTTCTTGATTTTAGTGTAAAACATATGAATAATAGAACCATTCTTAGCCAAATAAAATACATTAAGGATATTCTGAAAAAAATATAAAATGGATAGTGCTAAGCCCATGAACACTCCAATGAGCTCTATGATTCAACTAGATAAAGAACCGAATGGAAAATCAGTAGACCAAAAAAAATATAGAAGTATAATCAGATCTCTCCTCTACATAACTTCTAGTAGACCGGACATAATATTTAGTGTGAGCCTCTATGCTCGTTTTCAAGTTGATCCTAAAGAGTCTCACTTATCTGCGGTTAAGAGAATCCTTAGATATCAACTAGGAACCCAAAACTTAAAAATTTGGTATCCTTGGCACAATACTTCTTTTGAAATCTTAAGGTACTCAGATTCTAATTTTGCAGGATATAGGATAGATAAAAAAAGTACCTCTGGCACCTGCTAATTCATAGGATAATTTTTAGTTTCTTAGTCCAGTAGGAAGTAAAATTCGATAGCCCTCTCCACAGTCGAGGAGGAATATATTGTAGTAGGAAGTTGTGTTACATAAGTACCATGGTTGAAACAACTTCTTGATCTTGGATTACCCGTCAGAACCATCCCAATCATGTGTGATAATATGAGTATAATCTGCATCTCTAAAAATCCAATTTAATACTCTATAACAAAATAAATAGATATTAGACATCACTTCATAAGAGATCAAGTAGCTAAAGGAGACATATAATTACAACATATAACTACAAGAGATCAATTGGCAGACATTTTCAAGAAACCACTAGCCTATGACACCTTTAACACTTTGAGGAAAAGAATATGTGTCATAGACATTCATGCGTGATAAAAAAAAGAAAAAAAAATGGTCTAAGATGTTTCCTGATCATCACACACTCACCACACAAAACTCTATAAATTGAAAATTTTTTCTCTCTAATCGTACTGTACGACTCAAGTTCGTATTGTATGATCTATAAACTACACAAATCACATATCGTACTATATCGTACTATATGATTATCATCATATTGTATAATTATCATCGTACTATATGATTATCATCGTATTGTATGATTATCATCGTATTGTACTATTATCATCATACTGTACGAGATACGTGGCTATGCATTCAAACTATTTGGTATGATATAATTTCACATCATACAATACGATATCTCTTCTTTGTAATATACGATCCACATCAGCCAAACGGATGAGGACGACTTAAAGTGGGTCGATATGATATAATTGCAGTTCGTACTATAAACACTCATTCGTACTATACAATGCTTTTTGTCAAAGGTCATACCGACGAACCTCGAGATGATTATAATTTCTTTATATTATACTGTACGATACGTATCATATTGTATGATATGTATCGCACTGTATGATTTGACTACCTTTTCCTAATTATTTGTCCAGACGACATTATTGCCCATTATACTGTACAATAGTCCAAAAACTCTATAAAATGGATGGGTCCTAAGATCATTTCACTCAGTCCTTAGCCACTTTACTCACTCTCACATATTTTCACTAAATGGCAAGCTCGAACAAGCGCGATCGTCTCGTCCTTAGAAGCTTGTCTTCCTCTCATCATCCCAATGATTATTTCCTATTGGACAAAGATGAAGAAGCCTACCACAAATTCAAGGCATGCAAAATTACCCCATCTCGGATGTTGAATCAAGATGCTTTAAATTTTGAGGTAATAAGTTTATTCATGTCCAACACCTTATAATTCCTCCTTGCCCTTGCCATCCCGTACAACTCTGAACTTTTATTTGAATTCATGGCCAACCTAACTATAAATATCAAAAGAATAACCCTCACCTCCTTTGTCTGCCGACAACGTGTCGAAATCAGTAAAGCAGATCTTGCCCAATATATTGGGCTGTCTACTGAAGGTCCTAGAGCTCATTCCTTCCTTACAAATAAATTTGATTGGAGTGCCACAAATTTAGTCCTTAGGAATATAGCTTTTTTACCAACACCAACCACTTGTTCAGTCACTAACCTGAAATGTCAAAATTATTCAACACGTTCTTTGAGCTTCAATCATACCCAATGCTAGCGATAGAATCTGCATAACCCCAATCTTATCAGTTATTACCTATCTCATTATGTCAAACACCAAATTTGATGAGGCCGATTTGATCATTAATTATATCCGGAACATGACCTTAGTTCGCCTATCTACCACACGTAGAAAACTCAACCTAGCCCTTAGTCATATTATAGGTTACATTCTTCAATACAAATATTAATTAACCTATCTTGATGAACTTAACAATCTACCCATTTTCTATAAAGATGCCTCCTTTTGTATTTTATTTCATCGGGGGCAAGAGCCGGATGAATCAGATTTTGATGAAGAAGAAGGAGAGACTGCTCCAATAGAAGCTCCAATTCCACCAAGAGGGCATGCACCACCCTGAGGACCTGCATCGGCCTATCCTCATGATGCCCTAGTTGAACGATTCGACCAACTACAAAGCCGCCTTAATGCTCACATTAAAAAATAGCATAAAAAACACGATGAGGACATGTGATGGTTCGAAGAAAGATTCTCTTCAATTGATCAATAATTCACATCCATCCACCACTACTTCCAGCCACCTCCACCTCCACCTAATCAGGATCCTACTTTTTGACTTGTTTCCGTTTTGTGTTATTTTTCTGAGTATTGTTTGTTACTTCTCTTTTTGGTGATGTCAAAAGGGGGAGAATTTTATTGTGTGCTTTAGTTAGTATGTCCTATTTATCATGTTATTTTTCATTCTAATGAAATGTTTTTTATTATCTGTTCCTGATTTTATTCATGATGTTTTAATTAATTAAAAAAAAATCTTTGTATATTTTGCTTATCAATAACATTATTTGACATCATAAAAAAGAGGGAGATTGTTGTAGTCCATGACCCCTACTCTGAGATTTTTATGATGATAAATAATATCGATTGAATTATTATTCATTGAATATTTTTTATTTATGCTCTTTTCTATGAATACTAAAGTTTCAGGGAGATCATAAATTACTCTGGACAACAAGAAGGCTCAAGACTGGGTAGAGTAGGATTTTGAGTTTATAACCCTATAATTTTTTATTATTATTATTTTTCTTTTCTTGAGTCTGGCCACAAATTATATGCAAAACTGAGCAACCATGCAAACATATAGGGGGAAAGGTTTTTAAAAATGAAGAAAATTTTTTCTTTATTGATCTTACTGTACAAGTTTCAATCATGTTGTACGATCTGCTCTGGCTCAACGCCTATCTATGAACAAGTTGTAATGTACGATACGTATCATAATGTACGATGTGTTTCTAATTAAAAACCTTTGCCACCAAATTAATTTAAGTAAGTTTTTAATTCATAAAATTTGAATTGATAGTACAATACAATCCTATCGTATAATATAAGTTTTTGAATACTTACTTAAATTAACCCTGTGATTAGTAAATTAAATCAAGGATTTATTACTGATTGGTAATTGTACTGTATGATATGGTTCCTATAGTACGAGGTACAAAGGTTGTTTTTGATCATCCTGAACATTATATTGGACTATCCCTTGATTTTTGTACTAATCATACTAGACGATGTTCAAATAGTACCGATTATATGAATATTTTAGTATATTATATTGTATAAAGTCGATCGTACCATACAATGAAAAGAGATGAGTTCTCATAGTACATTCATCCTGTACGAACAAAAGGAATTTAACATATTGTACTGGATGATTTTATATCATACTGTATGATATTGTTCAGAAAAATTACCTGTTCGTACTCCTACGTACTAGGACGAAGGCTGTTTTGAACTGATTATACTGTACGATCTTGGATCATATTATATGAATAAAAAAAGCTATATTGAAAATTAGGGTTTCTTGGAGCTTAATTTAAATATCTAAACTTTATTTTTTTAGAATAATATGTGAGAGAGGAATGTGACTAGAAGGGGATTTTCTTGTGAGAGAGCTCTTGAGAAGATTTTGGGGTTTGTGAGAGGAAGGAGAAGGAGGGCTTTGTGAGGGAGATCACACGGTTGCTCCTAGCTTGCTGCACGTTGCTCCACCTATGGCTTGAGAAGATCTTGTGGGAGGCTTTATAAGGGAGAGATCCTTTAAGGTTTGTGTCCTCTAAGGTACTCTGCCTTCTCTAGGAGGTAGAAAAATGAGAAGGTTCACTACCATCACCGGGAGGGTGACATAGCACTTGGTACTCCGCCACACTGAGTTGGTGAAAGTGAGGTTTATAAAGGCTACTCCACCTTGCTTTGGGGGAAAAAAGGAGAATTACTATTTAGTAATGAAATTCGCGGAGTGGACTCCGGGGAGTGGACGTAACACAAGTCATTTATTTACATTTTTCATTTTACTTTCATTAAAAATGCTTGTTGAAAATCATAATGGAATTCTTTGTTGAGTAAGTTAAAATTTTATCTTTTAATGTTGCAATCATGTTTTAAACATTAGCTTTTGCATCAATTTAATATTCTTGTTTAAAATTAAAAAAAAAAAAAAAAAAATAGAACACCTATTTCGATTTGTCTTTTTATTGCAACAAATTTTCAGTTCACCCCCTCTTGGCGCATCTTGTACTTTCACAAAACATCGTCAGCATAAAGCAAGTGGTTGAAAGAAGATGAACCACAAGAGATACCCAAAAATGTTCATAATCCAGGGCACAAGAGAAGACATCCATTACAATTGCAAAAAGAAGAGGGGAAAGGGGCAACCTTGGCGTAATTCAGATGATGAAATAAAGAAACCTTCAAGGGCACCATTAATGCAAATAGAAAACGGAACATCTAAAATGCATCCCTTAATCCAAGAAATGAATTTATCTGGGAAGCCTTTCTTTTGTAGCCTAGAGAGAAGGAATTCCCGAGAGACCATGTCAAAGGCCTTTCTAATGTCTAACTTGGCACCAAAAATTTTCTTACTAACTTTGGCATTGAATTCACTCAAAATTTCAGAGGCTAGAACAATATTATCATAAGCAATAATTTTTTGGACAAAATTAGCTTGACTCTTATGGACAATAATAGACATGATGCTTTTCATACGGTTGGAAATAGTTTTGGCAATAATCTTGTAGAAAATGTTATAGAGGGAGATGGGCCAAAAGCCATTAATGTAGGAAGAATGAGAATGTTTTCGGATAAGAGTTATGGCAGTGGCTTTGGCACATTTTGGAAGGTGTCCACAAGTGAAAAAATATTTAACTTGATTACAAACATACAAACTAATGACATCCCAAGTGGATTTATCAAATTCAAAGGTGAATCTGTTAGGTCCTAGGGCAGAAGAAGAGGGCCTTGCAAAAACAACCTCCTTAATTTCAATATAAGTAACTGATGCGTTAAGAGGGTCTAAGAGATGATCAGGGATAGTGGCACCAGTGGGAATGGTATTAGTGGAAACATTGGGAGGTTTAGGGGAGTTATAGATGTTTTAGAAATATTGAATAACAAATTAGCAATATCATAGGAAGAAGTGAACTGACCATAAGCAGTGGAAACCTCCTTGATGCAGATAGAGTTAAATCTAGAGTTAATTCTGGCATACAAAAAGCCTAAGTCATCTTCCCCATCAGTTAACCATTTAGTTTTTTCTCTCTGAATGATCCATGAACTCCATGCCTTATTCAGAAAAGAAAGAGATGAATTAATCTCTTTGAGAGTAGCAATTAGGGTAGTGTTTGAAGGACTAACTTTAATTTAATCAAGGCAAGTTTTCTCGTAAAGCTCCGGAGTAGTAATTCTATCCTTCAGAAAAGATGAATTAGCCCAATTCATCTTCTTGAGGCAAGATTTAAGAGATTGTAATTTGGAATACAGATTGTCAATCGGGGTACCCTCATAGTGAGAGGAGAAAGTAATAATGACATTACTCCAAAACCGAGACATATTGATCCAGTAATTCTTAAACTAGAATCTACCAACTCTAACTCGAGTGACACAGGAGTGAAGCACCAAAGGAGAGTGATCTAAGCATAGGGGGGATTCAACTTTATAAAAGGAAGATGGAAATTTCTCCAACCAAGCCTGGTTAATCAGTATTCTATCAAGCTTGATATGAATGGGGTCATCTAACCGTTGGTTAAACCATGTATAATACAAGCTTGATGAAGCAAGGTCAATAGTGCTAGTACTAAATATCCAATTATTCATTTCCCCAAGATGAATAAAGCAAGTTGGCTTGCCCCTAGACTTATTCTTTGTTGACCTTAATTTCACCCCACCCTTGGTCAAAGAGTTTAACTTGGTCAAATTGACCAAGCCAGAACCCAAGACCACTCCCATTCAATTTAATGGATCAAACCAAGTTTGTTGAGCCCAAACCTAGGCCTTGGGTCAACCTGGTTGACCAGGTCAACCCAGATTGACCCAATTGACCCAAATCCCCTTCACTTGATTTCAAATCAATCTCAAGGCTTCCTTGCCTCAATCCCCCACCTCCCTTAGGTTAAGTGGGTAAAACCTGACTTATTGAGTCTATACCTATGCCCTAGGGCAACCTGTTTGACCATATTAAACTAGGTTGACCCAATTAGCCTAATTAAGCCCAATTCAAATTCCAACTCAATTCAAACCTATCTTGGACTCAACCCCTCCCCCCTTAGGTGAAATTGACCATGTTGATTAGGTCAACCTTTGACTTTGTCAACTCAAGTCTTCATTGGTCAAATTTGACCTATTTAAGTCAAATTAGATCCATTTAAGGCATTTAAACCTTTACTAAGGCCTCGACTCAAACCACGGATAAATCAACTTTATTTTCCTCCTAATTAGCCATAGGGTTGATCCTAGCCATCCATCCAAGGCTTGAGAGTATAAATAGGAGAATTAGGGTTCTTAGAGACGTCCTTTGCTATTTTTCTATCTCCAAGCCTCCTTAGCAAAATATTTTGTGCTTTAGCTTCCACAACTCTCCTCTACCTCTCAAAAGTCGAACCCAATTGGTCAAGGCCACCTTCAGCAAGATCTTGGGCAAACCAAGACTAAATCCCTTCCAAGGCATTTTCCTGTCAATACAGTGCATTTCGAAAAGCAATTTCTTCTACAAAAAGGAGTGTGAACAGTCTACAAGTACAACAAGCCATTAAACAGGTTAAACTATCTATAAACTGAGGTGAAATCGTTAACCCTAAATTAGGACACTTAGATATAAATAGCTTTTCACACAGTGCTTTTCATGCCGCGAAAACGGACCCCCATGAATGCTCTTCATGCATAGAATCTACGTTTAAAATTTTATTTGATTTGGTTCACCTAATCGCAAGAATGAAGTGATTATTACTTTAGGGTTTTTTGCTTTACGTTACTTAGAACCATGTGAGATCCGGGCCATTGATCTTTTGATCAATGGTGTAGAGTCCATCGAACCGCAAATTTTTCGAGTTTGTGTAGCGCTTTTGTTGTTCAGATCCCGGTCCAACTCTATCTGAACCATCCATCTAGAATCATGGAAGATCTGACTATTTTGTGCCTCGGCTGACTCGTTTTAGATCGAAACCACGTCAACAATTTTGATTTGGTAAAGACTTTCGTCAACACAATCATTATGCCACTATGCAATCATTATCCGCGGACCGCGTAACCAACCTGAACTTGCCGTGTATCTGACCGTTGCTACCGTTGTTTTATTTATATTCAATATATTTTTTAAATTCTTTTTTAAATAAAAAAAATTAAATAGTTATTTAAAAATATTTTTAAACCCAAAAAATTTCATATAATATATTATTTTATTAAAAAATTATTATCTTTAATTTAAAAATAAATTTAATTTAAATTATTAATTATACTATAAATTATATTAATTATTAAATATTCTATCTTTTTAATTAATAAATAATTATAAATAATTAAAATATGAATTTTTTAAAAATAATGAAAATTTCATTTTAAAAATAATTTTATTAATTTTCAGAATGATTTAATATAATTTTAGAAATGATATTAATATATTTAGTTAATATTTAATTATTTTAATAATTACTATACTATTTTAATAATTAATATTTAGTAATATTTATTATTGATAATCATTTTTAACTAATATATATTAATATATATATATTATTTCCAAATTTAGGAGATTATTTTTCATTATTTAATTTTAAAATTAAGATTAATAATTATTATTATTTTAGTATTTGTTTTAAAATAACTAAATATTTAAATACTTAATTAAAATTGACTAAATTATAAATTTTATTATTTTTCTATAATTCAAAAAAAATTTTTTAAAAATTCAAGATCCTTTAATATTTAATTAATTTATTTAACAATTATTAATATTAACTATTTTTAAATTATTTTAATTCTTTTTGATTGTTTTAAGCTTTAAATATTCAGAAAGATTATTTAAATCTTAAAAATATGTTTAATCTCTCTATTTTTTTAAAAATTAAGTATTTTAATCTAAATTATTTTCAAATATTAGAACCTATTTTTAATTATTTACTTATTGTTAATTACTTAAACACTTAAATATTATTTATAAATAATAAATTAAGTATTTTAAATATAAATTTTATAAATTATTTCATACTTAGTGACCAGACATCTCTCATCTATACAATGTATATGTATCTTGACTATTTGAAAGAACCTATTTTTTAAATTTATTTAATTTATTCCTAATATATATTATATATTATATATATGCTTTAATTTTGAGAGATCTACTTATGAATTTTTTGAACATGGCTATGTATGTGAACAACATTTACAGGGGAAGAGATTAGTGAATGATTGGACTTCAATCATTCACTAATCATATTATTAATTTCACTTAATTACAGTTTAGTCTCTTTTTTTTTTTTGCATTTGTAGGATGCATGAGCTCTTAGTTTAGGCCCATCTTTTTTTAAGACATGTGTGTTATTTTTTGCTGCATTTCCATTTAATGTTACCCCAAGGGTTTGTCATTAAACTTGATTTAAACCTACTTAATGTAGTGAACTCCTAAGAATAATAATTAAGGATTCATCTAGAAAAAATAGAGAAATTCTAGGAGCTAGGATAGACCTCTGATGTACATAAAATTTGAAACATTTAAACTTAGTTACATCCTAAACCTAAAATTTTCTAGGAATTTTTAGGATCTTAGACCTCTTAATTAAAAAAACCCTATAACCCTTTAATTATGCCCAATAACTTTGGAAATTTTTAATTATTCAAATTAAATATAAAAATTAACTATATATATCAAATTATTCAAAATTCAATCCTTAACTCAAAAAAATTAAAGTCCCTTAATTAGACTTCAATATGAACCTTACTTTAATTTTGAATAAAAATTATATTTTTAATAAAATTAAATAATTAAAAATTATTGAAATTTCCAAAAAATTTCAAAACACTGGTAAATTCTTTAGGTTTTTCTAACTTTTGGGGGGGGGGGGGGGGGGGTGATTCTAAGAGGTTTAGAGCTGATTTGGTTCAAAATCCCTAAAACACTCTAAATTACACAATTTTAATAAGTCATTAAATGCTCTAACTTTAAAAATTCACAACTAATTTCAGAAAAATTCAAATTAGGCAAACCAAGAGGCATTCAACTTTAATTAAAATCTTGTATTTATTTAAAATCATATATTTCCATAAATCAACCTAAATTAAAAAGTCAACACTCTGTTTAACCGTAGTTCGATAACTTCTAAAATTCAAAACTTCGCATAGAAAATTTTAAATCTAGCAAACTTAAAGTCTAATTACTCATAAGATCTAATATTTAATAAAAATACTAGAGCCCTAAAACCTAGCTATTTCTAAAAGTCACCCCTTTGACCCCTTTAGCCTAATTGATAGGATGACCCTAGACCTTCTAAAATCTGCTAATTCAACTTAAACTTTAAATAATAGTACCCTAAGTATTAAAACTGATCCACCAACTAAATAAATTAAAATTTACCCTAAGACATTAATATTTAAACTTGAATCAAAACTTTCCATTTTGTCCTTTAACAAATTGTATCACCAAACAACTTGAATTAAATACTTGATATAGGACATATCCAAAGCCACACAAGCCTACTACAAACATATAGAATTATTTATTAGGGCACCACTTCTTATTTTAGGTTAGGCCGGTGCTTTTCCTTTTCTACTTTTGTGATGTGACACTCTTGTATTTTTTTTTATGTGACACTCTTGTATGTAAAACATGTGCTGGTTATTTTGACTTACTATTGTGATTATTATGTTGCTCTTTTATTACTACACTTTCCTTATAATGTGATGTGTACGATAGATTACCCATAGGTTAGGGGCAATCTTGATAGTTATGATGTCTTATGTAGGTGGCATGCTCATGTAGTGTTAAAATAAAGGGGTCTAAAATAAATAATAATCATATAATTGCTTGCTAGAGGTACTTTAGATGCTTAGCACCCAAAAATAAATAAGAGCATGGCCAAGTATGGCTGATAATAAGTACTTTTTATTTCATTTATAACTACTTATGATTTTTTATTTTGACTGCTCAGGATAACTATACAGGAGAGTCTTGATTTTCTTTTTGATGATGTTATTTGTAATGTAATATATCGAGTTATGAAAGTCTTTAAAAGTGAGTCATTTCAAATACCAGGGATCCAAAAGGAAAAAGAAATGCCCCTCATAGGAAATTTCTTTTTCATTTGGGTACCCTTCTGAAGGAAGAACCATACGAAGACTAAAGGAAGACGATCCATAGGAGAGCTTGAAGACGAAGATGAAGATGAAATGCCTTACTTTAAGACTATCGTCATTCAATATGATTAAAATCTAGGTTGCTTTTGGTGGTGCCTGACCACCATTATTTTTATGTAGACCCCGGGTTATACTATATATGACACTTGCCATTGACTTTTTTTACTTTGGTGATTTTATTTATATTGATGTGTTTATTTTTATTTATTCCATAGAAATTGCTTGTTTTTCTTAGGGTTCTTTCTTGCATGTGTGTGCGCCTGATTTTGTTAGGCTCTTTAAGGATTAAAATCTTTTCTACTCATAACTAAAATTTAATATTTGAGGAATTAAATAAGATAGAAATATAATGATATAGGGAATAGTCGTAATCGTCTGGGGTCACATGCATATTATTGCATCTTTTTCTCTCCTTGCTTTAAGACACTCCCCCCTACGGGTAGAGTCCAGATAATCTGACCTATGAGGATGAGATGCTCGATCTAGGAAAGTCTAGTCAATCTAAATAAATATTTTTATAAGCCTTCTTTTTAAAATTTCATGTATACTTGATTTGGAAGCTTTAACTAACATGCATTGTATTAGAAACTAATTAAATAAAAATTTTAATTACATTTGCTGTAAAAGTATTCACCCTATATAAGTACATGACAACTTAAGAAACTCTCTAGATGTCAGCCTTAATTTCCAAAAATTGTGCCACCCACCCATCTTTCATAAAGACTATACTACATGGATTTTCTATGCTTAGGTGATTAGTTGACATTCCTTTTTCAGTAGGATATAAGTCCAGGATGCTTTAGCTAGGACACGGGTATTAGTATTAAGTATAAAATACTAAATCCACTCTAGATTTAAGGTTTAAGGCTACTACTATTAGTGTCTCGTAGTATGCCTCATTGGTGGGTAAGTCCCCTATTACGAATCTATTTTCAGGGAATATAATTTTGATGATATCAAACACTTCTATTTTTCTATGACTTTCTTGCATACTAATATTTTAGGTCCACAAGATTAAACTGTAATTTGAACCAGCTCAAGATCGAATAGATTAGGTATGAGTCAGTTTGTAATCTTTTATCTTTTCTTGAGACAATTATAAACAAAGTGGTTCCTAATGCTAAGTAACCTTGCACACACACACTTAGTAGAAATTTTTTGATTATTTTTACAGTTTACTTTTTTTTATCACATTATCTGGGATGATCCATAAATTGGCTTGGATGATCAGTTAAAAATAGAAACCCTAATTATGGCATCATGGTTAAGAAAATCGTCATTAAACGCATCGTCTTGGACGGTACTCGTATCGGTCAGGATGATAGGCTCAAATCAGAAAGAATCACCCACCAAATCTATTTAGGTAACTTTTTTTTAGACATCATCTTGGATGATATAGTATAATTATGCCTAAATTAATCTAGTAATTAAGGAAAGCAATTAAGGTTTGATTTCTTGATCATATTGTCCAAGACGATCACAAAATTGGTCGGGACGATCAGTTCAAAAACCTTAGTTATTCTTGGATGATCAAATATCAGCCAGCTTCTATTTAGGGCGATGCTTTAGATGATATGCACTGAATTAAACTAATCATCTAGGATGATCATAAGATCGACCAGGATGATCAGGTTATTTTTTTTATCTTCCAAACATCTATTTAGAGTGATGTTCTGGATGATATTCAATGACTTGTACTAATCATACATAATGATAAC
Source organism: Dendrobium catenatum (assembly GCF_001605985.2). Taxonomy (NCBI): domain Eukaryota; kingdom Viridiplantae; phylum Streptophyta; class Magnoliopsida; order Asparagales; family Orchidaceae; genus Dendrobium; species Dendrobium catenatum. The sequence continues at coordinate 578,985 of NW_021318689.1, forward strand.
CTATCATCTTAGATGATATGAACAAAAACCTTATGATCGTCCTAAATCGTTCTGGTTGATTAAGATTAATTTATACTAATTTACATTATGATATTTATATCATCTTGGATGATAATGTTGGTTTGTTGCAATTAATAACTATTATGAAGCTCTTCTATTTAAGACATATTGTTCTACCCAAGAGATCATCTTTTGATGCTGTCTTGACCTGAGAGAGCCTAGAAGAGAGGAAGAGAAAGGGAGAGAGAGAGAGGATCTTATGAAGGGGAGTTTGTGAGGGGTTTCACAAAGGTTGCTCCAAGAAAAGATCCAATTTATCTTCTCTAATCATCCTCCCTAGTCCTTGGAGGTTCAAGAGAGATCTACTTCAACAATCAATCAAGGTTCTCTGCCTTCTTTAGGAGGAAGCAAAAGGAGTCGGGTTCTCTGCCTCACCGATGTTGGTGGAAAGGAAGTTCGTAAAGGCTTCTCCGCCTTGCTGTGGGAGTAAAAGGAGAGTCACTGAATTTAGTGCAATACTCAGACGGTGCCTCTAGGGAGTGGATGTAGGTTGAGTTGAACAAACCACTATAAATTTATATGTTTTTTATTACTATATTTTTCGCATTTTATTTCCGCACTTTGGTTTTCTTTGTGGTGAACTTTGGTTTGAATTTGTGTTTTGATTAATTTTTTTTAAATACCAATTCACCCCCCACTTAGTTAGCCTTGGGCTAGTTCATAAGGGCTTAACATCCCTAACAAACTTTTAAATGGTATAAGAGCGGGATTCATAAAATTGAGTTTTTGAAAACTTTTGAATTTCGATCCATAGCTAACTCCGGTAATCGTAATACTACGGAAGGGTATTCTATTACCTAACCACCTTTATTTGATATTATTTCTTTTGATTTTTGGAAAACTTGCATGTTTATATTTTTATAATCGATAGGTTATCGCATGTGGATGCTTGTTAAAGATTGTTATACAAATATGACTGGTAAAATTAATGGCGTTACTATTCTACTTCCTTTCACTAAATGGACTCTTAATGATAGAGCTTTAGCACAACTTAATGTGAAATGTTTGAATTATTTTTTTTTTTATGTTTTAAAATTTGAAGATTACATGAGTGTTAAAACTTATACTACTGGTAAAGAAATTTGAGATAAATGTGTATAACTTATGAAGGAACCAAAGAAGTTAAACAATGAAGAATGAATATTTTATTACATGACTATGAACTTTTTCTCATAAAACCTAATGAATCAATTTCTGATGTGTATACTAGATTTACTCAAATTTTCACCTCACTATATGCTTTAGAAATATAACTCATAAATTATAAAAAGGTTAATAAAATGTTAAGATGTTTGCCTTCTTCCTTTGATGCTAAAATTACTATAATTTCTGAATCTAAAAATTTGAATACTTATTATATTGATAACTTACTTGGATCACTCATTGCTTATGAGCAAGGGATAAATCAAATAAATCTTGATGTAGGTTAGAAAAAGAAGGAGAAAACTATGGTACTAGAGGCCAATGACACGGACACTGACTCTTCTGGGTTTAAAACCGATGATGATGCCTTAATCACAAAGAAATTCAATAACTTTCTATGGAAGAAGTATAAGAATCATCAGAAGTGGATCAAAGGAAAGGCTAGCAAAATTTTTAAGAATTCTAATTATATGATCTATTTTGGTTGCAGGAAGCTGGGATACATTAAAGCTGATTATCCTATAATTAAAGCTCACTTAAGAAAAGATAAGGGTGAGAAGAAACCCAAGTTCAAAAAAGCCAAGGAGAGGTTCCAAAAGGAATCCTGGGAGGATTCTACATTAGACTCCTCTAAGATTGAACCTGAAGAGGAGACATAAACTTGTGCTTGATGGGTGACGATCATCTTGGTCAAAGTGACTAAGAAGAGGTATGTGAACTAACCTATGAGCAACTACTTGAAGTTTCTAAACAAATTCATGCAATGTATATGAAACTTAAGAAATCACATGCTAGTTTAAAATTAGAGTATTTAAATTTTCCAAATAAGCATGAAATTTTACTTAAAGATCACTCTACAATTGATAGTAATCACAAGTCACTACTTGATGAGTTTGATGCATTAAACAAACAGTATAACTTAATTATTTGATGCACATGATTCCTTGAAGTCATCTAATATTAAGTTAGAAAGAGAGTTAAAGAAATTAGAGAATCTCAAAGCTTTTGAAAGAAACAAATCAATATTGCATGCATTATATAACTTTAAAAGGAAGCATCACCACCCGAGTATATAGTAAACCCTTTTCCTGGTGTTAAATGTTTTTCATATGGCATGTTAGGATAAATCTCACATACTTGCATTGTTCTATGTAGTACATATTTGGTGTGGAGACCAAAATTGCATGATTCACAGTATAACACACATAATTTGTATTCTTCTTTTCATAAGAAGGGACCCAAACCTGTTTAGGTTTCTCATTATGACGTTTAATGATTTTATAGGATTGGTGTCACAAAAGGCCTTGTGAGAGTATGTGATACATGGACAGTAGATGCTCATAATACATGACTGGAGATGCTAACCAATTCATTTTATTAGAGGCCAGGGCTAGAGGCAAGGTTACTCTTAGAGACAATACCACTTGGAAATTAGTGGGCGCAGGTATAATCGGAAACTCCAAGAATCTTTTGATTGAAAATATTTTATTTGTAGATAGATTGAAACACAACATGCTCAACATCAACTAGCTTTATGATAAGGGCTTCATCATAAAATTCTTGTCCAATACTTATATTATAAGCTTAAATAATAATATTATTTTATAGAGAAAGCGAATCAACAATATTTACATGACTGACTTAAATAATATTGAATGTGCTGCTTCATCTTGCTTAAAAATTGCTAATGATGATTCATGATAATGACACAGGAGATTATGTCATGCCAGTATGAAAACCCTTAGGAGAGTGACACAAAAAGACCTAGTTAGAGTTATCCCTAAGCTTAAGTTCTCTAAAGACCACCTTTGTGATGCCTGCCAACTAGGGAAGCAAGCCCAATCCTCTTTTCACTCCAATATGGGTATTAGCACCTCTAGACCTTTAGAAGTCCTTCACATGAATTTGTTTGGATGCATTAGCACTGCCAGCTTAGGGGAAAAAGTCTATAGATTTATGATTGTCGATGACTACTCGAGGTTTACTTTGATTAGATTTCTGTGACTTAAGAAGGAGTCTTTTGATGAGTTTAGATCATTCTTCAATTGGATTCAGAAAAAGCTTAGATTGTGAGATTTTGACCATCCATAGTGACCATAGGGGAGAGTTTGAAAATAAGAGATTTAAAGACTTCAGTGAGGACAAGGGGATTAGTCACAACTTCTCAGCTCCTAGGACCCTTCAGTAGAATGAGATAGCTGAAAGAAAGAATTGAACCTTAGTTGAAGTCGTTAGAGTCATGGTTGTTGAGTATTCACTTCTAAAGTACTTTTGGATTGAAGCGGTAAACACAGCTTGTTATGTATTGAATAGGGTGAATGTTAGAGCCAAACTTGATTAGACACCCTATGAGATCCTTAAGAGTAGGACACCCAACCTTTCCCACCTCCATGTATTTGGCTGCAAGGTTTTCATTCTTAATAATGGGAAGTCACACTTAGAAAAATTTGACCCAAAATCTAATGAAAGAGTGTTCTTAGGATATTCAAGTGTGGGAAAATCCTTTAGGGTGTTTAATAAGAGGACTTTGGTGGTGGAGGATACTATTCATGTAGTGTTTGATGAATCTGATCCTAAGAAGTCTAGAGTTGAGGATGAAGACGAAGTTGGAGAGATTACCCAAGGAGTTGAAAATTTGGAGAAGAAGGTAGAGCCCTAAAACACTGAAGGAGTAGGTGAGATTACCTAAGGAGTAGAAAATACAAATTTGGAGGAAATGGTTAAACCTACACACACCTTGCCTAGAGATTGGAGATATTCTTTGAGTCATCCTAAAGAACTGATCATAGGAGACCCTTATAAAGGTGTTAGGACTAGGCATGGACTTAGGAAGGAAGTGAACCACTTTGCCTTTATCTCAATGATTGAACCCACTAACATCAATCAAGCCCTTTCTAATGAGTTTTGGATCTTAGTCATGTAAGAGGAATTAAACCAATTTATTAAGAATGATGTTTGGGAGCTTGTAGAAAGATCAAAGGGATAAAGTGTAATTTGAACCAAATGGGTCTTTAAGAATAAAATGAATGATTTTGGTGTGGTGGTTAGGAATAAGACTAGGTTGGTGGCTAAGGGGTACAACCAAATAGAAGGGATTAATTTTGAGGAGACCTTTGCCCTTGTAGCTAGATTGAAGCCATTAGAGTTCTACTAGCCTTTGCATGTTATAAGGGATTTAAGCTTTTCTAAATAGATGTTAAGTGTGCCTTTTTAAATAGGGTAATAAAAGAGGATGTGTTTGTAGAGCAACCCCTAGGTTTTGAGAGTTCCCAATTTCTAAATCATATTTTTAAATTAAAAAAAGGCCTTATATAGATTAAAGCAGGCACCCAGAGCTTGGTATGAGAGGCTTAGCACATTCTTACTAGAGAGGGAGTTTGTTAAGGGGAGCATAGACACCACCCTTTTTGAGGAAAGTGGGAGATGAATTACTCATTGTTCAGATCTATATCAATGATATACTTTTTTGATCTTCTAATAAAAGGCTATATGATGATTTTTCTAAAATAATGAGTAGGAAATTTGAGATGAGTATGATGGGAGAGTTATCCTATTTTTTGAGGTTTAGCATAAGATAACTAGATGAAGGAACCTTTATAAATCAATCAATGTACATAAAAAATATCTTGAAGAAATATGAAATGGATAAAGCTAAGCCAATTAATACTCCCATGACCTTTAGTGTTCAGTTGGATAAAGACACAAATGGAAAATCAGTTGATCAAAAAAAGTATAGAAGGATGATTGGATCCTTACTTCACTTGACTGCTAGCCGACTTGATATAATGTTTAGTGTTTATCTTTGTGCTAGATTTCAAGTTGATCATAAAGAATCCCACTTGACTGCAGTTAAAAGAATTCTTAGATATCTCTTAAGGGCCCAAAACTTTGGAATCTAGTATACTAGGTATAACACTTCTTTTGAGATTATTAAATATTTTGATTCTAATTTTATAGGATGTAGGGTGGATAGAAAGAGCACTTCTAAAACTTGTCATTTCGTAGGACAGTCTTTAGTCTTTTGATATAGTAGAAAACAAAACTCTATTGCACTTTTCATTGCTGAAGCTGAGTACATTGCCTTAGGAAGTTATGTGGCCCAAGTCCTTTGGTCGAAACATTTAAGGACTAAATACATTGACATAAGGTATCACTTTATTAGAGACCATGTGACCAAAAGAGACATTAAGCTACACCATGTGACAACTAAGAATCAATTAACTGATATCTTTACTAAACCACTGGCTTTTGATACTTTCAACACCTTAAGGATCAGATTCGGTGTGATTGACATAAATGCATGAACTTGATATTTACTGATTTTTGAATCTTCTATTTTGTTGCTTTTTTATTTTTATTTCACTTTACTTACATTACTTTTTTTACTAGTTTTTGTTTCTCTTCTTTATTTTATTTCTATTATTTTAGTTTTTCTTCTTTTGTGATCACTGCTGAAATGATATTTTATATCATATTTTTATTTTTTGAAATTTTGTAGTCAATGTTTTACATCTCTTAATCTATTAAAGGAAAAAAATACCGTTGATTGTTTCTCTTCCTCTAACCTCTTTTAGTGGTGTAATTGTCTTTTATAAATAAAAGCCTTTCTCAAATTATTAACTAGATTTTGCAATTGAATTCTTTTTTATCTTGTTATAATAATCTATATTATATTTGAAATATTCAAAGTCTTTATATTTAATTCAAAATTTTTCATCATCCTATCATTGCATTTATAATATGATTTTGATTCTACTTTGTGATTTTTTCTTCCTTATATTAGAGAGTGAGTTTTTCTTCTAAAATATCTGTAAGATATACTCACAACTGAGAGTATTTAAGAGTTTTAAAAAGGGATTTAGTTTACAAAAATAAAAAAAAGTGGCCAATGATGCCAAATCAAAAGATGTGCAATGACGCCAAATTGAGAAATACATACAAAATGTATCAAAAAATCAAAAGATACGCAAAGTGCGCCATTCAATTGACAAGAGGCTTAAAATGAGCCCACCAAAAGCAAGTCCTCTTCTCTTTCAAACTTTTAAAACTTAGAAGAAATCATGAGTCACTTGATATTTTCAAAGGCTTGATTTTAAATTTTGTAATTATGATAAATTACTTTGATACATTATTCTATAAGATATTTTTCTGAAACCATGCCTTGAATGGATCTCTTTTTCTTATCCAATTGGTTTTTCTGAGTTAGGTCTTTTGATTTCAAAAGATGATTTTGCCTGAAGAGAAGTCCAAGCTAGAGTTAACAAGATCAGATATTCTACCATTTTTGAGTTTTGATGATGTTAACTCATTGGTCTTTCATGTCTTTAAAATCAATCACATGGAGACTGTGTCATATTCATGCTTTGATTAAAAAAAAACTTTGCTTTCACTCTTCATTTTCTACTTTTTTCTTTTCTATTTTTTTTTCTCATTTTTTATGATGTCAAAAGGGGGAGTGCTGTTTAAAGTTATTTTTATTTTTGATTGTTTTTTCCATCATAAAAAAGGGAGAGATTATTATAAATCTATTTTCAGAGAATATAATTTTGATGATAACAAATACTTCTGTTTCTCTACGACTGCCTTGCCTACTAATATTTCAGGTCCATAAGATCAAAATATAATTTGAACCAGCTCAAGATTGAATAAACTAGGTCTGAGTCAATTTGTAATCTTTTACCTTTTCTTGAGTCAATTATAAATAAAGTGGTTCCTAATGCTAAGTAACCTAGCACACACACACTTAAGAGAAATTTTTTGTCTATTTTTAGAGTTTACTATTTTTGATTATAATGTCTAGGACAATCCATAAATTGGTCTAGATGATCAGTTAAAAATAGAAACCATAATTAGGGTATCCTGGTTAAGACTGTCGTTATTAAGCATATCATCCTAGGCGATATTCATATCAGTCGGGACGATAGGCTCAAATAAAAAAGAATCAACCACCAGATCTATTTAGGTAACTTTTTTTTTTAGACATCGTCTAGGACATTGTCCTGAATGATGTAGTATAATTATGCCTAAATTAATCTAGTAATTAAGGTTTAATTGCTCAATCATATCATCCTGGATGATCTTAGGATTGGTCAGGATGATTAGTTTTGAAACCTTAGTTATTCTTGGACGACCAAATATCTGCCAGCTTCTATTCAGGGCGATGCTCTAGACAATATGCACTAAATTAAACTAATCATTCAGGATGATCGCAAGAACGGTCGGGACGATCAGGTTATTTTCCTATCATCCAGCCATCCATTCAGGGCGATGTTCTGGATGGTATTCAACGATTTGCACTAATCGTATAAGATGATATCCTATCATCCTGGATGATTTGAACAAAAACCTTCTGATCATCCCAAATTATCCTGGCTGATTGAGCTTAATTTCTACTGATCGTATAGGATGATATTTATATCATTTTGGATGATAATATTGATTTATTGCAATTAAGAACTATTCTTAAGCTCTTCTATTTAAGACCTCTTATTTTACCCAAGAGATTATCTTTTATTGCTGTCTTGACCCGAGAGAGGCTAGAGGAGAGGGAGAGAAAGGGACAGAGAGAAAGAGGATCTTTTGAGGGGGAGTTTGTGAGGGGTTTCACAAAGGTTGCTCCAAGCAAGGATCCAAGTCATCTTCTCCATTCATCATCCCTAATCCTTCGAGGTTTGAGAGAGATCTACTTCAGTAATCAATCAAGGTACTCTGTCTGCTTCAAGAGGAAGCAAAAGGAGTTGGGTTCTCTGCCTCACTGGTGTTGGTGGAAAGGAGGTTTGTAAAGGCTTCTCCGTCTTACTATGGGAGCAAAAGGAGAGTCACTGAGTTTAGTTCAATACTCGAAGGACACCTCCAGGGAGTGGACGTAGGTTGAGTTGATCAAACCACTATAAATTTCTATGTTCTTTATTACTGCTTTTTTGCATTTAATTTCTGCCCTTTGATTTTATTTGTGGTGAACTTTGGTTTGAATTTGTGTTTTGATTGAGAAATTTTTTAAATACCAATTCACCCCCTCTTGGTTAGCCTTAGTCTAGTTCATAAGTGCTTAGCATCCATAATGAACTTTCATCCCCTATTCTTTAGGGGCTATAAACTCTACCTATCCACGTCATTTGGATGATGCCATCTCCATCCTTCTCTCTTGTATATTGTGAGTGCATTGCTTTATTTTCTCCACTTTCTTCTCATTATCTTATGGATGTTGATGTGAGTCGTATATGTTGACTAAGCCAGGTTGAACCCTTTTATTTCCTTTGAGTTGGAACTTCCTAGTCTCCTCCATATGTGCCAATCTCATTTAAAAGGATTTTATATGATCCTTAATCGAGATTCTTCTTAGGCCCTTACTTAAGATTTAATTAATCATGGGGGAATGCACCTGTGGGAAATTGAGTCCCCCAATCAAATAAATCCCACTCAAGTTGATGTACCGGGTGAGGGAAACCTCATCGTTCTGTTAGGTCTTACATATTATTACCCATCAGGGTGTGTATGAGAGAACCACTATCCTCAATGGTTAATCATATACACGATCTAATATTTCCTTCCATTGGCCTGCTTGTAAAGAGTGTGATGGCCTGCGATCATCTCATCCTTTGGGGTGGTGCGACCATACCCTTTCATGCTCTATACCCCACTGAGCGGTACCCTTTTGGAGGTCCACATTTAAAGGTTAGAAGATCAATCTAACCTTTAGGCGACCAAGATTTCTTCATTTTGAATGCTCAAGTACGTGTGTTTGGGGCAAACTGAGTAGTCGACGAGGGAGAAGCTCCTGTTTTTAGGGACATTGAATGCTAAATTATATGCCAAGAAGGACATCTTAGAGGGGAGAGGGATGAAAGAGAGGGAGAACATGTTGGTAATATGGTTTTTAATAGTGAGGTTAGAAATGAAGTTAAGCCCAGAGGGAGGTGAGGGGAAAGGGGCAGCAATTCCAGGATTAAGGGGGGAATCCGAAAGGTAGGTGGAGGGATCCATAAAGAGGGAGGCGGTGCGGGGAGGGGAAGCCCCTTCGTAGATAGGCGGCTTGGCAAAGGAAGGCGGGAAAAGGGCTAGAGTAGCAAACCCTAGCAGAGCGAGCTATGGTTCATCGGACCATTGTCGTCTGTCGACTATAGTCCCTCCGACCAATGTTGCTCACCAACTACGGTCCCTCGGACCAATGTTGCTCGCCTACTACGGTCCCTTCGACCAAAATAGACTGTCGGCTATGGTCTCCCCGACCTCTATCACCCACCTATTACAGTCCTTCCAACCACTATTGCTTGTCAACTATGGTCCCTCAGACCTCTGTCGCCCACCAACTTGTCCCTCCGTCCTCCTTTGTCCTGCCAACCAAATGAACATGCCAACTTCCTTTTAAGAATAGCTCCCCTATTATTGGATTCTTCTAACCAACATATTGTAATGTGCTCTATATAATGTATATTTACTACATCATGCTAAGGCCTTCCCCCTATGGTAGGGCCTCATTTGTAAAGTGGAACCATTTTAACTGGGCTAGACTATGCGATTTTTTCCATTTTCAGGATTTTCCATGTAATTCATGGTGTCTCTTATTACTCTCACACTCCTCTCTCTTTTTTGTCTGTGAGTTGGATCTTCGTGCAAAGCTTAGACGTTAAATATCTCTCTACTGTCGTGAATATTCAAATATGCAACAAATATAATAATATTATAAAAATTATATAATTATATAATTTTATGATTAAAAATATAAAGGATTCATACATAATATTTTTGTTATAACTTTAAATTTAAATATTTTTTAAAATTTAAATTGTATTTTTAATCAAAATTTACAAAATATTTTTTATTTTTGTTATAAGCAAATAATTTAATATAAATTATTATTAATTTATGCTACATATTTAGATATAATTTATACATATAAATTATACAATAAATTTACATTATAATTTTTATATACAAATCATTTAGGTGTATACTTAAATATATAAAAATTAAATATTTATAATATATAATCAATTAAAAAAATTAAAAAGATACAAAATAATTTTATCAACTAAAAAAAATTATTCATATTATAAAATTAATTAAAACTTGTTTAAAAAAAATAAAGATGAGTTGTAAACAATTTTTCTTTTTTATTATGACTATTTAGTCCACATCATTTGGAAAGTTATACTTTGTATAGTTTATATAATTTTTTGCCTTTGCACATAAGAGGACCTCGCATAGAGTGGTAGAGTCATATGAGAATGTTGAATTCTTTTATTTGGTAATTTTTAATTATTTTCATTTAATCTTCATTTAAAAAGTTTAATATATAATATTTATATTAACTTATTAAGTTCAAAATTTAGAAATTAGGCTGAATTTTTAAATTTAGGAGGGATTTTTAAAACTTAATCAAAATTTAGAAAAAAAATGAAACGTTTAACATTTAAATAAAATTTAGGTGGTTATTTTTTTTTAATATTTAAATTTAATAAATAAAATAAAATTATTTTAAAATATTAATAATTATTCGAGCCAGCTTGCGAGCTCACAGGTCAAGCCGGCTCAAGCTCGAACTCGAGCTTGTTTACTAAACAAGCTCGACAAGCTTGGCTTACGAGCTCATAAACGAGTCGAGCTCGAGCCCCTCGTTGGATCCGCTGGTCTGGATTGATATTAGAGGCATGAGATGTTTTGGGTTAAAACATATTTTTAATTTTAACACTTTTTTAATTTATTTTAAGATGTATGCAATAGTGAAAATTCAATTAAGAAGAAATTTAAAAAATAGTTTAATTCCGTTTTTAGTTAAGTAAGGCATAACTGTAAGGTGAATTTTTTTTGAGATTACACCAAATCACGTTGACATATTGGGCAAAAATTGGCCCATAGGCCATAGGTTATTTTTTATACAATTTTAAAATCCTTATCTATCTATTTGATAATTTTGTGTTAATTGTAAATTAAAAATATGTTGTGATTATTATTTTATAATTATGTGCATTACACAGATTTCAATTTTGTTATTAGTTTAATTAATCATTATAAGAAACTTTATGGTGATATGCTATTAAATTGTACGTAACATGATAGAACATTTTTTTTGTAATAATATGAGATATTTTAATGTAAGTATTCTTTTTTTTTTTGTTAATTTTATATTTTTATGTCCTTTGTGTAGAAACCGAAGGTTTAGATACCTCAGGTTCTTTCATCAAATATAGAAAGCAACATGAATAGTAACCAACATAACAAGAACACAAAGATTAAAAAGCTTTCTCTTAATAATTTACTGTTGCAATGCTAGTGAATATAAACATAAAAGCAAGTAAATAAGTAAAGTACTAGGCTACCATTAGATAGTTGCATAAAGTGTAAAAGGCTGTAACAAAGACAGAAAAGGAGGCTGCTATTCCAGAAGGTGCACAGGAGCAGATGTCAGCTGGATGGTAGTGGAAGTGAAACTACATTATGCTTGTCACCGTCTTCTCAAGTTAATGGGCAGAAAAATCATTAACTTGCTGCGAAGAGACTGTCAAACCTTATGGAATAGTGTGACTTTGTAAAGACATTTGCAACAACTGACTTCTTTTCTATATGAGGTCACTAGGAATTACCTAGGTTACTTTCTAGTGACCTAATGATTGGAAGGTGTCCACTTCTCAATCATACAGGTCACAGTCAAAATCAAGTACAAGTCTAATCAAATCCAGTTCCACCCTTCAATTCAATCTATAGTCCAGCCTTCCACCAACTTTCAATCAACTTTCAAATCATATCCAATCAATCTCAATCATTCATTTGATTTTCATTGATGTGGATAATTCAAACTAAACTAGTCAACTCCAAAATCCAATCCAAATCCAAGTTTCCAAACCAAATCCCAGGGTTAAGGACCCAAGTCTTGAAACCCTTTATGTGTAAATTTTATATCACTTGGAAACCTAATCAAATGACCTCTAATTTGGGTCTTTCAATTGCATCTTATTTACATATGTCTCTAAGATCAACCCACCAAATTTGAACCCATCATGAGCTCTCTAGCCCCAGAAACTAGATTGATTCCCAAAGGCTGCAAAACCTTCAAATTTATGGGCATATGCCACTAGACTTGTCATTCAGTGGAATTTGACATTGCAACTCTTTCCAAACCCTCCAACCACACCTATGACCTTTGTCATAACTTTTTGATCAGTAACCTATACATTTTTGGAACTAGTTTGACCAGGGGTCAAGATGACCAAAATGACATTTAAAGGGATTTTTTGTCTTTTCCCCAAAATTTAATATGGTCTTCCCATACAAAATTTCAAAACTCATCCCAATGGATCCTAATTATCATTCGGAATACATTGGACCTAAGCCCACCTTTTGGTTTGATATGGTTGACCAATTCAGCATGGTTGACCAAAAAGGCCCTTAAGGGTTTAAACACCCATTTCAAACCAAATGACATCCTCTTGATTTGAAGCCACCTCCATTGAGTTCATATGATCAATTTGAACTCAATGGACCCAACCCTTGACCCTAGGTGAACTTGGTTCAAGTCAACCAAGTTTGACCAATCCTTCTATACACTCCCACCCTCTCAAACCTCTTTACCAAGACTTCTCCAAACCCATTGAAACCCATGGGGTGACCCATTGGGTCCTCAAGAGACCTCTCTTGAAGACCCAAGCCTTGGGCTCACATGGGTTAGCCATTTGGCTTAACCCAAGTATCCAAAGAGAGGTTAACCTTGAGCCAAATTCCAACCCTAGCTCAATTAAACCAAAGTAATGGTGGTATAGAGTTCTTGTTTGACCCAATACACCTTCCATAGTTGACCCAACTCTTGGGTTAAGTTGTGTTAGGAACATGGCTAACCCAAAGTGGCCAAAACCACCTTGGGTGGAGCTATTTCTCAACCTAACACTAATTAAACCCAACCAACACCTCCATTGGGTGGCCTTAGGTCCAACACACCTACCCTAGTTAGCCCAGCCCTTGTGCTGACTAGGGCCCAAGCTCTAAGCTAGCCCAAAGTGGTCAAAACTACCTCGACCTGAGCCATTTCCCACCTAAGAGTAATTCAAGCCCAATTAATACTTGCATTGGGTGCCCCTTGACCCAATACGTCTTCCACCTCAATCCCACCATCTGACTTGACCAAGGTTGAGCCCAAATTGACCCAAACCACACAGGTTTGGGTCAAGCCAAGCACATCTCAACAATTGGGCTTCCCCATGCCCAATTGAGTTCACTCTTGAGCTAAAGGGATGTCTAGATGCCTTTCAACCTTATCTTGACCCAATCCCTAGCTGGTGGCGACCAGAATGAATGAGAATTTAGCTTTGATGAGCTTGAGCTATGCTCAAAGGCTTCCATAGCCTGGTATTACTGGGCTTGAGCTAACGAGGCTCTAGGATGATGTCTCCTTCCACCAAGAGACCATCTAGCAGTTGCCCTGACCAATCATGACCATCCATGGCCACGGGGTTAGCTTGAATAGGGCACTCTCACCTAGGCCCTCTCATTCAATTTTAGCATTTCAAAAACACTCCCCAGAGCTCCCTGGACATTCCCTTGCCAATCCCCAACTTCCCAACCTCTCCCAGCCATCTATTTGGGTGAGCTCTTATGAAATCCATATGCCCTCCGCTCGAAGCCATACCTCCAGCCATCTTATAATCCTGACATCTAAAGGAGAAGTTTTACCCTTTGTCCACTCAAGCTTTCTAAGAGAAAAACCCATTTGTTGGGGCTTTCTCCATGGTAAAATTCTCCTCCTGAACTCCTAGTTAGGTAACATCGGTCAAGTTTGAAACAAACTATCAACTCACCAGAATCTGACCATTGGATTGATGGTTTGTAGTCTCTTGATCCTTTGCATGAAATATTAGGGAAGTTTGCAGACAAGATTTCTCAAATCATACTAGAGAAGGTTCAAAATTATGGATGCCCACGGGAGGTTGAAGACATAATCCCAACTGTTGATTCCAATGAACGACTCAGATTAGATCCTGTGGTTGCGGAGCCACTTTGATCGTATCCATTTGATTAAAGATCTGATGGGTATGGTCATCTTCGCATTTATACGATCAACACCAATGATTGGCTATCCAATCAGAGCATGCTTGTATGTAAAAGTGGTGATGACTGCGTAGATCCGGTTTAATTAATTATAGAAATCAGGGAAAACATCAAAAATTCATATTTCTCTACATACTTGACCAAATTATGAGTTCTTAGGCTGATTGGAAAGTTCTCAATGAGATCTTTAATAGCCCTATGGTTCCAAGACATGATTTTGAATGTGTTTACCTCAATTATAGTAATATCATATTTTAGCATTTATGGTCAATTATATATCCCCATGGCTTGGAATTTTTGGAGATTATTCTTGGGCATGTTAAACACTTGCAAAAAATTCTCCAATATGTTTAAGGTATTTAAGGGAATTTTTATATCAATTTATACTTAAGCTTATGGTTTGATCCCCTAAGTTTAAATTGATGTAATGATCTATCCAATGGGATTTAGGATCTAATTTTTGGTGTGTTAGTTATACTTATGATAAGGAGTTTATAGACACTAATTTCTTCCCCATCAAAGCATAGGGTAATGATGTTGAGTCTAGTGAATAGGTTGTTAGACCTAAGTTGATGTCCCAAGGCTACCAAGAGGGGGGGTGAATTGGTATTTTTAAAACTTAAACCCTCTTTGAAAAAATGATGAATCGAAATGAAATTTTTTTATTAAATTTTATAGAAAAAGTTTTTCAACCACAGAGTTTTTAAACAAAAGTATAAATGCGAAAAATAAAAAGCAGTAAAGTAAATGACACAAGATTTATAATGGTTCGGTCTAAACTAGACCTACATCCACTCCCCAGAGGCACCCTCTGAGTATTGCACTAATACCAATAGTGACTCTCCTTTTGCACCCCTAGCAAGGCGGAGAAGCCTTTATAAACACTCTTTTCACCACTACTCGGTGCGGCAGAGAACCATCATCCTTTTACAAAATCCCCAGTGTTGGCAGAGAACCTTTCGTCCTTTCACACTCTCCTAGTATGGGCAGAGAACCCTTCGTCCTTTCACACTCTCCTAGTGTGGGCAGAGAACCCTTCATCCTTTCACACTCTCCAAGTGTAGGCAGCGAACCCTTCGGCTATTCACACTCTCCAAGTGTCGGCAGCGAACCGGATCTCCTTGATAGATCTTCTCACAAGAAATCTAGAAGGAAGAAAGAAAAGAGTGAAGTAATCCAAATTCACAAGTAGAGATTCTTACCTTTAAACTCCAAGTGAAGCCTTCACGCTCCAGTGGTAGGAATCCTCCTTTGAATGCTCTCTCACACTCTCTCCTTGAATTTTCTCTCAATAGACATGAAGATCAAATGACAAAAAGATTGGGTGGCAGTCTAATTTGGACTATTTATACAAAAGACAAGAAAAACCGCCCAAAAACTGCAAGTTTTCAGTTCTGTACGCAGTGGATAGTCCCGTACGATCATGGATTGTCCTGGACGATATTACTTAAAAGCCTTGAAACGAACCTGTTTGTATACGTGTACGAAATATTTTCGTACAAGCTGATCGTCCCGTACGAACCAAGTTCGTCCGGTACGAACGGTTATTACAAGGTTGGTTCCAAAAACTGTAGAAAAACTGTCCTAAGTCGGTTGTATCGTCTGGACGAAATTTTGTTTGTCCGGACAAAAATCTTACAGAGACCAAATCATCATGGACGATATTTAATTTTGTCTGGACGAAAATCTTACAGAGAGTAAATCGTCCCGGACGATATTTAATTT
>NW_021318689.1:607674-632207 GCF_001605985.2 Dendrobium catenatum
TGGACGATATTTAATTTCATCTGGACGAAAATCTTACAGAGAGCAAATCATCCTGTACGATAATTTATTTTCGTGTGGACGAAAATCTTACAGAGAGCAAATCGTCCTGTACAATAATTTATTTTCGTCTAGACGAAAATCTTATAGAGAGCAAATTGTCCTGTACGATAATTTATTTTCGACTGGATGAAAATCTTACAGAGAGAAAATTGTCCTGTACGATAATTTATTTTCGTCTGGACGAAAATCTTACAAAGAGAAAATCATCCCATATGATTTTTAATTTCGTCCCGGACGAATAGGACTTAGAAAATTTTTCTGGCCAGTTCCTATTCGTTCCATGTGATCTTAATAGGAGATAACTGTCTGATTGTCCCGTACGAACTGATATCGTCCCGTACGATCAGTATAAATTTTATATGATCTCCTTATGTGTGTGTGTGTTTGTTTTTATTCACTCATTACAATCACTCCCTCTCAAATAAAATGATAATTTTAAGCTTAAAAAACTATAGGTATTTCTTACTGAATTTGATTTGAAGACTTCGTGTTTGAGAGTTTGTTTCACCTGAAATGTTTGTACACACAAAAGCAAATACAAATCTTCTAAAATTGTTAGGAGATAACTACACATTTGAACAATAATATTTGGAATCATCAAAACTATACAAGTTGCAAAAATGTAAAACATGCAAATAGCAACTATCTTAACAAATGACTTATGATTTTTGAAGGTAACCTAGAGGTTAGCTTAGGTGGTTTGGCTAACAACTTTAGAGAGCTACATTTGGGTTAAGATTTAGGGGGATTGGACCTTGAAATCAGGTGATCTCATAGTCCAAAATTCATTATATTTGGTACCCATTTGGTCCACCAACTAGGAACCCCAAAATCCCTTCCTAGATTTGGCCTACAACCTTAATTAATTCAATAAAAAATCATATCAAATAAAAAAAAATCACATAAGGACCCTAATTGAACCCTCAACCCATGAAAAATAAAAGCTATATGAGATAACCTTTAATTTAACCTTTTATTTAATTTCAAGAAAAAATAAGAATTAATTAAATTAATTAACTAAAAATATTTTAAAATTCTAAAAAGTCCTTAAATGCTTGGAAACATCCACTTAGGTTATTCTTGACCTTTGGTGGTGATTCCAAGAGGTTTGAGACTGATTTGGATCAAAATCTAAAAATCCCCTTAATCAGGTAATTTTAGAAAAGTCTAAATATACCCAAATATTGGAAAATCACCAATAATTCCAAAAAAATCTAGTTTTAATCAAACTCAAAGCCATCCAATTCTAATTAAAATATAGTACTTTTCAAAAATGTCAAACCAACAAAATTTAGCCAAAGTAAAAATCAAATCCCTAATCAATCATAGTTTAAAACTATTTCAAAACTCCAGAAAATCATAACTTAATGTAAAAAATTCTAAATTGTGCAAACTTAAAATCTAATTACTCATCTTAAGATCTAATTATAAAAAAATGTCAGAACCCAAAGCCATCATTATTTTTGAAACTAAACTTTTAACTCCTTAATTAACATCTTAAAATAATCCAAATAATTCAAAGTTTCCAAAATCTAATAATTTATTCAAAATTCTAGAAAATCTTTATTTATTTATTCAAATCAATAAGCAATATATTTAACTAAAATTAATTAACCCTTAATTTTAAACCATTCAAATTAGCTTAATCAACCTTGATTACTACCGGGTAGCCGTGGCCTATAATGCTTTTAACTTAGCCCTAAGGAAGGTGAAATAAACTTCATGACCTCGATGAACAATAAAGGTAGTAGTCATTTAACAATTAAAATATACTTCAATTAAGCCTTAATACACTAATATTTAGGCTATAATCAAAATTCCTCCTCCGACCTTTAACAAACTCGAACATCAGACAACTTGAACAAACTACCAAGCTTAGGATTTACCCCAGCCACACGGCCTTTAACACATGCTTTAGATGGTTTATTAGGATAACCAACTCTAGTCTAGGCATGGCTGGTGTTTACTTTTATTGTTGCATGTCAAGTTTTTTGAGTTTTTAGTGCATGTTATGATTGAAAATTGATTGATATGAGTGTTTATTTACTTCAACAGTAGTTTGTGAATTAATGTGATTAGTTATAGTTTATCCTTAGATTAAGATCGATCTGGTTGCTTACTATGTTTTTTTATAGGTGGTCACACTTGTATAGGGTAATAAAAGGGGAATAAATTGATAATAAATATAGCTGGTACAGGTGCTTTAGCTACTTAGCTCCCAAATAAATAACAGTATGGCCAAATGTGGTTTAGATTTTTATTCAATGAAAATATATAAACTACTTGAGATTTATTTGATTTTAAATGATTAAGATATCCCTGTAGGAGAGTCTAAATTTTTGATTTTTGAATTTGTGTAATTTATTTAAAGTATCGAGTTATGAAAGTTAGATATTCGAGTTGGGATACATGTATCCAAAATTGGATTCCAAAGAGGAAAGGACACCCCTTTGGAGGACAATCCTTTTCCATTTATAAGCTCAATTTTGAATCATTTCACTACCCAAAGTGAAAAGAATAACATCCCCTTTAGGGGAGAGTTTTTTTTTTATTTAGATATCCAGATAAGATGAATCCAAGAAGCCCATAAAAGAGGAGGATGAGGAGTTGAAGATAAAGTGTATCCCACCCAAAGTCAAATTACATCGATCCTAGGACTAGAATCTAGTTTATGGTCAATGGTGATTGTTCACTTGTAATTTATGAATATTTTGGGTTGTAATAAACAGACAGTTTGCCTATAGACATTTATTTTACTAATTTGATTATTTAATTTGTTTGATTTTATTTGATTACGATTAGGATTGCATGCCTTTCTTAATTTTTTGATGATTGCATGTCATTTTTATTTTGGCTAGCTTAGACATGCTGAGGCTCGTGAGGGCACATTAAAAATTTTTCTAATTAAATTCAAATAAAAAATTTTAGATAACATAGAAACTCTAATGATTTAAGAAGTAAGCCCGGGACTATTAGGAGTCATCATAAGCATATTTTACTTTCTCCTCCATATTAGGCACCTCCCCACTTGTACGTTTTGGAAGATCACATGGCCTTTGATGGTGCAGATCTATCATGGGAATGCTATCCAATCTCTGGGGAAAATATTTTTTAAGACTTATATATATTCATTTTATGCATTTAATTGAGTCGAACATCATACATTCCATTAGAAATCAATTTGAAAAGAAGTCTAAAATTTTAATTACATTTATCTTAAGTATTTTCACCCTATATCAGTCAAGGGACTAATTAGAATTAGCTCTAGATGTTAGTCCTAATTCTAAAAAAATTTAATAATAACATCTATACAACTGTTTCATAAATGATCATATTTATGGATTTTAAACCGATCAGGTGGTTAGCTAACTCCCTAATCCAGGCTAGGTTAAACCCAAATTTTATACTGCATTAGTTAGGTTAGGCTACATTGGTCTTGTTCCTAATTTAGATTTATGATCAAGGGTAGATTTTGGATCATAAGACCCTAACCTCCAGGAATATTATCTCAAATTTATAATAAATTGGTCAACTCAAATTAAAGACTTTCTTGATCTAAAATTTAAGGTCTAACACTTAAACTAGGTTGGATCACTTTTGAATTGTTTCAAAATCTTAAAGTGTCTCATACCCCTCCTCTGTTGACTCCAAAAATAAGTGCTCTAACTTGATCCATTCCTAGTTAAAATTTTAGACTCACCTCTTTTGACTTCATTCTTTGAAATCTCTAAATTGAATTTTTGTTGTTATTTTATTATTTTAATCAAGTGTCTTAGTAGGGAATTAAACTTCCTTAGGATGCAATTAACTACAAGGGCTTGCGCTCATAGGAGATTTAGAATCACATCCACCTTTCAACATTGATTTTTAAAATTTAATTAATCTCCATTGGGAAACTTTAAATCAATGAAAATTATATCGTCATAATCAAATAATCATTAATGAATGATATTTTCTTCTTTTGGGAAGATAAATTATTTTGTTGATAAAACTTTGAATATGAAATTAATTAAAATTTATCTAGATTATCATCGATAGATATTTGATCAAACTTCACTTTGATCTTTTGTGGTCATATATACTTCTTTCTTAAATTTGGCTACAACATTCAAAATGGTATTTACAATTCTAAATATGAACCTCATTTTGAAATCTTATTTCTAACCTTGAGGTGGTATACTTTTTCTGATGGGATGTTTGATTTTAGAATTAAAATTCAGAATCAATTCCAAAATTTCCCAAAGAAGATTAAACTTTTCAAAAACCCTCTTTCAAAATTCATCAACATTTCAAACCACCAACAAAAGTTGAGAGAGAGAAGTTCCCGAATTCCTAGAGAGAGAAGCTCCCAAATTCTAGAGAGAAGATTTCAAATTTTCCGATCCTGTTCCTTTGGTTCCGGTTGAAGGATGGCGGAGGGGTGCCGATCATCATATCTTGATGACCAGAATACCTCAAAATTCCTTTCTACCAGGTCTCCCTTTTATTCGAATCATTGTGGAACCAAAGGTAGTAATGCCTGGAACCAAGAATTGATGATCAAACATAGACCTCTGGTGATCAAGGAAGGTCGGTCTCTTCCCATTCAAGATGTGCTTCTGGTGCTGGGCAAAGGCAAAGAACTTTTTGAAAGTTTGAGTAAAAAGACTTCGATGATTCCTTTCTCCCTACTAAAGAACTGGACGGTAGGAGCGGCTAATGATGAGGAGGCTTCATCCTCCATTGGTTGTAAATTGAAGGTAAACCATTTTTTGAATTTACCTTGTGTTGAGGGGGAAAATCAAGAGCTTTTGAATTTGAATTTGATGGAAAAGAAAGGAGATGAAAGAATGATTTCTGGTGATGATAATCAATTAGCAATGGATCATGATATCTTTCTGAATAGTGAAAATCTTAATTCAGTAAATGTTTGGTCCAAATGTCAGCATATAGTGGCTAATCCAATTCAGCCAGAATCAGAGGAAAATGCTGGCTCAGATGTAGTAAAACTTGACTTGGAGAAGGTTGCTAAAAATATTAAGTTAATGGAAAATTCTCTTGTGGTGAAGGTGTTTGGGAAAGGAATCCCATTTTCACTTTGTAGCATTGAATTAAGGCGCCAATGGGATAAATTTGGGAAGTTTCATATGTCCTCGTTGGGAGTTGAATGGATTTTGTGTTCATTTCATTCTCATCAGATAATGGAAGAGGTATTGAATGGAGGTCCATGGTATGTGGGAGGGTACATTATAGGAATGGATAAATGGACACCTAAATTTTCTGCTACATCATTGAAAGGGCTATCATCTCTGATTTGGATTCGGTTACCTCATTTTCCATTACATTCTTGGGATGAGACTAATGTTACTAAATTCGTCTCAAAAATAGGACTTCCCTTGATGTTGGATGGGAAAATGTTCAAATGGGGAATGCTTGAATTTTCTAGAGCTTGTGTACGAATTAACCTAGACTCTAAGTTACCTCATGGAGTTGGATTGAATGGTTATATGGAAATTTTTTTTTTCAGAAAATAGAATATGAAAAGATTTCCTCCTTTTGTTTCAATTGTGACAAAATTGGTCACAAAAAGGAAACATGTATGGAGATTAATAAAGAAGTGAACAGTAAAGATTTAAATGAAGATAAGGAATTCAATGTGGTGAATTCAAAAACAATTGGAGATATGAAACTGAAGGACAAATTGGATAATGTAAATCCCCAAAACTCTTATGGTCCTTGGAACCACGTGAAGTTCAAGAGGAATAGGATTTTTTAGAATCAGAAATTTCAGGTTGCAGCTGAGAAGAAAAATATTGAAGATAATTTGGCACTAGTGGAAGAGCAATCAGGGAACAAATTTAAATTACTTTCCCAAGTTTTTGCAGAAGAATTGGTCAGGATGGATGCTGAAGATCATGATCTGCCAGCCATAGATAACATATTAGAACTAGATTTTCAAAAATTGGTAATAGAAGATAAAATTGTAGGTTCTAGTTTGGTGAGTGCTGTTACAGAAGAAGTTGAAGAAGGTGAAATAGATCAAGGTGCTGCGGTTGCTGGAATAGCAAAAGAATTGCAGGAACCGAGTGCTATTACGAAATGTTCAAATATTCTGGAACAAGTGGAGGTAGAAAAATATAGGGTATTTGGCGCAAAGAGTGCTGGAAACAAATATTCAAAGTCTTTCAATAAAGAAATGAATCTGGTTGAGCATGAGAAGTGCAAAGAATAGGGGAAGGACATGAATGTATTGGATGGATTTCAAAGTTCTATCACTCCTTTGGCAAAGGAATACTAGGTAAAAAGTATTGAAACCGTGATTGAGGATGGAAAATTTTATATTCCTTCCAAATTAGGAAATCAGAAGAAAAAGTTCAATAAAGATGTGAATGTCTTTGGTCCGATCAAAGGTAGCCTAATAGGAAACAAAGTGGGTATTGGTAGATCCATTTCTTCATTGCTTTCATGAGATGGATATTACTACAGTTGAAGGAATATATGGCTGGTTCGTGGATTGGGAAAGGAAGTTGAAGAAGGATAATAACGAAATTAATAAAGATGAGAAGATGAAAGTGGATTGCTTAGTGGCAGATTATGCTCTTATTTTATGTTATTTGTTTAGTTCTTTTATGTTTTCTATTTTTAATTTAAGCATAAGTTTGAATTTGGAAAGGAAAGCTAGATTAATGGAACATAAGTATCTCTCTATTTTTTATTTTTTACCTAATCGAGAATTCTGGGATACTAATCAACCTTTTAGGTTGTTGTTTAATCTTTGGTATCCCCTCCACCCCAATTTGTTTAAAATGATAAATGAAGGATCTTATTTTCATTATGATAGTCTCGTTTTTCTGAATTTTATTCTTATGCTTAAATTTCTTCTAATAAAAGGCTTCCTTGTTATTTGTGAGGATTGCCTTGGCACTAGGTTGTAATAGTTTTTTTTTTTTAAATTTTCAATGCTATATGCATCTTTCAAAAAAAAGAAAAAAGAAAATGGTTGTTGATGGAACTCAATCTCTCTCCATCTTTAATATTGGCAAAATCCTATTTCATCATAGTCTTGACTACCTTCCCTTCCTTGAATTATCCACCCATTTCCTCCTTAGGAAAGCTGAGCCAACATAAAAATTTTCATATCAAAAGGAGGTAACACCACTATCGAAAATTTGGGCTTTGACCTCCTACCCCCAAATTAACTAGTTGGGTGATAGTGTCAAGTCATCTTTCAAAACTTGCAAGTCAATTTTTTGAACATGCATCGTTAATTCTAACCCAATATATTGAGTTCTAAAATTACAAGGAGTCTTATTGATCTTGTTTTCAAGATATTCAAATTTTAAAACTTCTAGCTTTGATATTGCACCTCTAAATTAGTTAATAATGTGGAAGAGTTAAGCAAACAACTAAATTAAATTTTCTTGTTAATTTTTTGAGCCTTCAGGTAGGGTGAAAACTCAACTCATTGTGTTTCAAAATCTAAAGGAAATTCATCAATTTTTCAAAATTCAAAATCTCTTTTCAAAACTCAGTCTAAAAGTGAAACCATCATATGCTACCCTACAATATTTCCTTGCAGTATAGTATATGTAACAAAAATTTCAATCTCTTTCAAAGCCATAACTAACCTTTGTATTCTATCACTATATATCGAGTCATATGTTTTACGACTCAATATATGTTATAAAATATAGGGTCTATTATGCTTATCAAAATTTAATTTTAGAATATCTAATTCCATTTCTTCTTTCAAATTCTAGAAAATTCAAATTTAATTCAATGGCTGGCAAACTAATTTTCACCTTTGAGAAGGGTCTGATTTGTGAAGAAATTGATTATGGGAGAACAATTTAGTTTTTCTTAGGCTTCCAGAACATTGAGCTGTCAATGAATGGGGAGATAATAGTTGATCTGAATGCCACTGAGTTAGATATCCCCGTGTTGAAACTAGTTCTATGTTAGGGGTTGAACCCTGTAGTCCTAATATTGAGGAGGGAAAATTAGAATTTACTATTGAGGTTGCCAAAGTGAACTCTATTTTTGAGGAAGGATCAAGTTATGTGATCCCATTTACCTATAAGAATCAGAGGAAAAATTATTTAAGAAGAGTTAGGAGGAAGATTTCTAAGTCAAGGAAAATTATTGAGTTTAAGACTCTGAGCCAAGTAGAGACAGAGGCTGTCGAGGACCTGCCTATTCCTACATCCTTTTCCACTCCTTAATGGGAGTCACTTCCACCCCTTGGTTGCTACTACAGGGGAGGAGAGGGTGGCTAAGATAGCTAGTTCCTCGCCATGCCCAAATGACTACTCAAATAAGACTACTCAAATAAGAGAACTCTAAAGGAAAAATGACTGTAGAGAACTAGGATTTTAAGGAACATAATCCATACTTGCACTGCCCAAGCGAGTGAAACTAAGGAGAAGTATGTGAGAAATCTGAAGGGGTTGATCTCACATAAGTTTGAAAAGAAAATCTTTAAGATCTAAAGTAAGAAATCTAACTCCTCATCAATTGAGAAAGAACAAAAAGTTTGCAAGATAGTCATCCACTTTAGAGTTGGTAGATGGTTACCACAGGGTGCCATACCCTCTGTCCTCTAAAATGGAGGGTATTGTGCTCACTAGACCCGGAGAGGGCTGCCATTCTACTGGTAGGTCATTGATCCCTTCCCCAAAATTTACAAAGCTGGTTATAGTGGTGGTATAATCAAGGAAGATCTTAAAATCAAAGGGGTAATGAAAGCTAATGGAAAAAGGATCAAATCCCCCAAAAGGAAATTTGTCCTCAAGAAGATTAGTAGGGTTAATGTTCTACCACTCCCAGTTGAGCCATTTAAGTCCCCAATCAAGCTACCCCAAATTCCAGCCAGTGTTTCCATAGTACCAGCCGATTTAGAGGGTTTAATAGTTGATGTCCCAGTGGTTTGTTCACTTGATGTTCCAATTACCAATTCAATTTATACTTTAATCAATTTTCTAGGCAATTCCTTCTAGATCCCACTTATTATCTCTGAGTTCCCTACCTAGGGATCTGAGGACTTTACCTTGCCTAATATAGGAGCTATCACACTCCAAGCCCCTATATCGCCTTCTAAGGTAGATGTCTCTCACCCTGTTAGGGATGCCACCCTTTAGACTACCGACTCTAGGATAGTCAAAGGGGAGGGGATCATCCAAGATGAAGACTAAGAGATGATTGAACAACTAATGACAAAGCCTCTAATAGTTGATGTTCTTAAATTACAAGCAATCATAACTAAGCTACAGGATAAGGAGTTCTATGATATGATGAGCTATAAAGGTTACTTACCCATCGAACCCAAAATAATAGGAGATAAACCAATCGATGAGGTAGTACAAGAAATTATGGACACCTTGAGAAAGAAATAAGTTAAGGCGGAATTTGATCTAGAATTTGATGATTTATTGATGAAAGATCAAGCATTTACTGGTAGTATTTATATGGTTGAGACTAGAGGATCAGCCAAAGAGATTGAACTGAGCAAATGCTATTATGATAATGAAGAAGGTTTAGTAGTTATCGATTACAATTTAGATGGATTTATAATCGTCAAAGATGAAGAACAAAATATTAATAACCTGGAGGCACAAGTCGCTGACCTATTGCTACAAGCTAAGGAAATATAAGAGCCCTTGGATAATTCACAACAAGCCTCACTCAAACAACTATACTGTGTCGCCCAAGCAGTCACTTACCAGGACAAGAAACCAGAATCTAGCTCTAGAGTTAATGAGTCAGTTTTGATAGACCATCCCATATAAAAATAACTTTTTCCAGTTCCACCAGTTAAACCAATAGTCCAACTAACAGTTTCCTCATCCCTTCTGATACCAACCCAAAAAGACATTAAATAGTTAATTAGTGACCAGATAAGGGAGGTCTTAGCTCATTCGCAAGGAATCACATCTATTCCAAAGGGTAGACCCTAACCCGAGGAATATGATTCAACTCCTTATCCTAAGGGCTTTGTGCCACCATCTTTCAAAATTTTTATTGAAATTAAAAACCCAAGATATCATCTGGCCTACTTTTGATCAACTTGTTTTAATGCTGGAGGGAAGATGCTCCACATCTTTTCCAATTTGTTAGTAGTTTGTCCAGCATAGCTTTTGAGGGGTTTGTAGATTTTCCCAAAGGTTTAGTAAAAACTTTCAAGAAACTTGAAAATATATTCTTAAAGAGATTTTCAGGATCACAGTAGCACATGAGCATGGGTAATTTCATCATTGAAAAGAAAAATTAAGAGATTCTCTGGTTGAGTATATCTTGAGAGGTAAAAACCACTTTATGAAGTGTCAATCTCAATTTTAAGAGCAACATACAGTTGAGATTATTATGAAGAATAGCTGTTGCAAATTTGGATCCAAGTACTATAATTTTAATGATAACACATATTATTATTATTTTTTTACTAATACTATTATTACAAATCTAATTTTTTTACCCTACTTACTAACCTTTCAGGCCCACAAGATCACTTGTAATGCAAATCAGCTCAAAAATAGGTACACCATGATTGAGTCTATCTATAATTTCAATTTTAATGTACTTTTTACTTTTCTTAAGTCAAGTCATGTATCTGGTGGACCCCAAACTAAGTAACCTTGTACACACACACTCAAAGGGAGAAATTTAGTGAGTTAGAGAATTCTCTATTTTTGACCTAATCGTATATGATAATTTCAAATTGTATTAGACGATCAATTAAAAATAGAAACCTTAATTAGGGCATCCTAGCTGATTAAGAGTGATTAAACTAATTGTACTGGATGATCCCTATTGTCTAGGATGATTCGTTCAGATTGTGAAAAATAGTCACCAATCAAAATTTAAAAAATATTTTAATTTTCAAATTTTATGCTAATCATAAAGGATGATGTAGATCATCCTCGATGATTTAGGATAATCATGCCATAATTAATTCTATGATTAGGAGAGTAATTATGAGAACAATTAATTTGATATAATCGTACAGGATGATTGGTTTGTACGATTGATGATGATCATCCTAGACGACAAAGAACATATATGGGACAATAAGGGATCACCACATATTATATCAGATGAATACTATAATTTTTCAATTAATCATCTAGGATGATAGACCCCTATTGTACTAGACGATAGAGAAGTGTATGGGACAATAACCATAGTCGGGCATCGTACTAGGAAAAGTTCAAAAATTTTATATAAATAGTCCAGGATAATATTTGTATAGTACAAGATGATCAGCCTATTTCTTTTGAACTGATCATACAGGGTAAAACCATTTGTACTGGTTGAAAGGGATATTTTGTACTAATTATATAGGATGATTTATCGATCTTTCTGGATGATTAGTACCATATAATTGAAAATTAGGGCTCATTTTGGAGGCTCTATATTTAAGCTCTCTTATCTCTTGAGACAATCTTTTGCTATGGAAGAGATCTAAGCGAGAGCTTAAAGAAGGAAGAGATAGGGCTTGGGAGAGAAAGAAATTCTTATGAGGGAAAGTTATGAGGGATTCATAAAGTTTTCTCCAAGCATGGTTTCTACCATCTTCTTCAAGTTTTTTTTCTAGTTCCTAGATGTCTCTGGTGGAGATCCTCATCAGCATTAGATCAATATTCTCTACCTACTGTAGGAGGGAGTAAAAGGATTCCCAAGTTTTGTTCCTTCACCAGGTGAGTGAAAAATAATTTTTAGGCTCTCTGCCTACTTCAAGAGGGAGTAAAAGGATTCAAGGTTCTCTGCCTACTCTATGAGGGAATAAAAGGATTTCCATGTTCTCTTCCTTCACCAGGTGGGTGAAAAAGGATTTTTAGGTTCTCTTCCTACTCCAAGAGGGAGTAAAAGGATTAAATTTTTTTTGCTTCTCTAGGTATATGGAAAGATTTTGTAAGGGCTTCTCCGCCTTACTATGGGAGCGAAAAGAGAGTCACTTCTATTTAGTGCAATACTTAGAGTAGTCTCCAAGGAGTGGATGTAGGTCAGGTAGACTGAAGAATTATAAATTTTGGAATCTTTTTATTTACTTTTTGTATTTAAAATTTTGCATTATTCTGTAATTTATTCTATGGTCAAAATCTCTTATCTTTATTTTGATTAAATTAGATTTGCTTCTACTTAAAACATTTATTTTAAAATTTTCAGAAAGACTTTTAAAAGATTTTCTTTTTTTGTTGAGAAATTTTTAAATAACTAATTCACCCCGTCTTAGATAGCCTCACGACTAGTTCTTTAGGGTTTAACACCCCTCATAAACTTTTAAGTGGTATCAGAGTATGATTCATAAGATCAAGTTTTAGAAAACTTTTGAATTAAGATTTGGAAATATAAAAACCACAAAAAGATATTTAATTACTAGAACACCACTTTTTGATAATACTCCTTTTAATTTTTGGAAAACTCTTATATCCACCTTTTTATAATTAATTGATTATTGTATGTGAATGTTAGTTCAAGATGGTTATTCTGCACCATTTAGATTAATAAATGTTGTTAAAATTGAAATCCCTTTTTCTAAATGAACTACTGATGATAGCGATTCAGCACAATTGAATGCAACATATCTAAACTATTTTTTCTATGCCTTAAAAATCTGAATATTATATGTGTGTTTCCACTTGTACAACTGGTAAAGAAATTTGGCACAACCTGTCTATTACTTATGAAGGAACAAAGGAAGTTGAACAATCTATGCTGAACATTTTTCTACATGATTATGAACTTTTCTGCATGAAACCTAGTGAATCTATTTTTGAATTGTAAAATAGGTTTACACTTTTTTGGTACATCCCTGCATGCCATAGGAAGAGAACTCACAAATTATGAAAAAGTTAATAAGTTTCTAAGATATTTGCCTTCTTCTTTTGGTGCAAAAATTACTTTCATTTTTGAATCTAAAGATTAGAATATTTATTCAATTGATAACTTACTTGGATCAATCATTGGTAACAAGCAAGCAGTGAACCAAAGGTAGCATGATGCAGGTGAGAAGAAAAAGGAGAAAACTATAGCCTTAAAGGCTAATGATTCTAATACTGATTCTTCTGGTTCTAAAAATGTTGACATTGCTTTATTAACTAGGCAATTTAAGAGTTCTTATGAAAAAAAATAAAAGCATCATAAAAAAAGAGATAAGGGTATGAATAGTAAAAATTATAAAGTTTATTCTAATGTTATTTGTTTTGAATGTAGGAAGCCATGACATTTGAAGTCTGATTTCCCAACTCTTAAAGCTCACCCAAGAGAGGATAAGGGTGAAGAAAAATTTAAGTTCAAGATGGGAAAGCAAAGAACCCAAAAGGCTTTTTGGGTAGACTCAGCATCAAACTCCTTTGAAGTTGAAGCTTAAGAGGAGATAATAAACTTGTGCTTAATGGTTGATGATCATCTTCATCATTCTAATCAAGAGAAGGTATCTGAGCTTATTTAGGATCAATTATTTAAAATTTCTAAAAAAAATTCATAGTACATATAGAAAGCTTAAAAAATCTTATGCTAGTCTTAAATCTTATTTTTTATATCTAGAAAAAGAATATGAATGCTTAAGAAAAGATCATTCCACTCTGGATAGAAATCACATGGCTTTATTAGATGAATTTGATATTTTAAATAAGAAGCATTTTGAATTAATTAAGATACATGATTCATTAAAAAAAATCACATGTTGAATTACAAAATGCATACAAAAATATTAGAAACTCTTACAACTGAAATAAATAATAGGGAATATGTATTGAAAAATAAAAATTCAATTCTTGAAAGTGAAAACAAATTTTTACAAATCAATATAAATGCTTTCAAAGAAAATAAAAAATCACCTTCACTTGAAGTGTTTTATAATCCAACACATTAGCATGCATCATTTATACCAAGAAGTGGCACAAATAGATTACTAAATTCTTTTCCTGGTGTTAGATGTTTTTCTTATGGTATGCTAGGGAATATCTCCCATACTTGCACCATTCATCTTAGAATATATTTGGTGTGGAGACCAAAACTTTAAAAATCATAGCATAGCATGCTTGCATTTTATTCTTCTTTCTATAAGATGGGACGCAAACCTACTTGGTTTCCTAAATCTAACATTTGATGATTTTATAGGAGTGCTCTCATAGAAGGCCTTGCGAGAGCATGTGGTACTTGGACTATAGATGTTTAAGGCACAAGACTTGGATATAACACCACCACAAGGGTGGTTGGATTAGGTATTATTGATAACTCCAAAAATTTTATTAATAAAAATGTTTTACTGGTAGATGGCTTGAAACATAACCGGCTTAGCATAAGCCAACTTTGTGATAAAGGTTTTAGCATGAAATTTTTGTCTACCAGCTGCATGATTAGCTTAAATAGAATTACTGTGCTATAAGAAAAAAAATAATAATGTTTACATGTTTGATTTAAAATATGTTAAATATGCTGCTTCTTTTTACCTAAAAATTGTTGTTGATGAATCTTGGTTATTACATAGGAGATTGTGTCATGCTAGCATGAAAAATCTTAAGAAAATCACACAAAAAGATTTAGTGAAAGGAATTCCCAAACTATAGTTCACAGAAGACCACCTGTGTGATGCAAGTTAATTAGGGACATAAGTCAAATCCTCTTTCCACTCAATCAAAGAAATAAACACTAGCAAACCCTTAGAAGTCCTACACATGGATCTCTTTGAAACTGTCAGCACTACATGCTTATGAGGGAAAGTCTTTAGGTATGTAATTGTTGGTAATTATTCAAGATTTATTTGGGTTATATTCCTATCTCATAAAGTAAATCATTTGAGGAATTTAAGTCATTCTCCACTTAGATTTAGAGGAAGCTAGGTTATGATATTTTAATAATTCATAGTGATCACGATGGAAAATTTGAGAATAAAAATTTAAATCTTTCTGTAAGGAGCAAGGGATAGATAATAACTTTCAGCTCCTCGAATCCCTTAGTAGAATATGGTAGCTGAATGGAAGAACATGACCCTAGTAGAAGCTGATAGAGCTATATTAGTTGAATGCTTTCTTCCAAAATACTTTTGGGTAGAAGCAGTGAATATAATCTATTATGTTCTGAATAAGGTGAATATTTGATCTAAGCTAAACAAGACATCCTATGAAATTCTGAATGGTAAGACACCCAACCTCTCTTACCCTCATATCTTTTGATGTAAAGTCTTTAGTTTAAATAATGTAAAATCTATGCTATAAAAATTTGACCTAAAATCTTATGAAGGAGTATTCCTAGTTTACACAAATGTCAAAAAATCCTATAAAGTTTTCAATAAAAGAACACAAAAACCACTTATTATGTATTTGTTGATTTTGATAATTATGAAGGGTCTAGGGTAGAAGAAGAAAGGTTATAGAAGTCACCCAAGGATTATAATCAACAAATTTAGAGGAATGGGTAGAACTTGAAAAGCACTTCCTTGAGAATGGAGATATTATATGAGTTATCCTAAAGAACTAATCTTAGGAGACCCATTTGAAGGTGTATGAACTAGGCATGGACTTAGAAAAAAAGTAAACAACTCTGTCTTCATTTCAATTATTGAACCCACAAATATAAATCAAGCCCTATTTGATGAATTATGGATCCTAGCCATGAAAAAGAGGTAAATTAATTTATAAGGAATGATGGTTGGGAGCTAGTTGAAAGACCTAAGAACTAGAGTGTTGTTGGAACTAAAGTGGGTTTCAAAAATAAAATGATTGATTCTAGTATAGTGGAGAGAAATAAGGAATGATTGGTGGCTAAGGGGTATAATCAAATAGAAGGAATTAACTTTGAATATACCTCTACCTTTATAGCTAGATTGGAAGCCATTAGGGTGCTACTAGCCTTTGCTTATTTTAAGGTATTCAAATTGTACCAAATATATATAAATAGTTCCTTTCTGAATGGGGTAATAAATGAAGATGTGTATGTTGAACAACGCCCAGGCTTTAAGAATTTATAATTCTCTAATCATGTGTTTAAATTAAAAAGGGCATTATATGGACTAAAATAAGCACCCAGGGTATAATATGAAAGGCTAAGCACATTCTTACTAAAAAGAAACCTTGTTAAGGGGAGCGTAGAAACCACTCTATTTCTAAAAAAGGTAGGAGATAAACTACTCATTGTCCAAATTTATGTTGATGATATTTTTTTTAGATCTTCTGATAAAAATCTATGTGATGAATTTTTAAAATAAAAGTATAAAGAGTTTGAGATGATTATAATGGGAGAATTGACTTACTTTTTAGGATTTATTATAAGGCAGACGGATGATAAAACTTTCCTAAGTCAAACAAAGTACATTAAAGACATCCTTAAGAAATATGATATGAATAAAGCCAAGCCAATCAACACTCCCATGAGTTTCACTATTCACTTAGATAAGGATTAAAATGAAAAATCTATTTATAAAAAGAAATATAGAGGAATAATTAGATATCTTCTTTACTTGACAGCTAGCAGACTTAATATTATGTTTAGTATTTGTCTCTATGCTAAATTTTAGGCTGATCCAAAAAGAGTCCCACTTGACTGTTATTAAGAGAATTTTTAGGTATCTCTTAAGAACCCATGACTTAGGAATCTAGTATCCTATGCATAACACCTCCTTTGAAATCATAAGATATTCTGATTTAGAATTTACGATATGCCTAGTTGATAGAAAAAGCACTTCTAGAATATGTCAATTTATAGAACAATCCTTAGTCTTTTGGTCTAGTACAAAATAGAATTGAGTTGCTCTGTCCACTGCTAAAGTTGAGTACATAGCCTTTGGAAGTTATGTGGCCCAAGTCCACTAGTTAAATCAACACATTTTTGATTTAAGATTGCATGTAGGCATAATTTCAATCATATGTGATAACACTAGTGCCATCTGTATTTTAAAAAAACCAATCCAACACTCTAGGACTAAACAAATTGGTATAAGGCACCACTTCATTAGAGACAGAAATTACTAAATGACAAGAGGGGGGGGGGGGGTGAATTATGAAAAACTTTTTCTAAAAAAAAAGTAATCCTAAACATGAGTTCTAAT
This sequence comes from Dendrobium catenatum, assembly GCF_001605985.2. Lineage (NCBI taxonomy): Eukaryota > Viridiplantae > Streptophyta > Magnoliopsida > Asparagales > Orchidaceae > Dendrobium > Dendrobium catenatum. Next base: position 624,755 of record NW_021318689.1, read on the forward strand.
CTTTTTGTTATTTTTAAAATTTTACAACAAAAACTTAAACAAATTTTCTTCCTCAAATTTCACCACGCAATAATTATGAAAATTAAATGTAAGTAAAAGAAAATGACGATAAAGAAAAAACACACCAAGGATTTTTATATTGGTTCGGTCAAAATATGACCTACGTCCACTCCCCGGAGTCCTCTGCTCCGGGATTTTCACTACCAAAAATTGTTCTCCTTTGGCCCCCCTCGGTAAGGCGGAGAAGCCTTTACAAACCTCCCTTTCACAAACCCAACGTGGCGGAGTCCCAAACTCTATTTTCGCCCTCCTAGCGATGGCAGAGAACCTTCTCATTTTTCTCCCTCCTAGAGAAGGCAGAGAACCTCGAGGTCACGGATGTAGACAAGCCTTTCCCTTGGAGATCCTCCCTCAAATTCTTCTAGGGCCACAGGAGGAGCAAGATGAAGCAAGTTCGGAGCAACCGTGTGATCTCCCTCACACCTCTTCTCCCTCACAATGCTCACCTTCTCCTTCCTCTCTCAACCCTAAAGAACTTCTCTAGAGCTTTCTCCCTTGGAATCCCTCTCTAACCACGTTCTCCCTCTCTGTAAAAATCTTACTGAAAAATGATGAGATTAACACCTAAAACGGGCTCCAAAAACCTCTGATTTCAAAAGTACCCGTTACTGTTCGTACAGTATAATTCAACATCGTACAGTACGATCTTCATAAACAGACTTCGTCCTGGTACGAAGATGTACGAACAGTTAAAAAATAATTTGTACTGTATGATATAATATCGTACGGTACGATTCACAAAATATTATTCGTACAGGACGATGGTCTGGACGACCAGATGTCGTCTCTGTTCATCGTATGGTACGATCACTATCGTACAGTATGATAAGATAAAAATTAAGAGATCTTCCAGGATGATATCCGGGACGATCAAACTACGTCTCTATTCATCGTATGGTATGATCTGGTTTGTATAGTACGATGTTCAAAATTTAATTAGGCCTGGATTACGTGCACTAATCACGGGTTAATTTAAGTAAATATTTAAAATAAATCGTATAGTACGAAAATATTCGTACAGTATGAACGGCGCAAAATCACTTACTTAAACTAAACTACAGCTAGAGTTTTGGATCTGAACATATTATACAGTACGAATAGATTCGTACAGTATGATCTATTCACAGAATCGTCCACATAGCTCGGATCGTACGGTATGAATTAAAATCGTACAGTACGATCTCCAGAGAGAAAATTCTATTATATTTTGCATTTAAAAAACAAACTCTCCCCCTGTGTGTGTGCATGGTTGCTCTTACTCTTATGCATTTTGTGGCCATACTCAAGAAAGTAAAAATACAATAAATAGAAAAATACAATATCTGACTCATACTCCTAATCTACCCATTCTTGAGTCTTCCTTTCGTCCTGAGTCACTTGTGATCTTCCTGAAATGTTAGTACTCAAGGACAATAGCAAATAAAATAATATCCAATGAAAAGTTGTTTCGAAACAAACATTATTTGGCATCATCAAAATCTTAAACTCGGGGTCATGGGTTGCAACAATCTCTCCCATTTTGATGATGTCAAATAATTTGTTGTAAGCAAGTACGAATGACATTACTTTTATTTTTTTATTATTTATTTATTATTTATTTATTTTTAAATTAAACATAGGAAAAAAAAGAAAGATACTAAAGATAAGTACAAAACAAAAGTAATGTATTTAACAAACTATAACAATCACAACAACAAATACAACAAACTTCTTCCCCTTTTGACACCACAAAAAGGAGGAGCAACTAAAGCAGAAAGCAAAAGAAAGAAATCTACAGTACAAAGACAAACAATCTAAATAGAAGGGTCCTGATCAGTTGGTGGTTGAGGTGGATTCGGTTGAAAATATTGAAAGAGAGCATCGAATCGGTGATCAATTGCAGTAAAGCGTTCTCCAAACCATGTGTATCGTACCGTACGAACGGTTTGTATCGTACAGTACGATAATCAGTAATGTCGTACCAACCGGATTTAATTCGTCCCAATCTGTTGCTGACGTGTATCGTATCGTATGAAGAAGAGATATCATACAATATGATAGGCAATAATTTCGGATGCATATCGTACAGTACGATGTAGGTCGTACCATACGATCAACAGAGCCGAAATCTGCTTGTTTGTGGACGGTATGTAGATTAAGATGTATCATACGGTACGATATGTGTATCGTACAGTACGATGAACAGTCAAGGCAGAGTTTTTGTGTGGTGAGTGTGTGATGATCAGGAGCAGCCCTATTTAAAAAAATTTTGTTTTTATTTTATTGTTTATTTTTGTTTTGTTTTGGTTTTTTTTTTGTTTTTGTTTTTGTTTTTTTTTTGTTTTTGTTTTTTTGGTTTTTATGCAGTTATATCTATGACACCTAATCTAGTCCTCAATGTGCTAAAGGTGTCGAAAGCTAAAGGTTTACTGAATATGTCAGCTAGTTGATCTCCTTTAGCGATGTGATGCAATTCTATATCTCCCTTTGCAACGTGATCTCTAATGAAATGATGTCTAATGTCTATGTGTTTCATTCGAGAGTGTTGAATTGGGTTCTTAGAGATATAAATTGCACTTGTGTTGTCACACATGATTGAGATGGTTCCAATGGGTAGTCCAAGATCAAGAATTTGTTGTTTTAACCATAGTACATGTGCAACACAACTTCCTACTGCAATATATTCTGCCTCGGCTGTGGAAAGTGCTACTGAGTTTTGCTTCCTACTGGACCAAGAAACTAATGATTGTCTTATGAATTGGCAGGTACCAGAGGTGCTTTTTCTATCTATCCTACATCCTGCAAAGTCAGAATCTGAGTACCCTAGGATTTCAAAGGAAGTGCTGTGTCTGGGATACCAAATTCCTAAGTTTGGGGTGCCTAGTAGATATCTAAGAATTCTTTTGACAGCAGTTAAGTGAGACTCTTTAGGATCGGCTTGGAAACGGGCACAAAGGCACACACTAAATATTATGTCCGGTCTACTGGCAGTCAGGTAAAGAAGGGATCCAAGCATTACTCAATCTTACTCCTATGTATTTTTTTATGACTTTCTACTGATTTCACTAGGATCTTTATCTAATTGGTATGTGAACTCATTTGGGGTGTTCATGGGGTTTTGCACTATGATTCCATTTCATATTTCTTTTAATCCAAAACAGTCGCTTTCTGGATCCATGTATTTAATTATATTTGAATTGGCTTAGAAACGTCCATATTATCCATACTTAGTTTAACTTAAAGCCAAGAAAAGAATTTAAGATCTCTCACCTCATCTCGAATATGACCTTATATTCAACTCCAATTACCTATATTTTTGAAAATTACGAATATCGAATAAACAGTATTTTTCTGAAAATGCAAATAAAAATTCAAGAGTATTCCACGAAGACGATTCTGAACACAATCCCAAGTACGTGAAATTTTTGCCTTTGCACTCCTTTAGTTAAAAAGCTATTGGTTGGAAGTAATCCCTCATATTGGGCTCGGATTGGGTGATCGTTACTACCCTTGTGTCGTTGCGGTTCGTATTTCCTGTGTTAACGCTCAGTTGGATTGTGTAAGCTCTGCCTGAAAATTACCCCGATAAATCGGGATTCTTCCCAGAATAATAAATTTTTAAGGAATTATACCAATGTAACTATTTTGCTCGAGATGCGTGTTGAGACCCGATCAATCTTGCTAATTTTCGTCACCCGATGACGTATCAGTTGGCCCCCCTATTTTCGGATGTTGAATGCGCTCCTCAGCAATCCTAAAAAAAGTATATGTTGGTCTGGGACACTTTGTTTTAGGCCCGAAAATCGCAAAAAAATATGCAGTCCCACAAAATTATAATATTTGCGTAAACTTGATCGAGTGGGCCCTATTGAGTTTCGGATAGTCAGTCGTTACAAAATGAGTAGTGCCTCGGATATCTGTCGTAATAATACAGATAGTTCCTAGGGAGACTTACCACACATAAAATAGTTCTTGAATCGGTTATCCGTCCGGGCGAAAATTGGCGGCAGGACAATCGTAAGTTTGGCGGTCCGAACCGGCGGCCGGCACGGTCCGGCCAGGTCCAACTGCCGCGCGACATACTGCCTACGGCACGTGTACCCAATGCGCCGCTACTTGAGTCTTGGCTTCTGACTTTCTATTATTTTTCTGAATCCCCAATGTCCCTGCTTGCAATGTCCGATTAACTGAGAGAAAAACAGTGACCGCGCGCCCCTGTTAGCCGCGCTGAGTTAATCCGTAGCGGTTTTTGAATTTTTTTTTTTTTTTTTTTGGCTCCCACAAGATTACAAAAAAGAAATCCGAAAAAATCCCAGAGACATAAATTCCAAAAAAATTCCGAAAAATATTCCTTACCAAATCGGACATAATTCGAGAAAAAATGTCATACATTTTTTTTGAGAATTCCTAATGTTGTTTTCTCTTTCGCTCTTATACATCCAAAGACGTGATCTTCCGATCCCCTTTAATCCCTCCCAACCAATATCTTAGTCGTCTCTCTCTCTGAAGGTGTGAAGAGCGTGTAGAGTGTGTGCTTCGACTCACTCAGGAAATCTCATAAAGCTAGGCCCCATAGCCTTTTCGAAAAAAAATTGATCTCTTCTCATCTCCTGCTTTCTTTTCTCTCTTCTCCTTCTTACACTTTTCTTCTTTTCTCTTCTTCTTTCTTCCCGATCTGCTCCTTTTCTATTGAGGCCCTTACCGTCGATTTTTTCTGAGACCCACTCTGCTCGTGTGCAATGGATCAGTCAGGTGAGATTTCCCCATTACACTTCTCTTTTTCTCGGCCTACATTCTCCTGTCCTAATTGAAGGGCCTTCGCAAAATCGATCTCTTCTCGAAAAAGGCCTCCTCCTTGGCAAAGGAAGTCCCGTAGATTCGATTTCCCTCTCTACTTTTTAACTTCTCCCTGCGTGGTCCTTTCTATTGGATGGTCCTCTCCTCTCTCAGTATTTTTTCAGACGGTAGCCCTCATTCCGTGGCTAAGGAAGCTCGGATGGATTTCCTCCTACCTATTCTCTTCTGCGGTCCTTTCATGTTTTGATCTCTACTGTCCTTTGTCTTAATTGAGCGTCCCTTACTTATGAAACATTCGTTGCGATTGGCGACTCCTCTATGCTTTATTCGGCAAGGAAGTCCGGAGATTTCCCTCCTTCTCTTCTCCTCTTGTCCTTTCAATTGAGGCCTTTATGAAGCTTCCCATCTGAGGCCTGTACTCTTTTGCGAGTTAGTGCCCCTCCTCCTATGAGGCAAGTGAAGTCGGAGATTTCCCCTTGCTTCTCTATCTCCCCACTTGTCCTTTCTATTGAGCCTCCGCTCACGGATTTTATACGAGGCCCCTCCTTCTATAAGGCAAGGAATTCGAGATTCCCCCTCCTATCTCCTTCTCCCTCTGTCCTTTCTATTTGAGGCTTTCCCTGCGATTCTTCGGACGGCCTCTCTTGGCAGGCGACAGTTCGGCGAAGACTTCTTCCCTCTCTATTCGCTCTCAATATCTCCCTCATTAAAATGGTTCCTTTCTATTGAGGCCTACTGCCTCTCCCATCGATATTTTACGAGGATCACTCCCTCGTCATTCGTTGTTGGCAAGGAAGTTCAAAGCAGTTTCCGCCCCCATCATTATCTTTACAACTCCACCTCCTATCCTTTCCCTTAAATTGCAACTTCCTCCAGACCTTTTCCTCTCAAGAGTGTGTCACTCTCTTCTGCTTGTGCCTAAAGGATATGTTGTCGAGATTTCAACCAACATCTAACTCTTACAATCCCCTCTGTCCTCTTCTATTTGAGGTTCGCTTCCCCACCGGCGTGCATTTATTGGTTTGAAAGAGTCCCCTTTCCCTCTTTGTTAAGGAAGTCGGAGCATTTTCCCTCCTCCTGTCTCTTCTCCTCTGTACTCTTTCCATTGAGGCATTCCCTCGAATTTTTCCGAGGTCCCATGCACTTGGTGAAAGGAAGGCTCCGCGACGATTATCCCTCCTCTCTCTTTGTCTTGAGAGATTCTTGTGAGCGTTCGAGTGTTTGGGGTGGTTGGTCAATGGAGGTCGGATACGACTGTTGTGTAAGGGACGAGAGCGTGGTTCGAAATGACGGGCAAACTTCCGAGCATCGGGGAGAAAGTATATACAGGCATGAATTCAACATCGGGAGTCATACAGCGTCGGGTAGTAAGCACCGACGAAAGTTATTAAACTGTGTAGTAAGTCCGGCTACATCCCGTAGAATGTTAATGAAGTCGGCGTAGAGGAGTCGTATGCAGCGTCGGTAGTAAGAGCCGATAAAACCTTATCGACGCGGCAGAAGGTCCGATGACGGAGTAGAAGTCCGCGCTTGACGGCGAAGTTCGACGACAAGGATGAAGTCGACGTCGCGTCATTAGAAGTACGGCCTGTCGGGCAGAAGAAAACCGATGAAAGTTCGTACGGCACGGACAGAAGTCCGACGACGAAAGATAGAGGCTCCGCTGAAATCGAGACAGAAGAAGTTTGACGACAAGGAGAATGTTCCCACGCTCGATGTAGATAGCTATAGCCTGAAAGGCAAATCCTTCGTTGCAGACAGTCTAATGAGAAAGGTTCTGTCGAAAGCGGTAGAAGTCCGGCAATAACGGCAAGCAGAGTCCGACAGATCATGAAGGAGTCCGATGTATCGTGTAGAAAGCCAACCGGACAGGCAGAAAGTCCGTTTAGTCGGGTAGGATGCTGAGCGTCATAGTTAGAAGTGACCGCTGACCTAAAAAGGGGATCCTGTGATACGGTCAGCAGAAAGTCTGTATCGCTTATCTCGAGGTAGGTGTGGTCCGGCTAAATTGACGAGCAGAAGTTGCCCTCTTGACGATTGTTCAGAATATTACAGTCCAAATGCCTCATTTTAGTCGCAGGGATCTTGGATCCATGACAGAAAGTTCTCGACGTCGGAAGTTATAAGTCTAGCTGCACGAGCGATAGGATCAGATACGATCTCGAGGTAGATATAGTACGAAGATAACAGGAAGGATTTCGGACGATTGGTGTATTAGTTCCGTTCAGTAGTAAGTCCTGAACTTTTCGAGGGTTCTGTAAGTCGAGAGCCCCTGCTCGACGACATTAACCTGTGTGGAAGAGACCTCTAGGTCGGGAGACATCTAGCCTAAGGTGCGGATGTTGAGACCTTTAACAGGGAGTTGTATTGCGGTACGTCCCTTCTGGTCGACGGACGTTAAACCTGTAGATGAAGATTCCGTCTGGAGAAGATCCACCAGAGGAGTCGTGAGACCCTTTCCGAGGTTGTATGTCGTGACAGCCTTAACAGTTGCTCGACGACGTATTAAAATCACTGATGTGGAAGATATCGGGAGAATCCTCCATACAAGGGATGGAGACCTGTTTCGAGTAACAAAGACCGCAAACTGGTTGCCTATTCGGAGCCTTTTGTCCAT
>NW_021318689.1:632307-649930 GCF_001605985.2 Dendrobium catenatum
TACTAAATGACAAGAGGGGGGGGGGGGTGAATTGTGAAAAACTTTTTCTCAATAAAAAGTAATCCTAAACATGAGTTCTAATCTTTTTGTTATTTTTAAAATTTTATAAAAAAAAACTTAAAACAAATTTTCTTCCTCAAATTTCACCACGCAATAATCATGAAAATTAAATGCAAGTAAAAGTAAATGACGATAAGGAAAAAACACACCAAGAATTTTTATAGTGGTTCGGTTAAAATATGACCTACGTCCACTCCCGGAGTCCTCCACTCCGGGATTTTCACTACCTAAAATAGTTCTCCTTTGGCCCCCCTCGGCAAGGCGGAGAAGCGTTTACAAACCTCCCTTTCACCAACCCGGCGTGGCGGAGTGCCAAACTCTATTTTCGCCCTCCTGGCGACGGCAGAAAACCTTCTCATTTTTCTCCCTCCTGGACAAGAAAGAGAACCTCGAGGTCACGGATGTAGACGAGCCTTTTCCTTGGAGATCCTCCCTCAAATTCTTCTAGGGCCACAGGAGGAGCAAGATGCAGCAAGTTCGGAGCAACCGTGTGATCTCCCTCACACCTCTTCTCCCTCACAATGCTCACCTTCTCCTTCCTCTCTCAACCGTAAAGAACTTCTCTAGAGTTTTCTCCCTTGGAATCCCTCTCTAACCACGTTCTCCATCTCTGTAAAAATCTTACTGAAAAAGGACGAGATTAACACCTAAAACCGGCTCGAAAAACCTCTGATTTTAAAAGTATCCGTTACTGTTCGTACAGTACGATTCAACATCGTACAGTACGATCTTCATAAATAGACTTCATCCTGGTACGAAGATGTACGAACATTTAAAAAACAATTCGTACTGTACGATTCACAAAATACTATTCGTATAGGACGATGGTTTGGACGACCAGATGTCGTCTCTGTTCATCGTATGGTACGATCACTATCGTACATGATAAGACAAAAACAAAGAGATCATCCAGGATGATATCCGAGATGATCAAACTTCATCTCTGTTCATCGTATGGTACGATCCGATTCATACAGTAGGATGTTCAAAATTTAATTAGGCCTGGATTACATGCACTAATCATGGGTTAATTTAAGTAAGTATTTAAAATAAATCATACCATATGAAAATGTTCGTTCAGTACAAACGGCGCAAAATCACTTACTTAAACTAAACTACGGCTAGGGTTTTGGATCTGAACATATCGTACAGTACGAATAGATTAATACAGTACGATCTATTCACAGAATCGTCCACATAGCTCGGATCGTACGGTACGAATTAAAATCGTACAATACGATCTCTAGAGAGGAAATTCTAATACATTTTGCATTTAAAAAACAAACTCTTCCCCTGTGTGTGTGCATGGTTGCTCTTACTCTTATGCATTTTGTAGCCAGACTCAAGAAAATAAAAATACAATAAATAGAAAAATACAATATCTGACTCATTCTCCTAATCTACCCATTCTTGAGTCTTCCTTTCATCCTGAGTCACTTATGATCTTCCTGAAATGTTAGTACTCAAAGACAATAGCAAATAAAATAATATCCAATGAAAAGTTGTTTCAAAACAAACATTATTTGGCATCATCAAAATCTCAAACTCGGGGTCATGGGTTGCAACAGAGACTATATTACTAAAAGAGATAGAGATACATCATGTAGCCACTAAAAACTAACTTCTTGATATCTTTACAAAACCACTAGCCTTTGACACATTCAGTATCCTAAGAACTAAATTAGGTGTAGTAGATATTAATGCTTAAAATTATTTCTTTCTATTTTTGATATTTTGTTTTTTTTTATTTATATTTCTGTTTATTTTGTTGTGCTTATGTTTTATGTTCTTAATTTTTTTATAGTTCTTCTTTTGATTTTTTTTTTAAAATGGAACCAGATCATTGCCCAGTCCTGATTTTGAATTCTAAAATGACATTTTTTCTTTGCTTTTGGCTGTAGACATTAGTAAGTAGTTCTTGACTTTTATAAATTAGTTAAAGGAAGAAAATTTGATGATTGTCACTCTTCCACTAGCTCCTTTAATGGTCTATTTTTCTTTTTGAATCAAATTCTATTTCAAATTAAAAGTTGTATTTTGAAATTGAGATCTATTTTTATCTTCATACAGTAATCTATCTCATATGAATGATGTTTAAAGTCATTAAATTACTTTTTCAAGTTTTTATGATCAAGTTGTTGTATTTATGGTATGGATATATTTTTTTTTATGGTTTACTCTTCCTTATATTAGAGAGTGAGTTCTTCTTCTGTTATATCTGAAAGATAATCTCACAACTGAGAGTCTTCAAAGATTTTGAAAGGAAGCCTGCTTGCAAAAATGATAAGAGGCACAAAATGAGCCCAAAAGAAAACTGAAATATGTGGAATGACCGCAAAATAATTACAAGATACGCAAAGTATATCAAAAATCAAAAGATGCGTAAAGTGTGTTAGATATTTGAAAAAGTGGTACAAAATGATCCCACAAATAAATAAGCTTCCTTCTCTTTCAAATCTATAAATCTTAGAAGAATCCAAGTGCTACTGATATTTTCAAACACTTGAATTTTAAAAATCATGATTTTTGGTTGATTACTTTGCTATATTATTCTATCAAATATTTTTTTTGAAGAGTAGTTTGAAAAGATCACTCTTCTAATCTAATATATTTTATAAATTAGATTTTTATTTAAAAAGATTTTTAACCTATAAGGAATCTGAGTTAGGGTTCACAAGATCAGTTTTCTATCCTTTTTAGAAGTCAGTTGTTAATTGATTTGTTTCTAATTTTTAATCTACTCATAAGGGAAATTTATCATTTACTAGAGTTGATTGATTCAAAAAAAAAAAAAAAATTGCATTATTTTATTTTAATTTTTTACTGGTTTTTTTTTTTTGTTTTTGGTGTTGTTTTATATTTTTTATGGTTTTTATTTTTAGTTTTGAAATCCTCCTTGTCATGACATTCCATGTCCTATTTTTTTTTTTTATTTTGCTCACATCATCTAGGGTGATCCACATCATCTTGTATGATATGAATAAATATACAACACTCCAATCATAACACATCCAATGGCTAATCTAAACCAATTTGTTGTGGTTGTACTAGATGATTCTCATTTCATATTGTACGATCCATGTGGTAAAAATAGTTGGATGATTTGAATGCTGTTAGGCTGATCCATTATTACATATCATCCAAAACTATACATGTGTCCATCTTGTATGATCTAATTATTCAACAGTCATACATAATGAATCCTCGAAATTATTACTATATGTATAATTGTCTAGTAGGATTCTTAATTGTACTACAAAATTTAAACAAACTTTTTGACCAATCGTCTAGATGAATTGATTGTGCCTAATTGTCCAGGACAATCTCTCAATTGTACTATACGATATGGAAATTTCTTTATAAATAGATAGTTTTCATCAAAATTTTCACACCATTTCATTCTTTCTTCTAACCTCTTGAATTTATGCTTTTGTAATGGCTGGTGGGAAGCGCTCCTAAGCCCTCACTGGTAGTTCCTCTAGGAGATTTATAGATCCTAGATTCATTAAAGAAGATGACAAAGTAGCGTAACATTACTACAAAAATGATGGGATTAACTCATCCAGGATAGTCAGCCAAGAGGTGTTAGCCTATCTGGTGCTTGAACATTTTGCTCATATTACTCTTGGATTCATCCTTACTTTGGTCTTTCCCTTTAAATCTAAATTACTTTCAAATCTTTTGCAAGCCTAAGAATCAACAATGAGAGTACTACCCTCCAATCCTTATTAATAGGAGGTCAGTATAGATCACCTACTAGGACCAACATGAATTTCTCCATCTTTCAACTGCTAGTGAAAAAAATTCACATTTAAGCTGTAATTCCTGATTTTGATTGGACCCAAGCCAACACTATTTGAAGGGAATCAAATGTTAACTCTCATATTTATGTTGTAAACACTATAGTACAAAAAGCTAGGATCATCCAACATATTTTTCATAACTCCATAATTCCAAAAGCTGGTGATAGGATAAACATTACCCTTGTGTTATCCCTTACAACTTATTTCATAATGGTTCAAATTGACTTTAATGCAGCTGACCTTCTTATTCATTACCTTGATAATATGACAGTCATTTGAGATCCCCGCCATAAGAGATTTCTCAATCTAGCTTTAAAACATCTCATTTCCTTTGTCCTACAATCTAAATACAACCTTCAATATCCAGCACCACCTGATCACTTTCTAATCATGTATTCCAATAGCTCCTTCAATGTTCTTCATAGTGCTTATCACCACAACATTTTTTATCGTGATCACCTAGAAGAGGAGGAAGGATAGATTCCTGAACCTTCCCCTATCCACCAATAATCTCAGATTGATTAGCTTGTCCAGTGATTTGATCAATGGGAGAATAGGTTTGACTCATACGTAGCTACATAGCAGTAGAAGAATACCTAAAACCTAGCTTGCTTTGATGTATTTGTAGCCCAAAAATAGCAGTATCACGACTAGGATATGGCCTAGTTTGGCGAGCAGTTTAACTCTATTCACTATTACTTTCAGCAACCTCCACCACCACCTCCATCTGATCAGGGTTCTTCTTTCTTCTAGTTTTTCAGTTCTTTTGCTATTATGTTTATACTGGTCTTCCTTTCTGTACTTATTTTATTTATTATTTTTTTCTCCTTTTTATGATGTCAAAAGCGAGAGTAATGCATCGTTTATAATGTGTTATTTTCTTTGTTCCATTTTTTTGTCTCATTAAAAAAAAATCTTTTTTTGAATTTTTTTAATAATAATATTTACCATAATGAAAAAGTACAAGATTGTTGCAAATCTTGATTAAAGTACTTTGATTTTGATGACAACAAATATTATTATTTTCTTTACCACTACTATTTTTACACACTATTTTTATTTGCCCTATTTAATAATCATTCAGGTCCACAAGATCACTTCCAATGAAAATGAGCTCAAGATCGTGTAGACTAGGATTGAGTTTGTGTGTAATTTCAATTTCAATATACTTTTTATTTTTCTTGAGTCAAGTTATGTATCTAGTGGACCCCAAGCTAAGTAACCTTACACACACACACACCCATGGGGAGAAATTTGGTGGGTTTAAGAATTCTTTATTTTTAACCTACTTGTATAGGAAAAATTTAAATCATACTGAACAATTAGTTAAAAATATCTTAATTAGGTCATCCAAGAAAATTAAGAGTGATTAAACTAATCATACTACACTGTCAGTTCGGATTTTGAAAAATAATCATAAATTATAATTTAGATAATATTTTAATTTTAAAATTTTGTACTAATCATACAGGATGATGTAGATCATCCCAAACAATTAAGAACAATCATGCCTAAATTAATCATGTGATTAGGAGAATAATTTTGGCAAAACTTAATTTGATATGATCGCATAAGATGATCGATGTCAATCATTCTGGATGATAGAGAATAAGTATGGGATGATAAGGGAATTCCATATATCATACTAGATGAATACCATAAATTATAAACTAATCATTCAAAATGATAGACCCCTATTATAATAGACGATAAAGAAGTATATGGGATGATAAGGCATCATCAGGCATCATACTAGTTGAAGTTTATTAGTTTTCTACTAACCATCTAGGATGACATTTGAATCGTACAGGATGATCAGCCTATTTCTCTTAAACTAATCATATAGGGTAATGCAATTCATCTTGGATGAAAGGGATATTTTATACTAATCATGCAGGATGATCTATTAATCGCACTAGACAATCAATACCACAAAATTAAAAATTAGGGCTTCTTTTTTAGGCTCTCTATTTAAGTTCTCTCATTATTTCTTGAGACAATCTTTTGATGTGGAAGTTTTTTAAGAGAGCTTAGAGAAGGAAGACGAGGGCTTAAAAGAGAGAGAGAAATCCTTGTGATGGGGAGTTGTGAGGGATTCATAAAGGTTGCTCCAAACATGGTTTCTGCCATCTTCTTCAAGTTTCTTTTCTTGTTCATTGGTGGCTCTTAGGGAGATCTTCATCAGTATTAGATCAAGATTCTCTTCCTACTCTAGGAGGGAGTAAAAGGATTTCTAGGTTCTCCACCTTCACCAAGTGTGTGAAAAAGGATTTTTAGGTTCTCTGCCTACTCCAAGAGGGAGTAAAAAGTCTCAAAGTTTTTTGCATACTCCAGAAGTGAGTAAAAGGATTCCTAGGTTCTCTGCCTTCACCAAGTACATAAAAAGGATTTTCATGATCTCTGCCTACTCCAGGAGGGAGTAAAAGGATTCAAGGTTATTTGTCTCACTGGGTTAGTAGAAACATTTTATAAGGGCTTCTCCGTCTTGTTGTGGGAGAAAAAGGAGAGTCACTTTTATTTAGTGTAGTACTTGGAGAAGGAGTCTCCAAGGAGTGGACATAGGTCAGGTTGACCAAACCACTATAGATTTTGGTGTGTTCTTTTTATTTACTTTTAGCATTTAAATTTTTGCATTATTCTGTGATTTGTTCTATGGTCGAAATCTCTAGTATTTATTTTTGATTAAATTATATTTTCTTCCACATAAATTATTTATTTTAAAATATTTAAAAAGATTTCAAAAGATTTTCTTTATTGTTAAGAATTTTTTAAATAACCAACTCACCCCCTCTTGTTTAGCCTCAAAACTAGTTATTTATGGTTTAATACCCCTCACAAACTTTCAATATCCACGGGCCTGTTGCTTTTCTTATGAATGATTTCATAGTTAAAACATTTAAGAATCTCCTGAATAAAGAAAGTAATCTATAAGAAGAGGCTCCTCAGATGCCATTCTTGAAAGATTTTTTGGATGATAAGAGAATTTTAAAGTCAGTAAAGTCCTTCGAGAAGATTGCAGCCAAGGAATCAATAGTTGACAAGGGAAAATAAGTAGTAACTAGTTGGCTCATTGCTCGTCCACCACCACTAGTTTAAAGATAGCCCTTTCAAAAAACTCCTTAACCTCCTAAAGAACCTTACTTGACCAAAATTAAATTAAGGTTAGCTAAACCATACCCATTTAAAAGATAATCGATAAGGAAAATCAATAGGAGCCTTCTAAAAACCTAGATTTCTATTTACCTGAGGCTAGGAGGCTAGAGGATGCAGATAAAACGGATGATCCCAAATACTATCCTTACCACTACATGTTTAGCCATCCAAAAGAGGAGTGTATTATTTTCAAAGATTGGATAGAGAAGAATTACATGCAAGGTAATATTATCATTTCTAAAGAGTACCTGGTAGACTGGGAACAAGGGTCAGACAAAATCATTTCAAGTAGTCCTTCTAACATTTCTCTTTCAATTAAAGATGGATGGGATATAAATTTATCCTAAGCACTTAAAATTTGATTAATAAGTCTTTTCATCTTTCACAATAGCTGCCGATGAGAGCCCATGACCCAATTTGGGAGGTTGGGCTAGAGTCTTCGCATGAGGATGTTGAGCTACTTCCCTTTCTAGTAGTTGTAGGAACTACTGTATTGAATGAAAAAGAAAAGAATGATATTTTTAATAAAGAGAAAGTGTACTTATGAGAAATATATTTGAAAGGTGGATGACAACATAGAAGCCTCATCTCGTCTCCTTTTATCTGACTTTTACTTTGCCCCATCAATGGCAAAGAGTCAAAATTTAATAAAAAAAATTCTTTTGTGTAAATTTTGATGATTATACATAAATATGATAAGCAAGTTGATAATGATTCTGAAGAAAATTGAAATTCTATTGAGATAAATCTAAATCATCAAAGTTTTAACCTTCTTGATTTAACCTCTAAAGGGGGTATAGAACTTGAGATCATTTCTGAGAGCGAACTTCCTAAAATACTTTTCATGGGAGTCCTATCATGATAGAATTTTTAGATTCTGACACGAATTTAGAAAATGATGATCTGACACCAATAGAGTGTGGAGACTTCATTATAGTTTGCCCTCTTGGGATGTCAAGTAGTGCAACTTTGTGATGGTAAAGTCTTACCCCATAGATTTGCCCCTAAGGATAAAGGTAAATAAATTATCTCCAACGATCTAATTCAAGTTCCTACTTAATAATCCAATCTTCCATCCATTTCACTGGGTCTTGATTCTAATCTCCCCAAGGTTGACTATAACATTATGGTTCACCTTAGGAAGATACCTGCCAAGTTGAGCGTCTACAATGCCCTCATCTAGTTAAAGAAAAGGAGGGAGTCCTTAATTAAAGCACTTCTGAATCGAGAGATTCCTTGCTCATCTGGCTTTGACCTCAAAAGATGAAGCCCTCCACTTCAAAGAAATTCCAGGAGTGACATTTTCGGATGAAGACCTACTTCTGGATATTGTCAATAAGAATAACCCTTTTTATATTACTATAAATATAAGAAATTTCAAGTTATCAAGAGTCCTTATTGATTCAGGTGCATCGATCAACATGATGAATATAAAGACCATTGTCTATCTTAAATTTGATTCTAGTACTCTCCACTAACATGTTGGTTCTGCGTGAGTTCAATAAAAAAGATGAGAGAGCTTTGGGCTTGATCTCCATTCTATTAGAAATTAGATAACTAAAAATTGAAGAAAAATTTCATATAATTGATTCGGCTACGTCCTCTAATGCACTTCGAAGTAGGCACTGGATCCACAAATATACTATCATTTCATCTACCCTACATCAATGCATCATGTACAAACAAGAAGGCATTGAAGAGTTGAGTAAGGGTGATTTTCAACCATTCTCAATTCAAGAGATCAAAATCTATGAGGATGCCACATATTTTATTCCAAAAGGGTCATCTTCTCTCTCTAAGGATGAGATTAACATTGAGGAGGAAATAGTCAAGAAAAGCTCCATTCAAAATCAAGGATCAAAAGAAAAAGGAAAAGAAAAATATCAAAAAGTAAAAGAATTAGATTGTGAATATGACCTCTACATCATGGTCCTTAAGCCTCCAAACATTTTACCTCAAAGAGTTGGGAGGATGACCCAAAGGGCATGAGGACGAGGACGTCTTCATTTGAAAGAAGAACAACCCCAGTATATATTAATTCAAAATCGAGTTCTGATGATGAACTAGAAAAATTGGGTGTCTCAATTCCTTTTGATTACCAAAAAATTAATCGCCCTCCAAAGTTTGATCTCGCTTTAGAGCAGGATAGTGACCCTTAGGTTGAGGTTCCAAGAGTTCAAAGTGAAGCCTAAATTGACCATGTATGAAAATATTAGTAGGATAATTGAGGCCCTATCCTTAACCCCACTATCAGTTGGAAGGATTATGGGGTTAGAGAATAAAGAAGCCCCTAAACTAATTGGCAAAGTAGGGAAAGTCCATAAATTTTTTCTAACTCCTCCTTCTGATGAGATGAAAGTGATGTGACCCTCGAGGAGACAACTTTTAATTAATTAATGGAATTACCTTTTGGCTACTTCTCTGTCTATATAAAGAGTTCTTTATTCAAAGGTTTTATACCATATCGATGTAATAAGGGTCAAGCTAGATACCACAAAAATATTTGGTAAATAAAAATTAAGAAAAAATTTAGAAGTGGTATTAGCTTTGGCACCATTAGTTCATTTGATGAAGAATACTGCTTAATGATAACTTATCATCTTGAATCTTAGAATGGCCCTACTGAAGTCATTGACACCCTCGATGGACTATGTTTGGAGACTTTAAATGATCTGAATGAATTCAAGTTTGGGATGCACTACCTGAATTTAAGGAAGAGATTAAGTCGACAGTTGATGAGTTGAGAGAAGTTAACCTGGGAATTGTTGATGACCCTCGCCCTACCTTCATAAGTACCTTATTGAATGAGAATGAGTCTAAGGATCTGATTCAACTTCCTTATGAGTTTAAGGACTACTTTGCTTGGAAATATGACTAAATACCAGACCTGTCTGCCTAACCTAGTAGTTCATAAACTTTGAATATAACATGATACCATTCCTATTAAGCAAGCTCTTCAGTGCATGTGCTTAGAGATAGAGCAGCAAGTCATTTTTGAAATCAAGAAATTAGTTAAGGTCAGGTTTATACGATAGGAACAATATCCTTCTTGCATAGCCAACATCATACCAATTTGAAGGAAAAATGGTTAAATGTTGATCTATGTTAACTATAGGGATATGAATAAGGCATGTACCAAGGATAAATTTACTTTTTCCATACCCAAACTTATGGTGGACATTACCTCCTTGCATGTTATTTTTTCCTTTATGGATGGCTCATACGATTACAATAAAATAAGGATGGCACTAGAAGAAGAGAGAAACACTTCATTTAGGACCCTATAGGAATCTTCTATTATAAAGTAATTCCATTTGGCCTTTAAAATCCTGGTGAAACCTACCAGTGGGCCATGACTCAAAATCTTTGATGACTTAATACATATTCAAGTTGAGTGATGCATTGATGATTTGGTTGTCAAGAGCAAAGTTGAAGAGGATCATCTATATGACTTAATAATAATTTTCAAATGGTTGTGCCACTACAACCTCAAAATGAATCCCTTGGAATATGCTTTTGGTGTCACCTCAAGAAAATTATTGGGAATTATATAAATCTAGAGAGAGAAACCTAGAGAGAGAAAATTATAAGGTTTTTGCGCAATTTTTAAATTCTTGAATTCATGACTTTTTTGTTGCTTCTGATTGAGGCAGGGGGTCACCAACCTCCAATGGCTGGTGATTCAATAGATGTTCATCGATCTGCCTATAGTATTCCTTTCGCTTCGGCCCATTCCTTTCATCTTCTCCATCGGCATTTGGAGATGAAAAGTCTGGTTTCATTGAAGGTTCTAAAACTGTGGCAAAGGTTGGAAGCCTTTAATTATCAATGAAGGAGGTTTACTTCTTTCTAAAAAAATGATATTGAAGTTAGTGGTAAAGGGAAGAATGTGGTAATGGAAAATAATTCAAAAATTTTTTGAACCAGGAGTTGCGCCATTTAATGAGGGAGCCTCTCCTTCTTCTATACTATTCCCAATGAATTTATAGTTGAATATGCATTACGAATCAACCGAGGGTGAAGTATTCGAGGGATTAAAATCTGTTGTTGCTGAGCCTGGGGTATTTATTTTAAATGACAATGATGATGATGAAGTAGATTTGATTCCAACAAGTGTTGCAGCTGCTGAAAGTACTAAAAATCTTGTGAAAGCATCACATTTGTATCAGGTGAAAGTCCAAAATTTTACTTCAGGGGAATTGGGAGGTTGTGTTGAAGGCCTTATTGTTGTCCCTCCAAGATCGAGCAATAATGTTCATCCGAATGCTTGGAGCAGAAAAGAAAATATAAAGGTTGTTAATCTTGATTTTGGCAAGTATTTATGGGATGATGGCAAAACAGTCAAGCTATGCTTACAAAATGAATTGGAGAACACCAAAATACTTATGAAATCTTTACTGATAAAGGTATTTGGAGGAAATGTACCTTTTCCAGTGATTAGTTCTGAGCTTAGAAGGCAGTGGGCTCCTTATGGTAAATTCCATTTCACAATGTTGGGGATGGATTGGGTTCTATGTTCATTTTATAAACAAGAGCCTTTAGAATAAATCTTCTCAAATGGTTCATGGTTTGTTAATGGACAAATCATTAGGATTGACAGATGGATGCCAAAATTCTCTCTTACCTCCTTAAAAGGGTTGACAACTCATGTGTGGATTAGGATGCCAAATCTGCCATTACAGTGTTGGGATGAAAGAAATATTTGCAGAATTGCTTCTATAGTCAAAAAACCATATTTGATTGATGGAAATATGTTTCAGTGGATTAGGAGGAAGTTTGGAAGGGTTTGTGTGCACATCAAGCAAGATGAACAACTTCCTCTTGGAATTTGGGTGGAAGGAGCTCCAGTAAGTTTTATTAGAATATTGAATATGAGAGAATTTCCAATTTCTACTTCAAATGTGGTAGGATATGCCACCTCAAGAAGGATTGCTTGGTCAATAATAAGGAGGTTAATAATTTTTGAAATAAGGTGGAAAGCTCATCAAAGCCAATGGAGGTAGATTATTTAAAAAAAAAAACTATAAATCCAATAGTTAATGGCTCTAATGGTGATGAAGAAGGTTATGGCCCATGGGTCCACATTAATTATGGAAGAAGAAGAAATACAAATCAAGTTTTCAAGAGAGTTACTCAACTTCCTGCTGAAGTTTTTATGAGAAAGAACACATAATTAGTGGAAGCTAATTCTGTAGGAGAAAATGCTAGACTTGATAAGATGTCTTGGGAGAACTAGGTCACATAATTCCTAGTTATTCTACTTTATAATATGCTGGACATCTTGATTAATCCATGGGAGATGAACAAGGTGATATTCCTGCTCCAATTTTATATTAGGAGGTTCTGGACAATTCCTAGGATTCAAGCAACAAATTTGGTATGGAAAATAAAACCTTTGCATCTTCTATTAATGAGACTAAATTCAAAATTTTATATGGATTAGTAGATGAAGGGGAAATTATTACCCCTGAATAAGTTGTAGACATTTCTCTACACGACTTTAAGGGTACTAATGGAGTGGAAGATATTAACCTGAAGAAAAATATGGATGTATCAAAAACAAATTTGGGTGGCAAGGAAGATGGATCATCTAATGTAAAGAAAAATAGTTCTAAGCAACTTAAAGATTTGGGACCTATAAACTTGGCTACTAGGAGTAGGAGAGTGGATGGGGAGAAAATGGGGATTCCATCCCCTCATATCCAATAATGTCTTTTATAGTTTTTTGGAATTGTAGAGGAGTTGAAAGAAGAAGGCTTCTCTATACTTAAAGGAGGTTATGAATATTTATGATGTATTCATTTTTGGTTTGTCGAAAACAAAAAATTTTAATTTTGAGAGGAGGGGTGTGGATTTATTAATTGGTTCAGATTGTGAATTTTTTCAAGTTCCTTCAGAAGGGTTGTCTGGGGCAATCCTGTTGATATGGAAGTTGAGTGTTGCCAAGTTTTATGTTTTAAAATCATCACACAAATTTGTTATTGGTTATCTGGAAGTTCCAAACAAAGGGAAAGGGAGAATTTTTTGATTTATGGAAATAAGGATGTCTATAAAAGAAGGAAGCTTTGGGAAAGATCGGAGTTCTATTCTTCCAAGGATTTGCCTATTATAATAGGATGAGAGTTTAATTGAATAATTTCTAAGGAAGACAAAATGGGATGAAAGTGATTTAATTTTTATCTAGGACCCAAGGAAATGAAGACTTTCTTGTCTAGCAATGATTTTCATGAGATTAGGTATGTTTGTCCAAGATTTACTTGGTGTAACAACAAATTAGGATCTGATCAAATTCTTGAAAGATTGGATAGATGTTTTTTGAATTCTACTGCACTTAATTCTTCTCATAGAATGATGGTTGAGAACCTGCCTCGTGTAGCTTCTTACCATTGTCTGATTCTTTTAAATCTATTGGTATTCTAGCTTTTGAATAAAAGAGTTTTCATATTTGAAGATAGTTGGGCACCTAACAAAGCTTCAGCTTCCATGGTAAGAGGAATTTGGTTGAAAAATTCTATGGGCAGCATGTATCATATCCTGAATTCCAAAATGAAAAAATCTTTGAAGGCATTGTTTTATTGGAGCAAAGCTAAACATAAAAGCCTATTTCAAATGAAGGAATCCTTATTGAAGCAAATTAAGGAGATAAAAACTAAAGAAGCTAATGAGAGTGGACTTATGGAGGAAGAAAACTAGGTTCTTAAAGTGAAATTGGTTGAACTCAATTCAACTCTAGCTCGGCTGGATACTTGGTGGAGACAAAGGGCCAAGGTCAAGTGGATGTTGGAGGGAGACTGCAATTCAAATTTTTTCCAATCCTATGCTTCACCTAGAAGGAATTCAAATTTCATAGTTAAAATAAAAAGTGAGAATGGATGCATGGTGGAAGATCAACATCAAATCGAAGAGGTATTGGTCTAATTTTTAAAGAAAAATGGAAAAACAAAATTTGCCGTCTTGAAGGTTGGACAAAATCGTGGAAATGTTTAAATGAAGATGATGTTAATTTGTTAAACAAATCATTCTCCATTGAAGAAGTGGAAGAGGTAATCAAGTAAAGTGGCAATTACACTGCTCCAGGTAATGATGGTATCACCTACTCTTTTATTAAAGCATATTGGAACATCATTAAAAAAGACTTCTGGAATGCTGTTAATTATTTCTTTGAGATGACAAAAATGGATCCAAATTGGAAAGAGACACTTATAGTTCTTATTCCTAAGGTTAGCAACCCGTTGGCACCCAACAACTTTAGGCCAATCAGCTTGTGCAAAGCTGTTTTCAAAGTGGCAGCTAAGGTTCTTATGAACAGGATATCTTCTATCTTTCCTAAATTAATTTCTGAAGAGAAGGTGGCTTCCTCGAAAGGGAGATTATTGACGGACCATGTACTGATAGCTCAAGAGATTATAGACAAATTCAGGTACTCCAAATCCTCTAAAGGTCTAGTTTCTCTTAAAATTGATAGGGAGCAGGCATATAATTCAATGGGGTTGCCAACTCTAGAGAAAGCTTTAGATTATTTTGGATTTCCATCTAAATTATCTAAACTTATTTTGGAGTGTGTTCACGAACCAAATTTTCTATTTTTATTAATGGAAATTCTTCAAGTTGGATCAAAGCTAGAAGTGGATTCTGACAAGGTTGTCCCTTGTCTCCTTATTTATTCATTCTTGGTTCTCAACTGTTAACTAATGCTTTTATGGAGAAAGATGATTCTATTGGAATTCGGTTGAGCTCAAATGGTCCAAGGATTTCTCACTTGTTGTATGTAGATAATGTAATTGTATTCTCTTAAGCCAAATTGAAGATTATTAAAGAGATAAAGGCAATTTTGGATAAATTTTGCAGGTGGACCGGTCAAAAAATAAATGTTAACAAATCTTGCTTACTCTTAAGTAAAGCACTAGAAAGAAGGAATAGGAAAGCCATCTCTCGGGTCATGAGATTTAAAAAAGTTAAAGACTGTCTTATCTTATTGTGAAACTAGCTCTTAGAAGATTAGTAGGAGATGATTTCCACTTTATTGTTGAAAAAAGCATTGAAGATGATTAATATTTGGGGAGGAAAGTTAGTTTCTTTGGACAAAAAAAAATCATGTTTGTCAAAACTATTTTGCTTTTATTCACTACATTTCATTGCACCAATTCATTAATTCCCAAAAGTATTCTTGTTTAAGTTGATAAAATTTGCTGAAATTTTATTTGGAATAAAGAAAATGGAAATCATGAAATTCATTATGTGAATTAGAATGTAATGTGTCTATCTTTAAAATGGGGAAGTAGAGCTCTACATTCCTGTTCTAATAAGGTTGGACCTTTAAGAGCTAAGATTTCTTGGAAGTATGTTCAAGAAGAAGATTCTTTGCTTCATAACGTGTTCTATCCAAAATATGGAGAGCTGTTTGGGGATGGTGTGGTGATGAAAGTAGGTTCTAAAGCTTGGAAAATAATCTTTGATGGAGGTAAATCTTTAAAGCCAATCATGAGGTCGTCAATTGTGAATGGGTAGTCAATTGACGTACTAAACTACATTTGGGTATAGGACAAATGCCTTAGAAAATGCCCAACTTTTTTTATATAGGATCTTAGAGAAAGTTCGTTAGGGATGTTAAGCCCTATAGAACTGGCCCAAGCTAACCAAGAGGGGGGGGGGGGGGGAGAATTGGTATTTTAAAATTTCTTTTCACAAAGAATAAAAATTGCATAAAACAAAATCAACCACAAAAATAAATGCAGAATTAAAGTGCGGAGCAAAAAATAAGAATACAAAAATTTATAGTGGTTCGGTCAACTCGACCTACGTCCACTCCATTGAGGCACCTCCAAGTATTGCACTACAAAACATGACTTTCCTTTAGCCCCCACGACTAGGCGGAGAAGCCCTCACAAGAACCTCCTTTTTGCCACCCCGCAAGGCCAGAGGAACCTACCTCCTTTTGCTTCCTCCTGAAGCTGGCAGAGAACCATAACCAAAAGCTAACTCCTTACCTCTACCGACCCTTCCACGGACGAGAAACTCTAGACGAAGAACAAGAAGAGCGATCCTTGAAGAAACCCTTGTGAATCCCCTCACAAGCTCCCCCTCACAGGATCCTCTCTCTCTCTCCCTCTCTCTCTTTCTCTCCTCAAGGTCTTCTCAGATCAAGGCAGCAGCCAAAGGTCTACAAAAATGTTGAACAAGAGCTCTTAAATAGAAGAACTTCAAAGGAGCTCATTAATTGCAAGTTACCGACTTTATCGTCCAGGCTGATATGGACACCGGCCTGGCTGATCAGTACAAAACTCAGAAGATCGGCCAGAGCATCGCCCTGGATACACTTCTGGACGATTGAAATTTGACTTAATCGTCCAGG
Organism: Dendrobium catenatum; assembly: GCF_001605985.2. Taxonomy (NCBI): domain Eukaryota; kingdom Viridiplantae; phylum Streptophyta; class Magnoliopsida; order Asparagales; family Orchidaceae; genus Dendrobium; species Dendrobium catenatum. Next base: position 648,676 of record NW_021318689.1, read on the forward strand.
CCGATATCACGATCGTCCTGGCCGATCAGTTCAAATCAGAGGAAAATTGTCCTGAGAATAGCCCTGGATACGAGCTGGCCGATATTTATCGTCCTGAAGTAACTTAAGGTTTTTGACTGGATCGTCCTGGCCGATCCTGCTATCGTCCAGGACGATATGATCGTATCAATCATCCTTAATTACTCCCTTGATTTCCTGATCAATTAAGGCATAATTTGTGAATATCGTCCAGGCCGATCAAGAATCGTCCTGGCCGATAATTTAAAAATACAGTATACCTTAATTGTCTATGGCGGCAACTTCTTTCTGTTTTGAGCTTATCGTCCTGGCCGATACACGTATCATCCAGGATGATATGTTAATGATGGCTGCCTTAATTAAGAATCATTATTTAGACTTTCTATTTTGAGCCTGACTGTCCAGGCCGATGTAAAAATCGTCCTGGCCGATATGAGTAAAAACAAAAATTCTAAGTCTCTCAAGTGTGTGTGTGAAGGCTTACTTAGCATCAGTCTCATTGACCATTACAAGTAGACTCAAGATGTGAAAAACAAAAGTACAGACTGACTCATCCCTAAACCTACGTAATCTTGAATTGGCTTCGTCTTGTTCGTCCGATCTTCGATTCCTGAAACGTTAGAAGCAACAAGCAGTCCAAGAGAAATAGTGTTTGTCAATCATAAAAACATAAGCCATGGAAATAGTTTTGCAACAATCTCCCCCTTTTTGATGATGGCAAAACACTACGAAAACAATTAGTAGTAAAAGTTTAGGATCGACAAAAAAAGGAACCTCATAAACTTCTCCCCCTTTTGACATATCAAAAAGGAGGGAATAAAAGACAAATAGCAAATGATTTTTTTTTTTTAACCAAGGCATGAAAATGATATAGTATTCCATGTGATGGATTTAAAAAACTTGTGAGTTAATGAGTTACCAATCTCATTAATCCATAGAATAGTAGAATATTCGTTCATGGTTTACCCTTAGCTCAAATGTTTTCTTAGGGTAGAATTGTCTTTTGAAATCAATGACCTAACTCAAATAATTAATTGGATATGTGAAAAAGAATCCACCCATCACTTGTCTTAAGAAAAAAAATCTTTATAAAATAATGAAGTAAGGTAAATTTGTCACGATCGCAAGATAATCAAAATCAAGCCTTTGAGAACCAAAAATTCTAAGTTCTAAAAGATTTAAAAAAGGGAGAATATCTTGCTTTTGAGTGGGCTCATTTTATGCCTCTTGTCAATTT
>NW_021318689.1:656366-739435 GCF_001605985.2 Dendrobium catenatum
TTTGACTGGATTGTCCTAGCCGATCCTGCGATCATCCAGGACGATATGATCGTATCAATCATCCTTAATTACTCCATTAATTTACTGATCATTTAAGGCATAATTTGTGAATATCGTCAAGGCCGATCAAGAATCGTCCTGGCCGATAATTTAAAAATACAGTATACCTTAATTGTCTATGGCGGCAAGTTCTTTCTGTTTTGAGCTTATCATCCTGGCCGATACATGTATCATCCAGGATGATATGTTAATGATGGCTGCCTTAATTAAGAATCCTTATTTAGACTTTCTGTTTTGAGCCTGATCGTCCAGGCCGATGTAAAAATCATCCTGGCCGATATGAGTAAAAATAGAAATTCTAAGTCTCTCAAGTGTCTGTGTGAAGGGTTACTTAGCATCAGTCTCTTTGACCATTACAAGTAGACTCAAGAAGTGAAAAATAAAAGTACAGACTGACTCAACCCTAAACCTATGCAATCCTGAATTGGCTTCGTCTTGTTCGTCTGATCTTCTATTACTGAAACGTTAGAAGCAACAAGCAGTCCAAGAGAAATAGTGTTTGTCAATCATCAAAACATAAGCCATGAAAATAGATTTGCAACACTTAGCAATTGCACGGTAGAAAAATTCATTGTAGATGGTGGCTGGGATGTGGAACAAATCATAAAACATATGGGTTCAAAACTTTCTAACGTGATATGCCAAATACAAATTCAACCTGAAATGGGGAAAGATAAATTGGAATTGATTTGGAAAAAATATGAAAAGTCAATATCCTCCCTTGTATTTGAATTCTCTATTCAACATTCAATCCCAGTTCAGTTTTGGACATGGATTAGAAAGATCAAGATGAATCCACGTGTGGAAGTTTTATGGTGGAGGATGTTTCACAATGCTCTTCTTACATATTAATTTTTATCATATAGGAGATTGCAAAGGGATGTTGGCTATCCTAGGAATTGCAATGAAGAGGAAATTATAGAGCATGTTGCGTTTAAGTGAAAAGAACTACTGGATGCACTACAATACATTGTTAAATGGGGTTTTTACATTCTAGCTTTCACGTCTCTTCCTGAATGTTGCAATTGGTTATCAAAATAGAATTCTTTCATACTAAATTTATATTGCAACACGATATTCTTCTCTTGGAAATCTTGAAACAACTTGATTCATAAAGGATTCAAAGATAGCTAATTGGCATTACTATAAATGCTGTCAGTTATGCTTCAATTTCTATTCATGGTGCTAGTAGGAACTCGGGTAAATTAGGGGTTAACTAGCTGTCTAGGTTGTCAGATTTACATTGGCACCTTCCTCCACCCAATTGGATTAAGGTTAATATTGAAGCGGCATTACTTCCATCTTACAAAGCTAGAGTAGGAGGTGTATTTAATTATTACAAAGGTAGATTTCTTTTGTCCTTTGGGAGATCTTGTATTCATTGGGATGTTTCATCTTTGGAGATTTTTGCGATTCATGCTTTTAAGGAAGTGATCAAAGATTGTGTGTATAAATATAAGGGAATTATCATAGAAGGGGACAATGCTAATATTATCAAGTTTCTTCAAGAGGCTAAATCAAGTGGTAATTCAAACTTTGAAGCTCATCATTTTATCAATAATTTTGATCATGTAATTTTCAATTGCATAGATAAAAGTGGTAATAAGTTAGCTGTCTTATGTGCTAACTATGCACTTCTTAGCTCTTTTATTTGGGATGATATTAGTGTGAATAAGGTTCATCCTTCATTTATGTCTTTGTTAAAGGAGGAATATGATGTTCTTAGTTTGTAATTTGTTTCTCCTTTTTATTACTTAATGCAATTTGCTGCCTTTTCATAAAAAAAAGGAAATTCTTGGGACTCGTAGTAAGGCACTATGGAATTAAGATTGATCCCTCCAAGATTGAAGCCATATTGAATATGCCACCTCCTAAAAGCCTTTCCCAGCTGAGGTCCATCTAAGTGAGGATGGAATATATAAGAAGGTTTATTTCCATCCTAGCCAAGAAGGATGACAAATTCATCTGAGTTGAGAAATGTTAGAATGCTTTTGAAAGCATTAAGGAATACCTTAGAAATCTACCAGTCTTTATAGCCCCCATTTTAAGAAAACTTTTTATTCTTTATATCGTTGCCCTCGATGAGTCATTTGGTGCTCTTTTAGCTCAAATCAATGATGAGTGGAAAGAGAATTCTCTCTATTATTTGAGCCGAAGAATTCTTCATGTTGAAATATAATATCCTTTGACCGAGAAGCATTATATTTCTTTAGTTTTTATAGTATTAAAACTAGGACACTACATTCTCACTCATTCAATTAGCTTGATTTCCATAGTCCATCACTTACAATAACTTATAACCCAACCTACTTTGTCAGGACTTTTAGCATGGTTGTCTATGATATTACTACAATTAAAAATCACTTTGATCCCCCTATGCGCTGTGAAAGGACATGCCATTGCTGACTTTATTGCAGTGCACCCACTGCCTTTTGATTCTCATTTAAATGATGATCTACCTGATGAATAAATCAAGAGTTTAAGGGAATCTAACAATCCTATCTAGTAACTGTATTTTGATGGTGTTGCATCATCCCAATAGGGAAAAAAATCCAAAAATCTAGAATCCCCAGAAAGGATAGAATTAACATGATTTTCATAATGCCAGAAAGAAGAATAATGCATTTTTCCTACCATTTAATAGAGCCTTACATGAACAATAAGGCTAAGTACAATGATTTGATAACTGACATGGAACTTGTAATTCTAATTGAGATTAAAGAGATTAAAATATTTTGTAATTCTTGGCTGGTAATCAATCAAGTTGCAGAAACCTATAAGGTTTTGAATCCTAAACTCCTCAAGTACCATCAATATACCAGTGCCCTACTTGAACAAATCCCAATTGTAACTTTGTATTAGATTCCCTATGGAAGTAATTCTATGGTGGATGCCTTAGCAAAGCTCGCAAAGAAATATGAATGCCCAAACGAAAACTCTATTCCTATAGAGATTTAAGGTTATCAAGTCCTATCTCCCATAGATTTGGAATACATCAACAAGAAATCTTCCAAGATCCTTTCTACCTCCTTAGCAGCCATTGAAGAAGGCTATTGGAGGCAACCGTTAATCAACTACCTATGAGAGGGTAAACTGCCCGGGATAAATCCCTCACTGACGAGATCAAGAAACATGCCCTATCATATGCACTAGTCAATAATATGTTGTGCCGCCGATCATTCGATCAAATATGGCTATGTTGTTTAGACAAATGAGAGGCCTTGAAGATCATTAATGAGGTCCATTTTGGACTATGCAATGCTCATTAATTTGGACTAAAAATGAAGTTGAAAATTAAAAGATTTGAAAATTACTGGCCTACAATGATTAATGATTTCATAGAAATTGCAAAACTTTTCCATTAATCCTAGGTCCATGGTGTGGTTTTATACCAGTCGCTTAATGTGTTAGATCCTACGATGGCTTGATAGCACTTTGAAAGCTGGGGCACAAATTTTATCAAACCAATTGACCCTCCTTCAAAGGGTATATTAGATGCGACTAATAACTTTTCAAAGTAGGCTGAAGTAATTCCCCTACGTAATATAACATCACACCATGTTTTAAAGTTCTTTCATGACCATATCTTATATTAATTTGGCATATCCCATAAAATTATATATGATTATGGGTTTGCAATCAAATCTATAAAAAAAATAATTATGTAATATGCCATAACATTAATTGGAGATACTCAACAATCTATTACCCTTGGGCTAATGGGTTGGTTGAGACCTTTAACAATACTTTTGTGCAGATTATCAAATATTCCATCAATGATAACAAATATCAATGGGATGAGAGGTTGGTGGAAGCCTTATGGGTATATTAGATCACTTATAGGACCCTGACCCAATCCACCCCATTTGCACTAGTGTATGTGTCTGAGGCCGTACTCCCCCTTGAAATATAGATTCCCTCACTAAGGGTTGCAATATTTCACGACTGAGTGGAATGCACAACTCCAGCTAGAAAAACTCAAAGGCCTTAAAGAGCACCATCTTGAAACTGAATGGCCATAATGATTCAAGCTCATGATAAGTTAGTGTGACCTAAACCTTATAAGTAGGAGACTTGACCTTGGTTCTTCGGAGGCCTATCTTAGCTCATCGATAGATCAGTTGGAAGTTTAAACCAACATGGGAAGGACCCTTCATTGTAAAGGTAGTCTATGAAGGGGGCTTGTATTAACTAATGAATTGCAAAGTAAATCACCCAATGTTACCTATCAATGGGTGTTTCCATAAGAAATACTATGTTTCATGTAGCTCAAATTCTTAATTAATGAAATGCTTTGTTATCCTGGTTTAATTTTTGTCAATTCTATTTTCACTATCAAAGTACTTTTCAAAGATGATCAAAACTGTCAATCAATCAATTTGTGCTCTTCCCTTAAGGTTAGGTATTGCATTTCCTTAAAAGTCAGTCCTCTATGATGGGCATGTTTTGACCCCATCATATGATCATTCAACTTGATCCTATGTATTGGGCATATTTTGACCGCACCATAAGATAATTAAACCCAAGCCTATATGATTGGAATGTTTTAACTCCATCATACAATCATTCAATTTGATCCTCTGTGTTGGGCATATTTTGACCCCACCACAAGATCATTCAACTCGATCCTCTGTGATGGGCATGTTTCGACCCCATTATAAGATCATTCAACCCAATCCTCTCTGATGGGCATATTTTTACCCCATCATTCAATCATTCAACTTGATCATCTATGATGGGCATGTTTCAACCTCATAACAAGATTATTCAATGGACATATTTTGACCCCACAATAAGATCATTCAACCTGATCCTCTGTGATGGGCATGTTTTGACCCCATCATACAATCATTTAACTCGATCATCTATATTGGGCATATTTCAATCACACCATATGTGTTGTGGATCTATTTTCATGAATTATGATTTGGATTATAGCAAACGATCTTATTTCTCTATGAATACCTTATCTACTAACATTTCAGGTCCAGAAGATCAGACTATAATTTGGAACCAGCTCAAAATTGGGTAGACTAGGTCTGAGTCAGCTTGTACCTTTTTCCTTTCTCGAGTCTATTGTAATTGGTGTGGTTCCTGACGCTATGTAACTTTGCACACACACACACACCTTGGAAGAATTTTTGATTGTTCCCTAGAGTTTATTATTTTGGTAACAACGCCCGGGATGATATTTATATCATCCTGGATGATCGGTTCAAAAAATAAAAACTCTAATTAGGGCATCCTCATTAAGGCAGCCGTCATTAAGCTGATCGGCCTGGACGATCCTTATATCAGCCAGGACGATAGGCTCAATTAAGAAATAATCAGTTTCCATGATCAATTTAGGTATTCTTTATTTTAGGATATCGGCCAGGACGATCTAAACACCGGCCTGGACGATGCAGCATAATTATGCCTACATTAATCTAGTAATTTTGGAAAGTAATTAAGGCTGATTGATATGATCACATTGGTCGGGCCGATCGCAGGATCGGCCAGGACGATGTCCTGGACGATTGACATCGGCTAAACTTTATTCAAGGCGATGATCAGGGAAATTGTCCTCGGATTTGAACTAATCGGCCAAGAAGATATTGTATCGGCCTGGACGATGTAACTAATTTTCTTCTGATCATCCCAAATCGTCCCAGTTGATTGAGATTATTTTGTATATTGGCCAGGATGATATTCCTATCGGCCTGGACGATAAAGTCGGCAAGTTGCATTAATGAGCTTGTTTTGAGATTTTCTATTTAAGCTTTTGACTACGCACTTTTGTAAGGGTCTTTGGCAGCCATTGTAGCTTCATTGTTTTGGGGGAAATTTGAAGAGAGAGCTTGAAAGAGAGTGAGGAAAGGGTGAGGTTTGAGAGAGGGAGAAGATCCTGTGAGGGGGACTTAAGGGAGTGTGGAGGGGGATTTCACAATGTTGCTCTAGCAAGCTTGCACCTTAGTACCATCGAATTCAAGGCTTATCTTGAGGGAAGTTCACATAATAAGAAGATCTCTTTGGTGTCAAAGAACCCGGCGACTCTGCCACACCGGGGAAGGTGGAAGTGATTTTATAAGGGCTTCTCCGCCTAGCTGTGGGAGCTAAAGGAGAGACACTTAGTTTAGTGCATTACTCAGAGGGTGCCTTTGAGGAGTGGACGTAGGTCAAGGTTTGACCGAACCACTATAAATGTGGTGTGTTCTTTCCTTTTTTATTTCAGCATTTAATTTATGCATTGTATTTTCATATGTAATAGATGTTGGTTTGAGTTTTGTTTTAAAATTTTTTAAATACCAATTCACCCTCTCTCTTAATTAGCCTTGGGCCAATTCATAAGGGGCCTAACATCCCTAACAAACTTTCAATATGATCATTCAATTTGACCCTCTATAAATGGGCATATTTTGACCCCATCATATGACCATTCAACTTGATCCTCTACGATGGGCATGTTTCAAACCCATCATATAATCATTCAACCTTGATCCTCTGAGTTTAGTATATATAAACCCCACCACAAGATCATTCATATATGATCCTCTGAGATGGGCATGTTTCAACCTAATCCTCTGTGATGGGCATGTTTAAACCCCATCATAAGACCATTCAACCTAATCCTCTGTATTGGGCCTATCTTGACCCCACCACAAGATCATTCAACTCCAATCCTTTATGTTGGGCATATTTTGGCCTCACAACACGATCAACTAATAGTGGTGGACGAAGCCCTTTATGGAAATGCCCTAGTACTTACTTACTTTATATTCTCTAAGGTTTGGTCTTTCCTTTCCTTCGAATCAAAATTCGGAATTCCACCTTTCATTAGATTAATGCCAATACATACACTAGAACTTCTTTCTACAATAAATATTGGGGGTCCATTTGTTGACCTCATTTCTTAATGAGGTAACTAGAATATACCTAGGTTTATTTTTGGTGACCTAATGATTGGAAGGTGTCCACTTCTCAATCATATCGGTCTCATTCAAAATTAATTACAAGTCTAATTAAATATAGTTCCACCCTTCAATTCAATATCACGTCCATCCTTCCACCAAACTTTAAATCATATATAATCAATCTCAATCATTCATTTTATTATCATTGAATTAGATAATTCAAACTCACCCAATCAATTCCAAAATCATATCCAAATCTAAGTATCCAAACCAAATCATAGGGTTAAGGACCGAAGTCTTGAAACCCTTTATGGGTAAATTTTCTTTTACTAGAAAAACCAAGTCAAATGACATCTAATTTAGGGTCTTTTAATTGTATCTTGCTTACATATATCTATAAGATCAACCCACAAAATTCAAACCCATTTTGAGATTCCTAGCCCTAGATACTGGATTGATTCTTAAATGCTGCAAAACTTTCAAATTTTATAACCTATGCCACTGGACTTACCATTTAGTGGAATTTGACCTTGAAACTCTTTCCAAACCCTCCAACCAAACCCATGACCTTTGTCATGACTTGTTAATCATTAACCTACACTTTTTGGACCCAGTTTTACCCAGGGTTGACAAGGGGTCAAGATAACCAAAATGCCCTTTAAAGGGGTTTTTGATCTTTTCTCTAAAATTTAATATGGTTGTCCCATACTAATTTTCAAAAATCACCCCAATGGATCCTAAATATCATTAGGAACACATCGGACCCAAACCCATCTTTTGGTTCGACATGGTTGACCAAGTCAACTATGAAGGGTTTAAGCACCCATTTCAAACCAAATGGACTTCTCTTAATATAAAACCACCTCCATTGAGTTTATATGATCAATTTGAACTCAATGGTCCCAAGCCTTGACCCTAGGTTAACTTGGTTGAATAAGTCAACCAAGTTTGATCAAACCTTCCATACACTCCTACCCTCTCAAATCTTATGAGCAAGACTTCTCCAAACCCATTCAAACCTATGGGGTGACCTATTGGGTCCTCAAGCGACCCCTATTGAAGGCCCAAGCCTTAGCCTTATTGCGTATCTATTTTTAGAAATAGAATTTGGATGATTGAAAACACTTCTATTTTATTATGATTGCCTTGCCTACTAACATTTCAGGTCCACTGTATCAAAACTACAATTTGAACCAGCTCAAGATTAAGTAGACTAGGTCTGAGTCTATTTATAAACCTTTTTCTTTCTTGAGTCTATTTATAATAAATATGATTTCTGATGCTAAGTAACCTTACACACACACACATGGGGGAAATTTTCTGTCTGCTTATTAGAGTTCTTTATTTTAATCACAACGTCCAGGCTGATCCTAAAATCGTCATGGACAATCAGCTTAAAATAGAAACCCTAATTAGGGCATCCTGGTTAAGGAAGCCATCATTAAGCATATTATCCTGGACGATATTCATATCACTACGACGATAGGCTCAAATCAAGAAGAATCAGCCACTGGATCTATTTATGTATTCTTTATTTTTGAACATCATCCAGGACATCGGCCTAGACGATGCAGCTCAATTATGCCTAAATTAATCTGGTAATTAAGGAAAGCAATTAAGATTTAATTGCTCGATCACATTGTTTGGGATGATATCAAGATCATCCAGGATGATATCAAGATCATCCAGGATGATATCATGGATGATTAACATCGGCCAGCTTCTATTCAGGGTGATGTTTAGGATGATTTTCCTAAGATTTGAGCTAATCGGTCAGGATGATCGTGAGATCGGCCTGGATTATCAAGCTAATTTTTTATCATCTAGACATCCTTTTAGAGCAATTATCTGGATGATATTTATGGAATTATATTGATCGTCCAGGACGATATTATATCGGTCTGGATAATATGACCAAAAATCTTTTGATCGTCCCAAACCGATCGGGCTGATTGAGTGAAATTTATGCTAATTGGCCAGGATGATATCCCTATTGGACTGGACGATAAAGTTGGTTTGTATAAAATAAGAGCTATTCTGAAGCTCTTCAATTTAAGATCTCTTGTTCTACCCTTTAGCATATCTTTTGCTGCTATCTTGACCTGAGAGAGCCTAGAGGAGAGGGAGAGAGAGGGAGGATCTTGTGAGGGGGAGTTTGTGAGAGGGTTTCACAAAGGTTGCTCTAAGATTTGATCTGCATTTTCTTCTTCTATCATATTCCCTTTTCCTTATTATTTCTAGAGAGGTAAACTTTAGTATCTAATCAAGCTTCTCTACTTTCTTTAAGAGGAAGAAAAAAGAGTTGGGTTCTTTGTTTGCTTTAGGAGGAAGTAAAAGGAGTTGGGTTCTCTGCCTACATCAGGAGGAAGTAAAAGGAGTTGGGTTCTCTGCCTCACCTTGGTTGTTGGAAAGGAGGTTTGTTTAGGCTTCTTCACCTTATTGTGGAGGCAAAAGGAGAGACACTGAGTTTAGTGCAATACTTGAAGGGCGCCTCTAGGGAGTGGACGTAGGTCATGTTGATCGAACCACTATAAATATCTGTGTTCTTTATTTCTACTTTCGCTTTTATTTTCCACCCTTTGATTTTTTTATGGTAAATTTTAGATTTGGATGTGGTTGTGTTTTTGATTAAAAGTTTTTTTTTTAAATACTAATTCACCCCCCTCTTTGTTAACCTCGGGCTAGTTCATAAGGGCTTAACATCCATAACGAACTTTCAAATGGTATCAGAGCAGGATTCATAAAATTAAGATTGAAAACTTTTTGAATTTTGATTCATGGCTAACTTTGGTAATCGTAACACAACTGAAGGATACTTTGGTAATCGTAACACAACTGAAGGATATTTTATTTCACGTCCACCTTTGTTTGATAATATTCCTTTTGATTTTTGAAAAACTCGCATGTCTACATTTTTATAATTAATTGATTATCGTATGTAGATGCTTGTTAAAGAAGGTTATACACCACCTTCTCGTAAACTTATTAACATTAAAATTGAAATTCCTTTTTCTGAATGGACTTTTGATGAAATAGATTTAGCCCAACTTAATGCAAAATGCTTAAACTATTTTTTATGTGCTTTGAAATTTGAAGATTATATGCATGTTTCAACCTGTGCAACAGGTAAAAAAATTTGGGATAGATTATGTATAACTTATGAAGGAACCAATGAAGTTAAAAAATCTCGATTGAATATTCTTTTGCACGACTATGAACTTTTTTGTATGAAACCTTCTGAATCAATTTCTGAGATGTATACAAGGTTTACTCAAATTTTCACCTCATTGCAGTCTTTAGGAAGAGAGCTAATTAATTATGAAAGGGTCAATAAAATTTTGAGATGCTTGCCTTCTTTAGATGCTAAGATCACTAGAAATATTGAATCTAAAGATTTGAACACTTATTCGATTGATAACTTACTTGGATCATTCATTGCTTACGAGCAAGGGGTGAATCAAAGAAATCTTAATGTAGGAGAGAAAAAAGAAAGAGAAAACTGTGGCACTAAAGCCAACAACACGAACACTGATTCTTCTGGATCTGAAAATGATGATGTTGCCTTCATCACTAGGAAATTCAAAAGCTTTTTAAGGAAGAAGCAAAAAAGACCATCAGAAGTGGAAAAGAGGTAAGGATAGCAAAAATTATAAAAGTTCTTATGATGTTATTTCCTTTGAATGTAAGAAGCCTGGATATGTTAAAGCTAATTGTCCTACTCTTAAGGAGCACCCAAGCAAGGATAAGGGTGAGGAGAAACCTAAATACAGGAAGGATAAGAAGTGATCCCAAAATGTTTTATGGGCAGATTTTGTATCTGACTCCTCTGAGACTGAAGCAGAGGAGGAAACCACAAACTTATGTTTAATGACCGATAATAAACATGAACACTTTGATCAAGAAGAGGTATGTGAACCAATTTATGATCAATTAGTTGAAATTTTAAAGAAAATTCATGCATCATATAGAAAACTTAAGAAAATGCATGCTAACTTGAAATTGGAGTTTTGGAATTTATAAAAAGAGAATGAGGTTTTGATGAAAGATCATTCTCAAATTGATAGCAATCACATATCTTTACTTGATGAGTTTGATGAATTAAATGAAAAGTACTCAGAGTTGATTATTGAGCATGATTCATTGAAAGCATTCTACTCCTCACTTGAATCTGATTTTATGACATACATTAATAAATCTGAGCATAGGGAGCATAATTTGAGAGTTAATAATGCTGATTTAAAAAGTGCTAACTTGAGGATAAAAGCTAAATTGAATACACTTGAGAGAAATTGGAATACATCAATACCTGATATAAAGCCAAAACCTAGGAAGAGGCATTATAACTGAAACAGATTAGTAAATCTTTTTTCTAGAGTTAGATGTTTTTCATGTGGTATGTTAGGACACAATGCACACACTTGCACCATTCACTAAAGTACACATTGGGTGTGGAGACCTAAATTATATGATTCACAGCATAACACACTTGCATTACTTTCTTCTTTTCATAAGAAGGGACCCAAACCTGTTTGGGTTCCTAAATCAGACTGTTGATGATTTTTGTAGGTGTGCTCTCGCCAAAGACTTTATGAGAGCATAAGATACTTGGATAGCAGAGGCTCGCGGCTCATAATTGCTTAAACTTGCTGCTTAATAAATTTTGAATTGCATGTCTACTACTCTGTTGATTATTGTTATTTTCTATTTTTGTTTATTATGTTCGCTGTTGTTCTTTAGTTGTTATATCTCTGATGTTTTTGGTTTTCCTTTTTTTATTTAAATAATATTTTTGCCTTGTTTTTGTTTTTGAAAAGTTGTAGTCAATATTTTACATCTCCTAATCTGTTAAAGGCTAAAAACTCTGTTGATTGTGTCTCTTTCTCTAACCTATTTTAGTGGTATAATTTTTTTTCCAAATAAAAGCCTATCTCAAATCAACAACTGGACTATGCAATTGAGATCTTTTTCATTCTTGCTACAGTAATCTATCTTATACATATATATATTATTCAAAGTCTTTATTTTACCTTCAAATTTTTTGAAATCTTATCATTGCATTTATCATAAGATTTTTTATTATGTTTTGTGATTCATTCTTCCTTATATTACAGAGAGTTTTTCATCTCTAATATCTAGAAGATATAATCACAACTAAGATTATTTAAGAATTTTGAAAAAGGGACCTAGCTTGCAAAATTAAATAAAAAAAGTGGCTAATGATGCCAAAATCAAAAGATGCACAATGTCGCCAAATTGAAAAAAAAATATATACACAAAGTATATCAAAAACCAGAAGATGTACAAAGTGCGTCAATCAAATTGACAAGAGGCATAAAATGAGCCCATCAAAAGCAAGCTCTTTTCCTTTCAAAATTTTTAAATCTTAGAAGAATTCAGGTGTCACTTGATATTTTCGAAGGCTTGATTTCGGGATTCTTGATCGTAACTAATTACTTTGATATATTATTCTATAAATATCTTTCTGAAACCAAGTTTTTAATGGATTTGTTTTTCTCATCCAATTGATTCTTTTGATTTAGATCTTTATTTTTAAAAGAAGTTTTTCCCTGGGTGAAATCTGAGTTAGGGATAACATGATCGGTTGTGTTACCCATTTTTTGGATTCCGATAATGTTAATTCCTTGACTTATAAGTCTTTAAAATCAATCACATGGAGACTATGTCATATTTATGCCTTGATAAAAAAAAATCTTTGTTTTTTGATCATTTTTATGTATTTTTTGTATCTTATTTTTATTATTTTCAGTTGATTTTATTGTTTTTGGGCCTTGTATGATCATCTCCATCCATCCTCTGATTTACTTTTTTGTCACATCATCCTGGATGATATTCCCATCGTCCTGGACAATTGATTCAAATCACTTTTTAAAATCATCTACTGGTTGTTCTGACCTTTCTACTCTTTATCATCCTGGACGATGCATTATCAAACTGGACGATACGATTGTCTTTCTACTTCAATCATCTGTGATTATCCTAGACAATTCTCTTTTGGTCTAGACGATGTTATTCTCTTTGCTTAATTTATGAAAAATTGGCCCAGATGATCCACATGTTCGGCCTGGACGATATACGTGGCAATACATTTTAAAACAATTTAAACTCAGCCGGTAGATCAATTATTGATGATCAGCCCGGACGATCCACTTGTTCAACCTGGACGATACACATGACAATGTTTTAAAAATTTATAGATTTGGTTGGTATGATCCATTATTAGGCATCGTCCTAGACGATCCACCTAATCGGCCAGGACGATATGCATTTTCAATGGTCATCTGGCTTGTCTTCTCTAGATGATCGCCTATTCCTACACCCGCTCCACTTTGCTAGCACTCTCAGTTAGATGAGCTGGTCGAGCATTTTGACCAGTGGGAGGCATGATTGGAGACTTTTGTTACTGCACAGCAGCAACAACATGCTGAGGACTTAGCTCACTTTGACACCTTCGTTGCACACCAGCAACAGCAGTACGACCAGGACATGGCCTGTTTTGGAGCACAGTTCGCTACTCTATTTAGCTACTTTCAGCACCACCACCACCACCTCCTCCTTCTGATGATCAGGGCCCATCTTTCTTTTAGTATGTTTTTGTGATTTTGTTTTCCTTGTTTTAGTCCTTTTCTTCTTTGCTATTTTTTTGTTTTATCCTCTTTTTGTGATGTCAAAAGGGGGAGTAGCTGTACTAGTTTGTACTATTCTAGTTTGTTTCATTTTTCTAGTTTATTATGATGTTGACTAGTTGATTTATTGAAATTGTGTTTGTGTTTTATTTTCTTACTCATTTTCTTTAAAATTGCTTTTAATTGTTTCAATTAATATGTGTGTTTTCCATCATAAAAAAGGGGGGAGATTATTGCGTATCTATTTTTAGAAATAAAATTTTGATGATTACAAACACTTCTATTTTACTATGACAGCCTTGCTTACTAACATTTCAACTCCACAGGATCAAGACTGTAATTTGAATCAACTCAAGATTGGGTAGACAAGGTCTGAGTCAGTTTGTAAACCTTTTTCTTTCTTGAGTCTATTTGTAATAAATATGGTTCCTGATGCTAAGTAAACTTACACACACACATGGGAGAAAATTTCTATTTATTGATTAGAGTTCTCTATTTTGATCACATTGTTCAGGACGATCCTAAAATCATCCTGGATGATCAGCTTAGAACAAAAACCTTAATTAGGGCATCCTGGTTAAGGTAGTCATTATTAAGCACATCATCCTAGCTGATATTCGTATCGGCCAGGATGATAGGATCAAATTAAAAAAAATCAGCTGCCAGATCTATTTAGGTATTCTTTATTTTTGGACATCATCCAGGACATCAGCCTGGACGATGTAACTCAATTATGCCTAAATTAATTTGGTAATTAAAGAAAGCAATTAAGGTGTGACTGCTTAATCACATCATCCAGGATGATCTCAGGTTTGCCCGAGATGATATCTTGGATGATTGACATCGGCCAGCTTCTATTCAGGGCAAGGTTTTGGAAAAATTTCCTCGAATTTGAGCTAATAGGCCAGGACAATCGTGAGATTAGTCTGGATGATCAAGCTAATTTTTCATAGTCTAGACATCCTTTCAAAGCGATTGTCTTGACGATATTCATGGAATTCTACTAGTCATCCAGGATGATATTATATAATCCTGGATGATATGACTAAAAATCTTCTAATGATCTGAAACCGACCGAGTTGAATGAGCAAAATTTATGCTGATCGGCCATGATGATATCTCTATCGGCCTGGATGATAAAGTCAGTTTGTATAAAATAAGAGCTATTCTAAAGCTCTTATATTTAAGAGCTCTTATTCTATCATTTAGCATATCTTTTGCTTCTTTCTTGACCTAAGAGATCCTAGAGGAGAGGGAGAGAGAGGGAGAGAGAGAGAGAGAGGAAGCAAAAGGAGTTAGGTTCTCTCCCTACTTCAAGAGGAAGAAAAAAGAGTTGGGTTCTCTACCTTCTTTAGGAGGAAGCGAAAGGAGTTGGGTTCTCTTCCTGCTTAAGGAGGAAGCAAAAGGTGTTGGGTTCTCTGCCTGCTTCAGGAGAAAATAAAGGGAGTTGGGTTCTCTGCCTTCTTCTGGAGGAAGTAAAAGGACTTGGGTTCTTTGCCTCACCTAGGTTGGTGGAAAGGAGGTTTGTATAGGCTTCTCCGCCTTGCTATGTGGGCAAAAGGAGTGATACTGAGTTTAGTGCAATACTCGAAGGGCGCCTCCGGGGAGTGGACATAGGTCATGTTGACCGAACCATGATAAATCTCTGTGTTCTTTATTTCTTCTTCCACATTTATTTGCTGCACATTAATTTTTCTTTGAGGTGAATTTTTGTTTTGTATGTGGTTGTGTTTTTGATTAAAAGTTTTTTTTTTAAATACCAATTCACCCCCACTCTTGGTTAGCCTCGAGCTAGTTCATAAGAGTTTAACATCCCTAACAAACTTTCAAGTTCCATTTAAACTAAACCAATACCTCCATTGGGTAGCCTTAGGTCCAACACACCTACTCTAGTCTTCCCAGCCCTTGGGGTGACTTGGGTTAACCTCTAGGCTAATCAAAAGTGCCTAAAACCTCTTCGATCGAAGCTATTTCCCACCTCAGAACAATTTGAGCCCAATTTACACTTACTTTGGGTGCTCCTTGACCCAATCCACCTTCCATATCAATCCCACCACCTAGCTTGACCCAGTTTGAGCATAAGTTGACCCAAACTATATAAGTTTAGGTCAACCTTAACTCATCTTAGCAATTGGGCTCCCCCATGCCCAATTGAGTTCACTCTTGAGATTACCGTACCTCCATACACCTTTCCACCTTAGCTTGACCCAAAACTTGGTCAACAGTGGCTGTAATAAATGAGAATTTAGCTCCAATGGTCCCCCAATCCTCAAGCTCTACCCAAAGGCTTCCAGAGCCTTATTTTACTGTGCTTGAGCTCACGAGGCTATAAGATAATGTCCCTTTCCACCTGGAGGACATCTAGTAGTTACCTTGATCGATCCTGACCATCCATGGCCGCAAGGATAACTTAAACATGGCACCCTCACCTAGACCCTATCAATTGATTATAACATTTAAAAAAAACTCCCCAGAGCTCACGAAATATTCCCTTCCTTCTTATGCTCATTGGAGAGATCTTAAGAAGATCTTCAAAAGCCCTATGGTTCCAAGCCATGATTATATAAGTATTTACCTCAATTCCAGTAATAGCATTTATGGTCAAATTATATGTTTTAATGTCTTCGAATTTTGGGAGATTAATATTTGGCATGTTATACACATGCCCAAAATTTCTCCTATATATGTAAGGTATTTAAGGGCATTTCTATATCAATTTAAGCTTAGGGGTTATGGTTTGACCCCCTAAGTTTAAATAAATGTAATGGTCTATCCAATGGGATTTTTGATTAGCTTTTTGGTGTGTTAATTGTGCTTAGGATAAGGAGTTTAGAGCCACTATTTACATCCCCATCCAAGCTTATACTAGTGACTTAGGTATTTTTGAAGGTACCCTAGATGTTACCTTAGGTGGTTTGGTTGACCACCTCAATTTGTGCCTAAATTTAACGGGATTAGAACTTGAGATCAGGTGATATCATGGTCCAAATTTCTCTGGATTTGGTGCCCACTCGGTTCATTAATTAGGAACCACAAAATCCCTTGCAAGATTTAGACTAGAACCTCAATTAATTCACAAAAAAATCAGATTAAATAAAAATAAAATTCACATGAGGACCCTAATTGAACCCCTCAACCCATGAAAATAACAGCTCTATTAGATAACCTTTAATTTAACCTTGATTTAATTAAAAGAAAAATTAATAATTAATTTAATTAATTAACAAAAAATATTAAAAATTCCAAAAAGTGTCTAAATACATGGAAACATCCCATTAGGTTATCCCTGACCTTTGGGGGTGATTCCAAGAGGTTTGGGACTGATTTGGATAAAAACCTAAAAATCCACTTAATTAGGCAATTTTAGAAAAGTAAAAAAATAACCTAACTTTGGAAATTAATCAATAATTCCAGAAAAATCCAGTTTAATCAAACTCAAACCCATCCAACTCTAATTAAAATCTACTATTTTTAAATAATTTTAAACCTCTAAAATTTAGTCAAAGTCAAAAAGTCAACTCCATTGTCAATTGTAGTTCAAAACGAGTTCAAAACTTTAGAAAATCATATCTTAATGTACAAAATTCTAAATTGAGCAAACTCAAAGTCTAATTACTCATCTTAAGAACTAATATTTAAAAAAAGGTCAAACCCTAAAACCAAACTTAATTTTAAAATTTAACTTTTAACCCCTTAATTAATAGAGTAAAATAATCCAAATAATTACAAAATTTCCAAAATCCAATAATTGATTCAAAATTCTAGGAAATCTTAATTTAATTATTCAAACCAACAATCAATACAGTTAATTAAAATTCATCAACCCTTAATTTTCAACAAACCAAATCAGCTTAATCAAATCCAATTACTACTGGGTAACCCAAGTCTACGAGACTATTAATTTTGCCTCATAAAATAAACTTCACAGCCTCGGTGACCAACAATACTAGTAATCATTTAACAATTAAAATATACTTCATTTAAGCCTTAATACACTAATATTTAGACTCTAATAAAATCTCCTCCTTCAAGCTTTAAAAAGCCAAACATTAAATAACTTGAACAAACTATCTAGCTTAGGATCTATCCCAGCCACATGATATTTAGCACACACTTTAGATGATTTGCTAGCACAACCAACTCTAGTCGGTGTTTACTTTTATAGCTACATGTCAGGTTTTTTTAGTTTTTATTACATGTTGTGGTTGAAAATTGATTGATATGTGTGTTTATTTACTTCAACTGCAATCTCTGAATTAATGTGAATGGTAATAGTTTACCCTTAAGTAAGATTTTATATGGTTGCTTATTGAGTTTTTTGTAGGTGACCACACTCATATAAGATAATAAAAGGGGGCTAAATTGATCATAAATATAACTACTATAGTTGCTTCAGCTACTTAGCCCCCAAATAAATAAGAGCTTTGCTAAGTGTGGCTGAGATTTTAATTCAAAGAAAATATATAAACTGCTTGAGATTTATTTGATTTTAAATGCTTAGTATAACCTTGTAGAAGAGTTTAAATTTTTAATTTTTGAGTTTATGTAATTTATTTGAAGTATCAAGTTATGAAATTTAGACATTTGAGTCGGGATACAGGTATCAAAAATTGGATTGTAAAGAGGAAAGGTATCATAGGATCCAATACTACTATTCCTTTGGGGGCAGTCCTTTTTCAGTTTGAAGCTCAATTATGGATCATTTCACAACCCAAAGTGAAAAGAATAACCTCCCCTTTGAGGGAGAGGTTACTTTTTATTTGGGTATCTAGATAAAATGAATATAAGAAGCCCAATGAAGAGGAGGATGAGCATTGAAGATAAAGAGTATCCCACTTAAAGTCAACTTATTGTTTTAGGATTAGAATCTGGGTTTATGGTCAGTGGTGCCTGGCCACTTGTAATTTATGTAATTTCTGGGATTTAATAAATATTCAATTTACCTATGGATATTTATTTAACTTTTTTAATTATTTAATTTGTTTTTTTATTAGATTGTGATTATGATTGCTTACTTTGTTTAGTTTTTTGGCAATTGCTTGTCATTTTTATTTTAGCCTAAACACATGGAGGCTTATGAGGGCACATTAAAACTTTTTCTACCTAAATTTAATTTTTTTTAATGATAACATAGAAACTCTAATGATCTAAGAAGTAAGTTCGGGACTACCGGGAGTCAGCATAAGCATATTTTCTTTCTCCTCCTTGTTAAGCACCTCCCCGCCTGTGGGTTATAACAGACCACATTGCTAAGAGAGTGAATAAGGATGAAAGTTCTCTACCATCACCAAAAGGGTGAGAAAGGATGAAGGTTCTCTGCCTTAACTAGGAGGGTGAAAGGACTTTGGTACTCTACCACACCAAGTTGATGAAAGAGAGTTTGTAAGGGCTTCTTCACCTTGCTGTGGCGCAAAAGGAGAGTCACTTGATTTAGTGTAATACCTGGAGAAGGAGTATCCAGGGAGTAGATATAAGTCTAGTTTGGACCAAACCATTATAAATTTGGTGTTCTTCTATTCACTTTTATTTTTTTGAATTTTATTTTTCGCACATTAAAGTTTAATGGTTGAAAAATCTTTTGAGATAATAATATCTTAAAAACTGCATTCTGATGGATTGCTACTAAAATTTTCTATAAACTGTTTTAAAAAATCCAAGAAAATTTTTAAAATTACCAAGTCACCCTCATCTTGGTTGTCCTTGGGACAATTTAATAATATCTAATAACCTACATGTACTTTCAAGTGGTATTAGAGCCTATTTCAAAAATTAAGGTTTAGGAAACTTTTTGAAAAATGATCATGGCTACTTTTAGAAATTGAAACACTTCTAAAGGTTACTCTATCATAAGACCACCTTTATTCGATAACATCCCTTTCAATTTTTAGAAAACTTGCATGTCTACTTTTATGCAATCACTTGACTATCGCTTGTGGATATTAGTACAAGAAGGTTACACTAGACCCACTAGACTTTTTGATGGCATTGGAGTTGAAACACCATTCAATGATTGTATATTAAAAGAAAAAGAATTAGAACAACTAAATATAAAATGTTTAAATAGATTTTTCTATATATTGAAATCATAAGATTATATGTGTGTTTCTACTTGCAAAATTGGAAAAGAAATATGGGATAAACTTTGCATAACTTATGTAGAGAAAAATGAGATTAAACAATCTAGGTTGAATATTTTATTACACAACTATAAAATATTTAACATGAAACTGAATGAGTCAATTTCTGATATGTATACATATTTTACTCATATTGTTACCTCATTGTATGTTTTATGTAGAGAACTAACTAATTCAGAAAAGGTTAATAAAATCCTATATTATTTACCTACTACTTCTAATACAAAGATAATATTCATAATAGAGTCAAAAGATCTAAATGTATATTCTATTGACAATCTACTTGGGTCACTAATTGCTTATGAGCAAGGAGTGAATCAAAAACATATTGATGCAGGTGATAAGAGGAAAGAGAAGAATATTGCTTTGAAAGTGAATAATTTGAAAAGTGATCAATCAATGTCTGAGGATGAAGAAGATATTGAACTAATGACTAGGCAATTCAAAAGTTTCCTTAGAAGAAAACAATAGAGACGTCAACATTAGAAGAAAGATAAGTTCAATAAGAATGCAAAGGTTTCTATTGAAATCATTTATTATGAATACAGAAAGCCTGCATATATAAAAATTGATTGCCCAAATCTCAAAGCAAATCTTAGTAAGGAGAAAGTTGAGGAGAAAACTAATGTTATGAAGGGCAAGTAAAGAATTCAAAAAGCTTTCTGGGGTGACTCAGCTTCTGACTCTTCAGAAATAGAAGTAAAAGAGGAAGTCATAAACTTATGCTTAATGATAGATAAATTTAATCATTCAGATCAAGAAGAGGTATGTAACTTGTCCTACGATGAATTATTTGAAGTTTATGGAAAAATTCATAATACATATTGTAAGCTTAAAAAATTACATGCTAATCTTAAACTCGAGCATTTGAATTTATAAAAAAGAATACAAAATCTTAAGAAAAATCATGCATCCATTGATAGTAACCACATGACCTTGTTGGATGAATTTGATGATTTGAATAATAAACATGATTTATTGAAAATAACCTATACTGATCTTGAGAATGATTTTAAGGTGTTTATAGCAGAATCAAATCAAAGAGAACAAGAGTTGAAAGTTGATAATTCAATTTTAGAAAGAGAAAACTCATATCTTAAAGAAAAATGGAAAGCTTTTAAGGAAAATAAAACACTTCCCACACTTGAACAATTTTACAATCATGATCAAAAGCATATAATTTCAAAATCTAATAAAATATATCATAACTCACATAAATTGGTAAATCCTTTTCCTTATGTCAAATGCTTTTCATATGGAATGATATGAAATATTTCCCACACTTGCATAATTTATAGTAGAACATATCTATTGTGGAGACCTAAGTTGCATAAATAATAACATATCAAACATGTATTTGGATTTTCATTTTCAAGAGGTGAACCCAAATTTATTATGGTTCACAAGTCTAACATTTGATAATTTTGTAGAAACACTCCCATACAAGACCTCATAAGAGCATTTAGTACCTAAATAACAGATGTTTAAAACATATGACTGGAGATACAACTCAATTTGTATTGCTAGAGGCTAGTGAAGTTACAAGATGTGCCAAGAGGGGGTGGGGTGGGGGGGGGGGGTGAATTGCGAAAAACTTGTTGCAATAAAAATCCAAAACTAGAATTCTAATAATAATATATTTTTTTTAATTTTTAACAAGAAAAATTTATCTAACGCGGAAGCAATTATTTGAAAACAATTTGCAACAATGAAATTCTTTTTCTTTCATAATTATCACCAAGCAAATATAATGAAAATAAAGTGCAAGCAAAAATAAAAAGTGATAAGAAAAAAGTACACCAGAGTTTTATAACGGTTTGGTCAAACCATGACCTACGTCCACTCCCTGGAGAACTCCACTCCTAGAATTTCACTACAAAACTATAGTTCTCCTTTTGCCCCCTCGGCAAGACGGAGAAGCCCTTACAAGACTCAGTTTCACCAACCCGGTGTGGCGGAGTGCCAAACGCTTTTCTCACCCTCCCAGCAATGGCAGCATACCTTCTCATTTTTTTCCATCCTGGAGAAGGCAGAGTGCCTTCGAGGACACAGATGTAGAAGAGTCTCCCCCCTCAGAGAGCCTCCCACAAGTTCTTTTTGGGCCACAAGAGGAGCAAGATGCAGCAAGAATAGAGCAACCATGTGATCTCCTTCACACTACTTCTCCCTCAACAAGCTCACCCTCTCCTTCCTCACTCAAACCCCAAAAACTTCTCATGAGCTCTCTCCCAAGGATTCCCTCTCTAATCAGTTCCCCTTTTTTATATCACTCATAAAAACATTACTATTTTGATACTTAAAACAGGCTCCAAAATCCCTAAAATTTTCAAAGAAACTTCTACTATCTTACAGTACAATTTACCATCATACAGTATGATTTATATAACAAGCTTCGATCTAGTATGAAGGTTTATAAACAGTTCAAAAAACTTCTAAATATATTCATATAGTACGATTTACAATCGTACGATACAATCATCAATGCTTCTGTTCATACAGAATGATAGTTGGGATGATCAATATTCATCTCTATACATCATAGGGTACTACCTACTTCGTACAGTATGACTAGTCAAAATCAAGGTATCATCCTGGATGAAGTTCGAAATGATCAAAACTGGTCTCTGTACATCGTATGGTATGATATGCATTGTACAGTACGATTAGGAAAAAACAAAAGATCGTCTAGGACAAAATTCGGGATG
This sequence comes from Dendrobium catenatum, assembly GCF_001605985.2. Lineage (NCBI taxonomy): Eukaryota > Viridiplantae > Streptophyta > Magnoliopsida > Asparagales > Orchidaceae > Dendrobium > Dendrobium catenatum. The sequence continues at coordinate 678,806 of NW_021318689.1, forward strand.
ATCAAACATATAGTACGAACATGTTTGTACATTACGAGTACCAATCAGTGATTAAAACCTTAATTTATTATGCTAATCACGGGTTAATTTAAGTAAGTATTCAAAATAAAGCATAAAGTATGAATTACTTCGTATAGTACGAATGACTAATAAACTTTAGAGTTCGTTAGGGATGTTAGGCCCCTTATGAACTGGCCCAAGGCTAATTAAGAGAGAGGTTAATTGATATTTTAAACAAAATTTAAATCAAACCAAAATTCACCATAAAGAAAAAATAATGCACAAAAATTAAATGCAAAAATAATAAAGGAAAGAACACACTAGATTTATAGTGGTTCGGTCAAACCTTGACCTATGTCCACTCCTTGGAGGCACCCTCCAAGTATTGCACTAAACTAAGTGTCTCACCTTTAGCCCCCACAGCTAGGCGGAGAAGCCCTTACAAAATCACTTCCACCTTCCCCGGTGCGGTGGAGTCGCCAGATCCTTTGATACTAAAGAGATATTCTTCTTCTATGAACTTTCCTCAAGATAACCTTGAATTTGATGGTATTAAGGTGCAATCCTGCCAGAGCAACCATATGGATTACCCCTCCACACTCCCTTGAGTCCCCCATCACAGGATCTTCTCCCTCTCTCAAACTTCACCTATTCCTCACTACCTTTCAAGTTCTCTCTTCAAGTTTTCCCCAAAAGAATGAAGCTACAATAGCTGCCAAAGACACTTACAAAAGTGCCGTGTCAAAAGGTTAAATAGAAGATCTCAAAATGAGCTCATTAATGCAACTTGCCAACTTTATTGTCCAGACCTATATGAATATCGTCCTGGCTGATCAGTACAAAATAAGCTTAATCAGTCAGGACGATTTGGGATGATCAGAAGAAAATTGGTTACATCGTCCAAGCCAATACAATATCTTGCTGGCCGATTAGTTCAAATCTGAGTAAAATTATCCTGAACATCGCCCGGAATAGAGTCTGGCCGTAGTTAATCGTCCAGGTAGATCCTGCGATCGGCCCAACTGATGTGATCGTATCAATCAGCTTTGATTGCTTTTTATAATTACTAGATTATATTAGGCATAATTGTGCTGCATAGTCCAGGCCAATGTATAGATCATCCTGGCCGGTGTCCTAAAATAAAGAATACCTAAATTAATCATGGCATTTAATTCTTTCTTAATTGAGCCTATCATCCTGGCCAATACAAGTATCATCCAGGTCGATTGGCTTAATGATGGCTGCCTTAATGAGGATGATGCCCTAGATAGGATTTCTATTTTTGAACCAATTGTCCAGGCCGATATAAATATCATCCCGGGCGATGTTACTAAAAATAGTAAACTCTAGGGAACAGTCAAAAATTCTTCCAAGGAGTGAATGAGCAAGTTTACAAAATATCAGGAGCCACACCAAATATAATAAACTCAAGAAAGGAAAAAGTGGTACAAACTGACTCAAATATAGTCTACCCAATCTTGCACTGGTTTCAAATTAAAGTCTGATCTTGTGAACCTAAAATATCAATAGATAAGGCAGTCATAGAGAAATAAGAGTGTTTGCTATCATCAAAATCATAATTCATGAAAATAGATCCACAATAATCTCCCCCTTTTTTATGATGGCAAACATTACTGTTTGATTTTTCAAAAAGAAAACATTTTCTCCTAATTGCCCCCTTACTAAAAAAAACTTTAAAAAATAGGGGAAATCAATTTTTTTTTGTTTTTAATTTTTGAAAGAGAAAAAAAAAAGATACAAATAAAACAATAAGTTTAAATACAACAATACGTTCTCCCCCTTTGACATTATCAAAAAGAGAAGGGGTACGAAAGAAAATATTTAAAAAAAAATGAGAAAGTTACCTCTTAATTTTAATTAAAAACTTAGTAAGGAATGGATTCACAATGCATAATCCTGTAAAGGTAAGAAATTCAAAAATTGTTAATCTTAACTCAGGTTCTTTTAAAGGCTCAAAAATTTTTTAATCCAATATCTAAATCAAGGAATAAATTAGAAAAAGAAACACTAATTTTTCAAAACTCCTTTCATAAAATATATTCAATAGAAGAATGATGCAAAAATTGGTGAATAAAAAAAAACATGATTTTCAAGATCAAGTACCAAAAATATCAAGGGTTTTCTTAAGCTTTAAGTAAACACGGAAAAAGTAAGCATACTCTTTGTCGGCTCATTTTATGCCTCTTGTCAGTTTTTTGGTGCACTTTGCGCATCTTTTACTTTTTGATAAACTTTGTGTATCTTTTCTTAATTTGGTGTCATTGGCCATTTTTTTTTGATATGACATCATTGGCCAATTTTTTTTTATAATTTTAGAATATGCTACCTTTTGAAATTTTAAAAGCAAAAGTAAACCCATCCTATTGACAAATTGGACTACATGATTTAGAAAATTATGGGATATATTCAACAACTTATAAAAGATTCCTATGTGATAGATAAAATGTAGGGAGATGAAAAAATTTAGTTTCAAAATCCAATTTAAAATATGATGAATATTTTAAATCAAGTAGAATAACCTCTATTAGGAAATAGAAATTGAGAGTCAAAATCATGAGTTTCATTTCTTTGATTGTTTTTAGAGAAGTCAACCACAATTTACCTAAGAATTCAAAAAAAAAAAAAAAAAAAGAGATAGACTTTTCATTTTAAAAAAAGTGATATGTGTGTGTTGATTAGTGAAAACTTCACAAAAACAAAAAAAAAGTACAACACTCAAGACAAAAAAGAAAAAAAAGAAAAGAAAGAAAAACACTACAAAAAAAAAAAAAAAAAAAAAAAAAAAAAAAAAAAAAAACTAAAACACAACACAAAACAAATAATTAAGGCTTTTAAACACCATCCTGCTCCTTGTCCGATGCTTCAAAAACTCTGCCCAGGAGATTTTTTGCTTTTTATTATTTTCCATTTCTACAAGTTGCTTAGCTTTACCCTTTTCTTTTGTAGGAAGAGTTCTCAAAATAGGGCACTGATTTTTCATATGTCCTTGTTTCTTGTATTCAAAGCAAATAATGTTAGAAGTAATCTTACTATTCTTACCATTTTTATCTTTATCCCACTTTTGTTGAGGCTTATGCTTTGGCGAGTTTTTTAATTTTCTTGACAAGCTATCACATTCGCCACCAACTAAGCCACTTTATTCCATGTCTTCAGCATTTAGTACTATCATTTCACCTGCATCAAAAAGTCTTTGACCCAAAATTTACTCATAGGCAATGAGTGAGCCAATCAATAATCAATAGAATGCTCATTCAAATTCTTTGATTCATAAATAGCAACAACTTTAGCATCAAACTTATCAAGTAGACAACAAAGAATTTTATTGACTTTTCCAAAGTTTGAAAACTCCTTACCTAAAGCATGCAATGATGTAACAATTTGAATAAATCTAGTATACATGTTTAAGATCATCTCATAAGGTTTAATGCAAAAATGTTCATAATCATGCATTAAAAAATTTAACTTGGATTGCTTGATTTCATTAATTCCTTCATATATGGTGTGTAATTTATCCCAAACTTTCTTACCTGTAGTGCACGTGGAAACTAACATAAAGTCTTCGGAATTTATAGCACAAAAAAAAAAATAGTTCAAGGATTTGCATTCAATTGAGCATTGATTTGTTCTTCCCTATTCCATTGATTAAAAGGAATATTAGTTTTAATTCCATTTATAACACATGATGGTAAAGAATAACTAGTTAAAATCATATGCCACATTCGATAATCAATAGACTGCAAGAAAGTAAACCTTCCGCAATATTATTATTACCATAATTAATCATGGATCAAAATTCAAAAGTTTTCAAAAACTTATTTTTATGAATCCTGCTCTAATACCACTTGAGAGTTCGTTAGGGATGTTAGGCCCCTTATGAATTGGCCCAAGGCTAATTAAGAGAGGTGAATTGGTATTTTAAACAAAATTCGAACCAAACCAAAATTCACCACAAAAAAAAATAGTGTGCGAAAATAATAAAGGAAAGAACACACCAGATTTATAGTGGTTAGGTCAAACCTTGACATACTTTCACTCCTTGAAGGCACCCTCCAAGTATTGCACTAAACTAAGTTTCACTCCTTTAGCCCCCATAGATAGGTGGAGAAGCCCATACAAAATCACTTCCATCGTCCCCGGTGCGGCGGAGTCGCCGGGTCCTTTGACACCAAAGAGATCTTCTTCTTCTGTGAACTTCTCTTAAGATAAGCCATGAATTTGACGGTATTAAGGTGCAAGCCTGCCAAAGCAACCGTGTGGAATCCTCCTCCACACTCCCTTGAGTCCCCCCTAACAGGATCTTCTCCCTCTCTCAAACTTCATCCATTCCTTACTCCCTTTCAAGCTCTCTCTTCAATTTTCCCCCAAAAGAACAAAGCTACAATGGCTGCCAAAGACACTTACAAAAGTTCCTTGTCATAAGCTTAAATAGAATATCTCAAAATGAGCTCATTAATGCAACTTGCCTACTTTATTGTCTAGGCCGATATGAATATCGTCCTGGACGATCAGTATAAAATAAGTTCAATCATCCATGATGATTTGGGATGATAAGAATAAAATTGGTTATATCATCCAAGTCGATACAATATCGTCCTGACCGATTAGTTCAAATCTGAGTACAATCATCCTGAACATCGCCCGGAATAGAGTCTAGCCTTTATTAATAGTCTAGGCCATCGTCCCGACCGATCCTGCGATTGGCCCGGCCGATGTTATCGTATCAATCAGCCTTGATTGCTTTCCATAATTACCATATTAATTTAGGCATAATTATGCTGCGTCGTCTAGGCCGATGAATAGATCATCCTGGCTGATGTCTTGAAATAAAGAATACCTAAATTGATCATGGCGTCTGATTCTTTCTTAACTGAGACTATCATCCTAGCTGATACAAGTATCGTCCAAGCTGATCGACTTAATGATGGCTGCCTTAATGAGGATGTTACCCTAATTAGGGTTTCTATTTTTAAATCGATCATCCAGGCCGATATAAATATCATCCTGAATGATGTTACCAAAAATAGTAAACTCTAGGGAATAGTCAGAAATTCTTCCAAGGTGTGAATGAGCAAGTTTACAAAGCATCTGGAGTCACACAAAATACAATAGATTCAAGAAAGGAAAAAGTGGTACAAACTGACTCAAACCTAATCTACGTAATCTTGAGCTGGTTCCAAATTAAATTCTGATGTTGTGGACCTGAAATAACAGTAAATAAGGTAGTTGTTGAGAAATACGAGTTTTTGCTATCATCAAAATCATAATCCATGAAAATAGATCCGTAACAAAACTTACTTAAACTAATCTGGCGGCTAGGGTTTTAGATTAGTAACACATTTTATAGTACGATACAAATCGTACAGTATGACCTGTTCACAGAATACGATTTAACCAGATCAGATCATATAATACGATATAAATTATATAGTACGATCAACATAAAACAAAACTATATTTTTATTTTAAAACTCTCTCCCCCCTGTATGTGTGCATGGTTGCTCAGACTTACATATAGTTTATGGCCAGACTCAAGAAAAGAGAAAATAAATAAATAAAAAATTATAATGATACAGACTCACACTCCTAATCTACCCAGTCTTGAGTCTTCCTGTGGTCCTGAGTAACTTGTGATCTTCCTGAAATGTTAGTACTCATAGATAATAACAGAAATAAAAAATATTCAATGAATAGTAGTTCAGGCGACATTATTTTTCATCTTCAAAATATCAAACTCGGGGTCATAGATTGCAATAATCTCCCCCTTTTTAATGATATCAAATAATGTTTTTGCAAGGCTTTTTTTATTTTTTATTTTTATATTTTTTAATTAAAAAACATCACAAAATAGACAAGAAAAGAAAGTTGGAAAAGAGAAAAAAAAGAAATTTGCATTTCATTGAAACATAGGAAAATATGAGCAAACTACATAAACATAAGCAAACAACAAACAGACTTCTCCCCCTTTAGATATCACCAAAAAGGAAAGACACAAACAACACTAAGAAAAAAAAAATACAAAACAGATACACTTCAAAAAGGAGGATCCTGATCACTTGGAGGTGGAGGTGGGTGTGGTTTGAAATATTGAAGGATTGTGTCAAAATGGTGATCAATCGAAATGAAGCGTTCCCCAAACCACTACATGTTGTCAATGTGTTGTTGATGTTGTTCTTATATGTGTGTGTCAAAATGAGTCTGAAGTTGGTCGAAGCATTCGACCAAATCATCATGAGGGTAGGCTGGTGCAGGTGCTCGAGGTGCTGCTTGCCGTCATGGTCGAGCATGAGCTGTTGCTAGGGCAGCTTCTCCTTCTTCATCCTCAAAGTTAGTTCTTCAGGCTCTTGTCCCTGATGAAAGAGAATATGGAAAGAGGTATCCGTATAAACGATTGGTAAATTATCGGGTTCACTAGGATAGGTTAATTTGTTTCTATTTTGGAGGATAAATCCTATAAGGTGGCCAAGGGCTTGATTTTGTTTCTAGCGGGTAGTAGGGAGGCGAATTAGGGTCATTTTTGAATGTAGTTGATTATCAAATCTTCTTCAACAAATTTGGTGTTTGACATGATAGGATAAGTAGTGACAGATAAAGTAGGGGTCATGCAAATTTGATTGCTAGCTTTCGGTACTATAGAAGTTCTAAGGACATATTGAATTATTCTATCATTTTGATTGAGGGAATGGACAAGGGGCTGGTGTTGATAGAAGGCTACATTCCTAAGGACACGATTGACATCACTCCAATCAAATTCATTCATGAGAAAGGAACAAACCCTAGGCCCTTCAATGGATAGCCCAATGTATTAGGCGATGTAAGCTTTGGTAATCTCTATGTTTTGGCGATAGACAAAGGAGTGGAAAGTCAAACTGTCGACGGTGTAGGTAAGGTTGGCTAGTAATTCTAATAGAAGTTCAAAATTGTAGGGAAATCCAGGGTTAGGAGAAATTGGAAAGTGGTGGAGGCAAAGAGGTTCATTACCTCAAAATTTAAGGCTGCCTAATTGAGCATTCGGGACTGTGTAATCTTGCAGGCCTTAAACTTGTGGAACTGATCCTCATTTTTAGCATTCAAGAAGCGAGCACTGTGATGGCGAGAGCAAGATGATGAGCTTCCCATGATGAGATGATCGCGCTCGCTAGAGCTCGACATTATGTAAGGGCTAAGTGAAGGCGAGGAAGTGATTGCGAGTGAAGTGATCTGCCAATAAAGGCAATTTATAAAATTTTTTATACATCGTACAGTACGATTTGGTATCGTACAGAATGATATGGCAATAATTATTTTGACGGATTGATTCATGAAAAGGTGGTCAACTCGTACAGTACAATGTGTATCGTACAGTACGATCAAAAGGATTTCAATCGTCCCAAGGGTCGTCGATATGACCCTTGACCAAAAGTTTAATATAGTACGAACAGGTGTATCATACCATACGAATGACAATTATATCATACCAGACACTTTAAGTCGTTCTCATCCATTTTTGCTGAGGTGGATCATATAGTACGTATAGGAGGTATCATACAGTATGATCAACAATAATGTTGTACCAATCTGAGTAAATTTGTCCCAATCCATTCACTAATGTGGATTGTACAGTATAAAGAGAGGATATCATACCGTACGATGATCAATAATGTCATACAAAATAAATTAATTGAACTGCCACCTTATCATACAGAACATAATAATTTGTACAGTATGATGACCAGAGAAGAAACTTGATCCTGTGTTGTGGTTTGTGTAGAGGTAGATGTATTGTACAGTACGATCGTGGATCATATAGTATGATAAGAAAAATGTCAAGTGTCCAGTTTTGTGTGGTGAGTGTGTGATGATTAGGAACAGCCTTAAAAGAGATTTTTTTAATGCATTAATATCTATGACACCTTATCTAATCCTCAAGATGCTAAAGGTATTGAATGCTAGAGTTTTTATGAATATGTCTGCCAATTGATCTCTTGTAACGATGTGATGCAATTCTATATCTCCCTTAGTAACATGATCTCTTATGAAGTGGTGTCTAATGTCTATATGTTTTGTTCGAGAGTGTTTAATTGGATTTTTAGAGATGAATATTACGCTTGTGTTATCGCACATGATTGAGATGGTTCCTATAGGTAATCCAAGATCAAGAATTTGTTTCTTTAACCATAGTACTTGTACAACACAGATTCCTACTATAATATACTCGGCCTCAATTGTGGAGAGGGCTATTGAATTTTGCTTCATACTGGACAAAGAAACTAAAGATTGTCCTACAAATTGAAAGGTACCATAGGTACTTTTTCTATCTATCTTACATCCAACAAAATCAGAATCTTAGTACCCTAAGATTTTAAAGGAAGTGTTGTGCCTAGGATACCAAACTCCAAAGTTCGGGGTGCCTAGTAGATATCTAAGGATTCTATTGACTGCAGTTAAGTGAGACTCTTTAGGATCAGCTTGAAAATGGGCACAGAGACACACACTAAACATTATGTCTGGTCTACTTACAGTCAGGTAAAGGAGAGATATGATCATTCCTCTATATTTTTTTTAGTCTACTGATTTTCCATTTGGATTTTTATCTAATTGACTTGTTGAGCTCATTGAAGTGTTCATGAGCTTAGTACTAACCATTTCATATTTCTTCAGAAGATCTTTAATGTATTTTGTTTGGCTAAGGAATGTTCCATTATCCATTTATTTTACACTAAAGCCAAGAAAGTAGTTTAACTCTCCCATCATGCTCATTTCAAACTTATTACTCATTATTTCTGAAAATTCATCACATAAAATTTTATCCGAAGAACCAAATAGAATGTCATCAAAATAAATTTGAACAATGAGAATTTCTTCTTTAACTTTTTGTAAAAAGAGTATAGTGTCCACACTACCTTTTACTAATCCTCTATCTAGTAAGAATGAGCTAAGTCTTTCGTACCAGGCTCTAGGTGCTTGTTTTAATCCATAAAGTGCCTTTTTTAATTTGAATACATGGTTTGGAAATTGTGAACTTTCAAATCTGGGGGGTTGCTCAACATAGACATCCTCCTTGATTACCCTGTTCAGAAAAGTACTCTTTATGTCTATTTGATATAGTTTCAAATTCTTGAAGCAAGTTGAAGCTAAGATAACTCTTATGGCTTCTAATCTAGCAACTGGGGCAAAGGTTTCTTCAAAGTCTATTCCCTCAATTTAGTTGTACCCCTTAGCTACTAGTCTGGCTTTATTTCTTATTATGGTTCCTGAATCATTCACCTTATTTTTGAAGACCCATTTTGTTACGACAACACTCTGTTCTTTAGGTCTCTTGATTAACTCCAAACATCATTTCTGGTGAATTGGTTCAATTCTTCTTGCATTGCTAGGATCCATAATTCATCTCCTAGAGCTTGATCTATACTTGTAGGTTCTATCATAGAAATGCTGAATGACTAACCTCTTTTCTAAGTCCATGCCTAGTACTTACACCTTCTGAAGGGTCTCCTAAAATTAACTCTTTAAGATGACTAGAAGAATATCTCCATTCTCTAGGTAAATCTTCCCGAGGTTTTACCCTTTCTCTTATGGTCATAGTCTCTACTCCTTGAATTGTCTTTATTTCATCATCTTCAATTTTAAATTCAGAGGGCTTATCTGATTCATCAAATACTACATGGTGGACTCTTCTACTACTATGGTTCTCTTATTAAAGATTATGTAGGCCTTACCTACAGATAAATAACCTAAGAGGACACCCTCATCAGACTTGGGATTAAATTTTCCTAAAGGTAGTTTACCATTAATCAAGATGAAGCACTTGCACCCAAAGACATGTAAGTGTGAAAGATTTGGTGTCCAACCCTTACGGAGTTCATAAGGAGTTTTATTCAGCTTAGATCTAATGTTCACCTATTTAAGACATAACACACCGTGTTTACTGCTTCTGCCCAAAAATATCTAGGAAGGACTCTACTAACATTGCCCTAGCAGCTTCTACCAAGGTTCTATTCTTTCTTTCTGCTATACCATTTTGCTGAGGTGTTCTAGGGGCTGAGAAATAATGCTCTATTCCTATCTCTTGACAGAATGATTCAAACTTTTCATTTTGAAACTCTCCACCATAATCACTATGGATTGTTGAGATTTTACATCATAATTTTCGTTGAATCCAAGTGGAGAATACCTTAAATTCCTCAAATGACTCATTCTTATATGCTAGGAATCTTACCCATGTGAATCTAGTAAAGTCGTCTATAATTACAAATCCATAATTTGTTCCACCTAGGCTGGCTTAGAGGTGAAAGGATGATTTGACTTATTTTCCTAGTTGGCAAGCATCACATAAATGATCCCTAGTGAAGTCTAACTTAGGTACGCCTCTAACTAGATTTTTCTAAGTGATGTATCTAAGTGTTTTCATACTAGCATGGAATAGTCTCCTATGCCATGGCCACGAGTCATCTACTATTGTTTTTAAACAAAAGGAATTTGATCTATCAATGCAATCAATGTCTAACATGTAAATATTATTCATTTGTTTTCCTTTTAAAACAAGTTTGTCATTTAACCTAATCATGCATTTGTCAGATAGAAATTTAATGTCGAAACCTTTATCACATAATTGACTAATGCTAAGTAAGTTATACTTCAAATCATTAACTAATAAAATATTTTCAATTAAAAAATTCTTAGCATTACCAATAATATCTGAGCCTATCACTTTCCTGGTAGTGTTGTCTCCCAATGTTACTTTGCCTCCGATTCTGGTCTCCAGTCAAAATGAACTTCTTTATATCTCCAGTCATGTGTCGCAAGCAGCCATTATCTAGGTACCATATGCACTCACTAGTTTTTTTGTGAGAGCATCCCTATAATTTCATTCAAGGGTTAGATTTGGAAACCCAAGTGAGTTTGGGTTCCTCCTTATGCTTGCATGAATGAGATGTATGCATGCTATGCTGTGATGGATGCAGTTTATTTCTCCATACTAGGTGTGTCCTACGGTGAATTTTATATGTGTAGGCTATGTGACCTCCCATGCCGTAAGAGAAGCACCTAACACCAAAAAATGGGTTTACTAACCAATGTGAGTGGTGTTGCCTCTTCCTAAAGTTTTGTGATGCATGTAGTGCTGGGGGTTTGCTAGATTGGGCTAATGTGAGTGTTGCATTTTTTTTTCTAGTTCTTTGATTTTTTCTTTAAAAGTGTTGTTTTGATATATCAATCCATGAACTTCTATTTTTAATAAATGCTCATTATGATCTACTTATAATACAAGTTTGTCTAGTCTGTGAAAAGCCTCTTCTAGTTCAACATGAGTGGTTTTCAAGGATTCATGTGCTTCTATTAGTTCAATATGCTTCTTATTTAATATATCATACTCATCAATAAGTAACATATGATCTCTATCCACATCAAAATTTTCTTTAACTAAGTTAGCATGCTCAGTTTGTAAAGTACTAAAATTAATATTAAGACTAGCTGCATCTTTTTCAATTTCCTATACGAGTCATGAATTTTTCAGAAATAAGTAATAAATCATCATATGAAAGCTGATATACCTCATCTTGATCTGATTGATCAAGATTATCGTTAGCCATTAGACACAAATTTATTACCTCCTCCTCTACTTCTTCTTCTGACAATTCTGAGGTAGAGTCAGCCCAAAAAGCTTTTTGTGCGTCTTCATCTTTCCTTTCTTATACTTAGCTTTGTCCTCACCTTTTTCCTTAGCTCTTTAGGTTGGGGCAATCAACTCGAAGGTGACCTAGCTTCCTGCACTCAAAATAGATTGTATCAGATGAAACTTTATTAAACCTTAAGCTTTTACCTTTAGTTCAGCTGTTCTGATGATGCCTTTATTTTCTTTTCAAAAAGTTCTTGAACTATCGGGTCATCAATGTTATGTCATCTTCTTCCTCTCCTGTAGAGTTTTCACTTTCTGAATTATTTACTTTTAATGCCACCGTCCGCTTCTTCTTCTTTTCACCTAATCGCTTTGCCTTTGACTCGCCCCTTGCTCGAACACAATAAGTAAACCAAACAAGTTGTCAATAGAATAAATGTTTAGATCCTTAAATTAAGTGATGGCAGTAATTTTTGCATCGTAAAAGCTAGGTAAGCATCTAAGAATTTTGTTAACTTTTTTAGAATTTGAAATTTCTCTACCTAATGCATACAAGGATGTCACAATTTGGGTGAACCTAGTTTACATGTTAGATATTGATTCGCTAGGTTTCATACAGAAGAGTTCATAATCATGCAATAGAATGTTAAGCCTAGACTGTTTAACTTCACTAGTTCCTTCGTACGTGATGCACAGTCTATCCCAAATCTTCTTACCAGAAGCACATGTAAAAACTCTCATATAATCCTTAGACTTTAAAGCACAAAAGAAACAATTTAAGCACTTCACATTTAATTGGCTAATTCCCTATCCTCATTGCTCCATTCATTAAAAGGCACTTGAGTTTTTACTCGATTCATAGTTTTAAAAGGTGCAACGTAACCATCATTGACTAACATCCATATGCATTAATCAATAGACAATAAAAACGTAGACATTCTAATTTTCCAGAAATCAAATGGGATATTGTCAAAAATAAATGGATGGGTTATTGAATAACCCATCGCAGTATTAAGATTACAAAAATGCAACATGATCATTTTTCAAGGTTTCCTATAACACTATTTTTGAAACCCCCGCTTTGATACCAATTGAAGTTACTAGATGTGCCAAGAGGAGGGGTGAATTACGAAAAACTTGTCGCAATAAAAATCCTAAACAAGAATTCTAATAATTTTTTTTTGTTTTTTAATTTTTAACAAGAAAAATTTATCTAATACGGAAGCAATTATTTGAAAATAATTTGTAACAATGAAATTATTTTTCTTTCACAATTATAACCAAGCAAATAAAATGAAAATAAAGTGCAAGCAAAAATAAAAAGCGAGAAGGAAAAAAGCACACCAGAGTTTTATAGTGGTTCGGTAAAACCATGACCTACGTCCACTCCCCGGAGTCCTCCACTCTGAGAATTTCACTATAAAACTATAGTTCTCCTTTTGCCCCCTCGGAAAGGCGAAGAAGCCCTTACAAGACTCACTTTCACCAACCCGACGTGGCGGAGTGCCAAGCGCTTTTCTCACCCTCCTGGTGATGGCAGCATACCTTCTCATTTTTCTCCCTCCTGGAGAAGGCAGAGTACCTTCGAGGACATGGATGTAGAAGAGTCTCCCCCTCAGAGGGCCTCCCACAAGTTCTTCTCGGGCCACATAAGGAGCAAGATGCAGTAAGAGTGAAGCAACCGTGTGATCTCCCTTAGACTACTTCTCCCTCATCAAGCTCACCCTCTCCTTCCTCTCTTAAACCCCAAAAACTTCTCAAGAGCTCTCTCCCAAGGATTCCCTCTCTAATCACGTTCCCCTCTTTAACGATTTACCTCCATCCATGATAATTTTCCAAGCAGAAGAACTCATCTTCCTCAGTGGATCATCCAAAAATAGGCCTCCATATTTTGGAAAAAACACCTTGTGAAGAAATGAGTCTTCCACTTGAGCATACTTCCAAGCTATCTTATCTCTCAAAGGTCAAACTTAATTAGAACAAGAGTGAAGGGCTCTACCTCCCTATTTAAATGACAAAGACATTACATTCCAATTCACATTATGAATTCCATGTCTTTCATTTACTTTGTTCCAAATAAAAGTTCTACAAATCTTATCAACCTCATCAAGCACACTTTTAGGGACCAAATAATTGGTGCAATGAAAAGTAGTATAAGATAGCAAATCAGTTTTGACAAGCATGATTTTACCAGCTAAAGAAATAAATTTTTCTCCCCAGATGTTTGTTATTCTTAAGGCCTTATCAGTAATAAACTGGAAATCCTCTCCTACTAGCCTTCTTAGATCCAATTTAACCCCAAGGTAGGATAGCTCCTTGACTATTTTAAAACCCATAATCCAAGAGATAGCTTTTTTTTCTCTTCTATTAATTATTTTGTCAAAGAGCATACAAGATTTGTTGATATTTATTTTTTTCCCAGTCCATCCACAAAAATTGTCCAAAATAGCCTTTATCTCCTTAACTACCTTCAAGATGGCTTCAGAGAAATTATTACATCATCTATATACAACAAGTGGGAAATCCTAGGCCCATTTGAACACACACAAATTCCAATGGATTCTCCTCTTTGTGTAAAGGAATTGGATAAAAGTTGAGCATAAATAATAAATAAAAATGGGGACAAAGGACATCCTTGGCAAAACCCATGTCTAGCATTAATCCAAATAGATAAATTGTCGTTGATCAAAATAGAGAATCCTGAGTCATGGACACACTCCAAAATAAGCTTAAAAAATTTGGAGGGGAATCCAAAATGCTACAAAGCTTTCACCAAGGTAGGCCACCCCATAGAGTCATATGACTGCTTTATATAAATTTTAAAAGAAATAAAAACATTGGAAGATATAGAATACCTAAATTTATGAATAACCTCTTGTGCTATCAACACGTGATCCAATAAGGAACTCCCTTTCAAGAAATATGATTGCTCTTCAGAGATCAATTTAGAGATGATAGAAGACATCCTATTCATAAGGAACTTTGCCTATGTTTGGGAACTCAAAACTTAGGGGTATGGTATCTTAGGCATAACTATTCTTTTGAAATTATTTGATATTCTGATTTAGATTTTTCCGGGTGTAGGGTTGATAAAAAAATACTTCTAGAACTTGTTAATTAATTGAAAACTCTTTAGTTTTCTGGTCTAGCAGAAAACAAAATTCAGTAACCCTTTCTTATGCTAAAGAATAATATATTTCCTTAGGTAGTTGTGTGGCATATGTTCTTTAGTTAAAATAATAACTTATGGATTTATGATTTTCAATTGGCACTATTCAAAATTTTTATGATAATACAAGTACCATGTGTATTTCAAAGAATCTTATTCAATACTCTAAAATAAACAATATAAATATAAGGCATCACTTCATTAGAGATCATAACACTAAAGGAGGAATTAAGCTACATCATGTAGGTACTGAGAATCAACTTACAAACATTTTTCATAAATCCACTTGCTTTGAAACATTTAGCACCTTAAGAAACATATTGGGTGTTATTGATGTTTATGCTTGAGATTTATAATTCATCAAATTACATTTGTGATGTATCTTATTATTAATGTTTATGTTTTATTTATTGTTTGTGATTTGTCTTTGTTTGATTTTTATTTTTTTCTATTTTGGGTTTAATTTCTCCTTTGTATTAATTTTTTTTTTTGTATATTTGTATTATGGATCTTAGTTGGCTTACTTTTAGAGAAGGAATCACAATTATCATGGGAAAATCTAAAAATTTATTTTTTATTCATACTGTACGAACCACTTTTGTACTGTACGAAATCACTAGATTTTGCATGATAACTTTTCTGAGTTTATAAGTTAAAAATGTGTTTTTGTAAACATATCATACTATATGAATAGGTCATCCTATTGTATGAATGATTCATTTTTGTTTAATACAAATAGAGAGGGAATTCGAAGTATAGTTATTTTTTAAAGATTATCCCAAACGAACACCTATTTGTCTGTACAATCCTGTTATCAACTTGCATGTGGACGAACCTAACTGCAATAATATAATTGTTATTATATAATCATTCTGGATGAACACCTGTTCATGTGTATGATCATTTTGGTCAAAACGTCATACAAAATGACTCCTCGTGAATTGCAGTTTATGAAAAGTCATTTCATTTTTTGTTGTTTCTATTTGTATGTATGAAAATATTTTTGTCCTGTATAAAATCATATTCGTACGTACAAACCTTGTTTTATACTATACAAAATATGAATATTTCTTTAAATTAGAAGGTATCCGTTGAGTTTTTCTTCACAATCTCTTTCAATCTCAAACCATCTTATATTCAAAACTCTCCAAATGGCAAGAAGCTATAGCAAGTGGACTCGACATTTCAAGAGGCTCTTCATCTTGTTCTAGTCAAATAGGTGATAACTTCCTTTCTAAGGAAAATGAAGAATCCTAACAGCGTATCTTTGAGAAAATAATTACTCCATTTCGTCTTCTTATCTAATAAGATATCAACTTTTTTGTAATGCCTCTTTTCGATTCTACCTAATTTTATTTTATTCTCACCTTAATCTATGCATTCCATTCTGAAACCTTTTACTATTTTCTTGCTAATATGAGAATGAGAGAAACCAAGATGTCCTCATATGTGTTTAAAGAGAGGGTAGAAATTACTAAGGAGGATTTAGGGACTTTCTTACATCATAGAACTGAAGGGGTAAGGGCACACACTATGACTTCAAGAGCTAATTTTAACTGGTCTACTATAAATAAAACTCTTAGAGGTGTACCTTCATTTTATCACCAATCTCGTGTATATTCTTTAAACAAAAATGCCAGGATCATTCATCACATTTTAAGAATATTCATTATTTCTAAAGTTGGTTATTGTATCAACCTCACTCCTTTGATTTCTATTGTTACATATCTTATAATGTTAAACACTCCAATTGATGAAGCCTAGTTGATTATGGACTACATCAATAATTTTACTGACATTAGATTTCTTATCACTAAAAGGAAGAAGAAAGTGGCTTTAGGACACTTAGTCACCTATATCCTTGAAAGGAAATATAATTTGATTCATCCTGATCCACCTACTAATCTTCCAATTTATTTCACTGATGCTTCCTTTCATTCTCAATTTCTTTAGGATAAAGGGGATGAAGGAGATAAAATTAAAGAAGAAGAAGCACCTACTCCTGGACTTGATAATCATTTTTATTAGGAAATAGTCCAGCATTTTAATCAACACAATTCTCATTTTAATCAATAATTTGATTATACTGAGACTCGCTTAGACCAGTAGGATGGTAGATACAATAAAGATATGGACTAGGTCAGAGGGAAATTCAATTGTATCAACACTCATGTAACTACTACTAATAGCTATCTTACTATGTTCTCTCCTCCTCAACCACCTCCAGATCAGGATCCTCCAACATTTTAGTTTTTATTTCTATGGCAATTAATTTATGTTTTGTTTCTCTTTAGTATTTATGTGATGGATTGAGATGTTTTGTATTTATGAACCATGTTGTATTTGCATTATATGTTTAATGAAATGCTTATCTTATGTTGGTGTTAATTCTCTTAAATTATTTTTTTGTTTCTATTATTAAAATTACTATTTTTAATCTAAGAGAAAATTTTAAAATATTTTGTACTACAACTTAAGTTTTTAGCAAAATTATTTTTCTCTTCTTAAACTTTAATTTACAAATTAGATGTAGATAATAAGATACTTTCAATGTTATAACAAATATGTATCTTATAGTTATAATTGTTTCAAAATTGGTAACTTATTTTTTCTTTTATTTTCTTATTCAATGTGTTAATCTTATTCTTACAAAAGTAGCCATTCTCATTTTTTTTTTTTAAGAGAGCTTAGAGAAGGAAGAGAGATGGCTTGGGAGAGTGAAATCCTTGTGAGGGGGAGTTGTAAGGGATTCACAAAGGTTGCTCCAAGAAAGTTTTCCATCACCTTCTTCAAGTTGCTTTTTTGGTTCCTTGGTGGCTATAGGGGAGATCTTTATCAACTTTAGATCTAGGTTCTCTTTCATCATCATGAGGGTGAAAAATGGTTCTAAGGTTCTCTACATACTACATGAGGGAGTAAAAGGATTTTAAGGTTCTATACATACTCAAGTAAGGAGTAAAAGGATTCCAAGGTTCTCTTCCAACTTCAGGAGGGAGTATAAGAATTCAAGGTACTTTGCCTCATCGGGTGGGAGGAAAAAATTTGTGAGGGATTCTCTGTCTTACTGTGGAGGAAAAAGGAAAGACACTACTTTTAGTGAAATACTAGGAAAGGAGATTTTTGGGGAGTGGACGTAGGTCAAGTTGACTGAACCACTATAAATCTTATGTGTTCTTTCTAGTTATATTTTTGTATTTAATTTCCATATTATTCTGTGATTTTTTTGTTATCAAAATCTCTAATTTTTATTTTTATTAAATTACTATTACTTTTGCATAAATCATTTATTTTAAAATATTCAAAAAGATTTTCTTTTCAATAAAGAAATTTTTGAATAACCAATTCACCCCCACCCTTCTTGGTTAGCCTTGAAACTATTTATTTAGGGTTTAACAACCCTAAAAAACATTTAAGTGGTATTAGAGAGGGACTCATAAATTAAATTTTAGAAAACTTTTGTAAAAGATATATGACTAACTTTGGTAATCATAACACTGCGAAAGGATACTCAATAACTAGACCACCTTTATTTGATAACATTCCTTTTGATTTTTGAAAAATATGCATGTGGACCCTTTTATAATCAATTGATTATTGCATGTGGATGCTAGTAGAAGATGCTTATTATACATATATTCATTTAGTAAATGGCATTAAAAATGAAATTTCTTTTTCTGAATGAACTATTAATAATAAAGATTTAGCTCAATTGACTGCCAAAATTTTGAACTATTTTTTTCTATTCTTTAAAATATTAGGATTATATATAGGTTTCCACTTGCCAATTGGTAAAGAGATTTGGGATAAACTCTGCATTACATATAAAGGTACAAAGGAAGTAAAATAATATAGGCTAAATATTCTTCTTCATGATTATGAACTTTTTTGAATGAAATCTAGAGAAATCATTTTTAAAATATATACTAGGTTTACATAATTTTTTACATCCCTGTATGCCTTAGGAAGAGAGATTATAAATTATAAGAAAGTTAACAAAATTATTCATTATTTATCATCTTTCTATGATAAAAAAAATAAATTACATTACTCAATCTAAAGATTTAAATATTTATTCCATAGATAACTTACTTGGATCACTCATTGCCTATGAGTAAGGAGTGAATCAAAGGCATCTTGATGCAGGTGAAAGGAAGAGTGAGAAATTGTAGCCTTAATGGCTAATGATTAAGATAGAAACTCTTCTAGAGAAGATGATGATGATATTGCCCTGATGACAAGATATGTTAAGAGCATTTTAAAGAAAAAGTGAAAATGTCATCAGCAAAATAATAAGGATAAAAATACTAAAAATTCTAAAATTTTCTTCTGATGTTATATGCTTTGAATGCTTAAAGCCAGGGCACGTGAAGTCTGATTGCCCAACTCTTAAAGCTCAGCCAAGCAAGGAGAAGGGTGAAGATTCAACATCCAAATTTAGGAAGGGCAAACAAAGAACTCAAAAGGTTTTCTAGGAAGATTCAACATCAGACTCTTCTAAAACTGAAGCAGAAGGGAGGTAACCAACTTATGCTTAATGATAGGAGAACATCTTCATTATTCTGATCAAGAGGAGATATGTGAGCTTACTTATGATAAATTATTTTATGTTTCTAAAAAAATTCGTACTGCATATAAGAAGCTTAAAAAATCACATGCAACCTTAAATCATATTTTTCATTTCTATAAATAGAACATCAATGCTTAAGAAAAGATCATTCCACCATGAATAGTAATCACATTGCTTTGTTAAATGAATTTGACATTTTAAACAAGAATTATTCTGAATTAACTGAGTTGCATGATTCCTTAAAAATATCACATGTTGGATTGAAAATGCATATAATAGATTAGAAACTCTAGTATATGAAATAGATAAAAAGGAGAACGCATTAAAAATGAAATTTTTATTCTTAAAAATGCAAATTAATTTTAATACATTTAAATAAAATAAAAAACCACAATCACTTGAAGAGTTTTATAATCCATCACATCAGCATGCATCATTCAAACCTAGGAAGAGGCACCATAACCCAAATAGATCAGTAAATCTATTTTCTGGTGTTAGATGTTTTTCTTATGGCATGCTAGGACATATCTACAACACTTGCACTATTCACCATAGAACATATTTGGTGTGGAGACCAAAACTTCAAAATTTACATTATAGCATTCATGCATTTCATTCTTCTTTTTATAATATGGGACCTAAACATGTTTGTGTTCCAAAATCTAACATCTGATGATTTTGTAGGGATGTTCTCACAGAAGGCCTTTTGAGAGCAAGTGGTACCTGGACAATGAATGTTCAAGGCACATGATTGGAGATATAGATCAATTATTTTCACTGGATGATGTGGTAGGAAGTAAGGTAACACTTGGAGATAACACCACTAGGAGAGTGATTGGATCATGTATAATTGGCAACTCCAAGAATTTCATTATTAAAAATGTTTTACTAGTATATGGCTTGAAACATAACTTGCTTAGCATAAACTAACTTTGCGATAAATGATTTAGCATTAAATCCTCTTTCCACTCAATCAAATACATTAACACTAGTAAACCCTTAGAAGTCCTACCCATGGATCTCTTTGGACTTGCCAGCACTATAAGCCTTGGAGGGAAAGTCTTTGGGTATGTGATTGTTGATGATTATTTGAGGTTTACTTAGGTTAGATATCTATCTCATAAAATTGAATCATTCAAGGAGTTTAAGTCTTTTTTCCATTTGGATTTAGAGGAAACTAGAATGTGAAATTTTAACCAGTCATAGTGACATGGTGGAGAATTTGGAAATGAGAAATTTGAATCTCACTGTCCGGAGCAAGGGATTGATCATAATTTTTTAGCTCCTAAAACCCCTCAATAGAATGAGGTTGTTGAAAGAAAGAATATAACTCTAATAGAAGCCACTAGAGCCATGTTATCTAAATACCCACTTCCTAAATACTTTTAGGTAAAAGTGATCAATACAACCTATTATGTTCTGAATATGGTAAATGCTAGATACCAGTTAAATAAGACATCCTATGAAATTCTTAAGGGTAGGATACCCAACCACTCCCACCTTCATGTCTATAGATGCAAAGTATTCATTCTGAATAATAGAAAATCTCTACTAGAAAAATTTGATCCCAAATTTAATGAAGGAGTGTTCCTAGGTTACTCAAATGTTGGGAAATCCTATAGAGTTTTCAATAAAAGAACACTAATAGTTGAGGAGACCACTCAAGTTATTTTTGATAAATCTGATAATTCTAGAGGGTAAAATAGAAGAAGAAGAGGTTGTAGAAGTCACCCAATGATTAGAATCTACAAATCTAAAGGAAAGTGTAGAACTTGAAACACATTACCTATAGAATGAAGATACTCTTTAAGTCATTCTAAAGAACTGGTCTTAGGAGACCCATCTAAAGGTGTTAGAACTATACATAAACTTAGAAAAGAAGTAAACGACTATGCCTTCATTTTAATGATTGAACCCACTAATATAAATTAAGCCATATCTGATGAATTCTGGATCCTAGCCATATAAGAAGAGTTAAATCAATTAGTGAGGGATAACGTTTATAAACTTATTGAAAGACCTAAGGACCATAGTATGGTCAAAACTAAATTAATTTTCAAAATTAAAATTAATGATTCTAGTGTAGTGGTAAGAAATAAGGCAAGATTGGTGGCTAAGGGGTATAACCAAATAGAAGGGATTGACTTCGAAGAGACCTTTACCCATGTAGCTAGATTGGATGCCATTATGGTGCTACTAGTCTTTACTTATTTTAAGGGATTCAAACTGTACCAAATGTATGTTAAGAGTTCCTTTCTAAATGGGGTAATAAAAGAAGATATACATGTTAAATAACCCCCAAGGTTTGAAAATTCATGATTTCCTAATCATGAGTTCAAATTAAAAAAGGTATTATATGTACTAAAATAAGCACCCATGGCATGGTATGAAAGACTAAGCACATTCCTACAAAGAAGAACCTTTATTAAGGGGAGCATAGATATCACCCTATTTCTAAAAAAGGTAGGAGATAAACTGCTCATTGTCCAAATTTATGTTGATGATATTTTATTTGGATCATCATATAAAAATTTATGTGATGAGTTTTCAAAAATAATGAGTAAGAAATCTGAGATGAGTATGATGGGAAAACTAACTTATTTTCTTGGATTTAACATAAGGTAGATGGATGATGGAACTTTTCTTAGTCAATTGAAATATATTAATGACATTCTTAAGAAATATAAAATGGATAAATCTAAGATTGTCAACATTCCCATGAGTTTAACTGTTTAGTTAGATAAGGATTCAAATGGAAAATTTGTTGATCAAAATAAATACAGAGGAATAATTGAATCACTTCTTTACTTGACTACTAACATACCTGATATTATGTTTAGTAGTTATATATGTACTAGCTTTTAAGTTGATCTAAAAATTTCTCACTTGACTACTATTAAGAGAATTCTTAGGTATCTCTCAGGAACACCAGACTTAGGATTCTGGTATATTAGGAATAACACCTTAAAAATCATAGTATATTCTTATTCAGATTTTATAGGATACAAAATTGATAGAAAAAGTACTTCTAGAATATATTAATTCATAAGATATTCCTTAGTCTCCTAGTCAAGTAGAAAATAGAACTCAGTTGTTCTGTCTACTACTAAAGCTGAGTATATAGCCTTAGAAAGTTATGTAGCCCAAGTCCTCTGGTTAAAAAATCAAATTCTAGATTTAGTATTACCTGCAGGTATAATTTTAGTACTATGTGATAACACTAGTGCTATATGTATTTCAAATAATTCAATCAAATACTCTTGTACCAAACACATTAACATAAGGCACCACTTCATTAGGGACAATGTTACTAAAGGAGACATAGAGCTACACTATGTAGCCATTGAAAACCAACTTGCTAATATCTTTACAAAACCACTAGCTTTTGAAACTTATGTATGACTCGACCTCACAAGTTTTATGTTTTTGATGATAACAAATATCTTTATATCTTATAGTATTTTTTATTCTATATTTGTTTGTGTGTATACTAACATTTCAGGAATACCATACAACATCTAACAAAGAAGTGGAGCTCAATATTGTATTGAATAAGGTTATGCTATAAAGGGTCTATATTATTCATGGATGTAATTTTGATTTCTTGAGTAATGTCCTGTAAAGGTGTTTAATAGCTTGGTATCCTTGCTCATACATAATTAGTGGAGTGAGATCTAGTCAAAACTAGAAGTTCAAGTTTTGAACTAATTGTACTGGATGATTTTGATTGTCTAGGATGATCACCTCATTTAACTAATCATACTAGACGATTTTGTATCATCCATGATGATCCTTTATGATCTTAGAAAATAGCTGCCAATGTTAATTTAGGCAAGGATTTAAGATTCAATTTTTATTCTAATGTTCCTGTACGATCTAGATCATCCTAGATGATCAATACCATTCATACCTAAATTGATCATATGATTAAGGGACTAATATGGTTAAATTTTTAGTCATATCATCCTGGACAATCTTTATATCATCCTGGATATAATTTGCTGACATATTTGATTTTTCTAAATCATCCAAGATGAAATATCATAGTTTTTCTTCTAATCATCTTGGATGATTCATACTATCATCCTAGATGATCAGTACAAATTCGATCATATCATCCATGTGATCGTCCATGTGATCATTCTGCACTATCAGCTCAAATTCTACACATCATCCTGGATGATCTCGAGGTCATACTGGATAATATTTGGCACCATAATTGAGTTTTTAGGATTTTTAGAAGCCCTCTTTTTAAGCATATTGTATGGGCCAATCCTGAGATCGTCCTAGATGATATTTGGTGTTGAAATAGAGTTTTTTGGGTTTTCTGAAGCCCTCTTTTTAAGCACATCATACGGGACGATCTTGTGATAGTCCTGGATAATTTTTGTTGCCAAGATTAATTTTTAGGGCTTTTTAAAGCCCTCTATTTAATCTTTGTCAAGGCACTTGGTAAGTGTATTTGGCAGCCATTGAAGCTTCATTGTTCTGCAGAAAACTTGAAGAGAGAACTTAAAAGGGAGAGATGAAAGGGTGGAGTTTAAGAGAGGGAGAAGATTCTTGGAGGGGATTTTAAGGGAGTGTAGAGGGGGTTTCATACGGTTGCTCCGGGAAGCTTGCACCTTTGTACCATCAGATTTAAGGTTCATCTTGAGGAAAGTTTTGAGAAGAAGAAAATATCTTTGGTGTCAAAGGACCCAGCTACTCTGCCTCAGCTGGGAAGGTGAAAGTAATTTTATAAGGGCTTCTCCACCTAGCAATCGGGCTAAGAGAGTCACTAAAAGTTTATTTCAATACTCAGAGGGTGCCTCCGAGGAGTGGACATAGGTCAAGTTGGACTGAGCCACTATAAATCTAATCTATTATTTCCTTTATTATTTTTGTACATTATTTTTATTACGATTAACTGCTTGAATGAAATCTCTGATTAATCTTTTTATTATTGACTTATTTATTTTTGCTGCAAGATATAAAAAGATTTTTCTTTTAGTTAAAGAAGTTTTAAATATCCAATTCACCCCCCCCACCCCATCTTGGTTAGCCTCGGGACTAGTTCATAAGAGCTTAACATCCCTGACGAACTTTCAAGAGGTATCAGAGTGAGATTCATAAAATTAAGTTTGAAAATTTTTTGAATTTTGATCAATGGCTAATTTTTGTAATCGTAATATTATGGAAGGTTATTCAATCACTAGTGCGCCTATATTTAAAATACTTTTGATTTTTGTAAAATTTGCATGTCTACTTTCTTACAATTAATTGATTATCAAATATGACATATAATTATAACTGGTTATTATGTAATGTCACGTTTTATAGATGGAATTAAAATTGATATTCATTTTAATCAATGGAGTATGGTAAAACAAATTAATACTTAATTGAATGTTAAATCTTTAAACTATCTTTTCTTTTCTTTGAATTCTGAAGATTATATGTTAGTATCCACATGCACTACTATCAAGGAAATTTGGGATAAATTACACACTATATATGAAGGTACTAGTAAAATCAAGCAATCTAGGTTAAATATTTTAATTCATGATTATGAACTATTTTACATGAAATCTTATGAGATGATCTTAGACATTTATACTAGATTTACTCAAATTATAATATCATTGCATGTTTTAGTCAAGCTCATGAGTTTTACATTTTTTATGATTAAAAAGATCTTTATATCTCATTGTATTTTTTATTCTATATTTATTTGTGTGTATACTAACATGTCAGGAACACCACGCAAAATCCAACAAAGAATTGGAGCTCAAGATTAAGTTGAATAAGGTTATGCTAGAAAGGGTTTGTATTATTTATTGATGTGATTTTGATTTCTTGAGTCAAGTCCTGTAAAGGTGTTTACTACCTTGGTATCCTTGCTCATACACACCAAGGGAGTGAGATCTAGTCAACATTAGAAGTTCAAGTTTTGAACTAATCGTACTTGATAATTTCAATCGTCTAGGATTATCAACTCATTGAACTAATCATACTGGATGATTTTGGATCATCAAGGATGATCCTTTATGATCTTAGAAAATAGCAGCCAATGTTAATTTAGGCAAGAATTTAAGATTCAATTTTTGTTCTAATCATCCTGGATGATCTAGATAGTCCTAGACGAGATACGAATCATACCTAAATTGATCATATGATTAGGGGACTAATTATGGTTAAATTTTTCAATCATATCATCCTAGACGATCTGTATATCATCCTGGATAATGTTTGTGTTGTAAATCTAATTTCAAGGAACATAATTTTTATAATATCAAACACTTCTATTTCTCTACGACTACCTTGCCTACTAATATTTCAAGTCCACAAGATCAAACTATAAATTGAATCATCTCAAGATTGGGTAGATTAGGACTGAGTCAATTTATAATATATCACATGTGACTTTTATCTTTTCTTAAGTCCTTTGTAATAATGTGGGTCCTGATGCTAAGTAACCTTGCACACACACAAGGGGGAAATTTTTTGACTATTTTAGAGTTTTTTATTTTCGATCACATAATCTCGGACAATCTAAAAATTAGTATAGACGATCAGTTAAAAATAAAAATCCTAATTAGGGCATCCTAGTTAAGGCAGCCATAATTAAGCGTATCATCTTGGACAATATTAGTATCAGCCGGGATGATAGGCTCAAATTAGAAAGAATTAGCCATAAGATCTATTTAGGTATTTTTTATTTCTGGACATCATCCAAGACATCATCCTGGATGATGTAGTACAATTATGCATAAATTAATCTGGTAATTAAGAAAAGTAATTAAGGTTTGATTGCTCGATCATATCATCATGAATGATCATCGGATCAGTAGAGATGATCAATTCACAAACCTTAATTGTTCCTGGACTATCAAACATCAGCCTGGTTCTAATCAGGGTGATGCTCTGGATGATATGTACTTAATAGAATTAATCATTCTGGATGTTCATGAGATCATCCTGGACGATCAAGTTATTTTTACATCGTCTAGACATCTATTCAAGGCGATAGTCTAGATGATATTTAACAACTTGTACTAATCATACATAATGATATTTATATTGTCTTGGATGATAAAGTCAGTTTGTTGTAATTAAGAGCTATTTCAAAGCTCTTTTATATAAGACCTCTTATTCTACCCAAGAGAGTATCCTTTACTGTGATTTTGACCTAAGAGAGCCTAGAGGAAGGAAGAGAAGTGGAGAGAGAGAGGGTTATGAGGGGGCATTTCTTAGGGGTTTTGTAAAGGTTTCTCCAAATAAGGATCCAAGTCATCTTCTCCAATCATCATCCCTAGTCATTGGAGGTTTGAGAGAGGTCTACTTTAGTAATTAATCAAGGTTCTCTGCCTACTTCAGGAGGAAGCAAAAGGAGTCGGGTTCTCTGCCTACTTTAGGAGGAAGCGAAAGGAGTCAGGTTCTTTGCCTCACCGAGGTCGATGGAAAAGAGGTTTGTAAAGGCTTCTCCACCTAGTTATGGGGAGCAAAAGGAGAGTCATTGAGTTTAGTATAATACTCGGAGGAGAGGCTCTGGGGAGTGAACGTAGGTCAAGGTGACCGAACCACTAGAAATTTTTGTGTTCTTTATTACTTATTTTTCCATACCTAATTTCCACACTTTGATTTACTTTATGGTGAAATTTGGTTTAAGTTTGTGTTTTTCTTAAAGAAATTTTTAAAATACCAATTCACCCCCCCCCCAGACTAGTTCATAAGGGCTTAACATCCCTGTCGAACTTTTAAGTGGTATTAGAGCGGGATTCATAAAATTTAGTTTTTGAAAACTATTGAATTTTGATCAATAGCTAAATTTGGTAATCATAATACTATGAAATGATATTCTATTACACGGCCACCTTTGTTTAATAATATTCCTTTTAATTTTTGAAAAACTCGCATGTCTATATTTTTACAATCGATTAACTATCGCATGTGGATGCTTATTAAAGATGGATATTCACCACCAACTCATGAAATTAATGGCATTAAAATTGAACTTTCTTTTACTGAATGGACTTTTGATGATAGGGATTTATCATATCTTAATGCAAAATGATTGAATTTTTTTTTTTTTTTGTGTTTTAAAATTGAAAGATTATATACATTTTTCAACTTTTGCCATTGGTAAAAAAATTTGGTATAGATTGTGTATTACTTATGAAGGAACTAATAAAGTTAAATAATCTTGGTTGAATATTTTATTGCATGACTATAAACTATTTTGTATGAAATCTAAATCAATTTCTGAAATGTATACAAGGTTTACTCAAATTATCACCTCAATGTGTGCCTTAGAAAGAGAACTCATAAATTTTGAAAAAGTAAATAAGATTTTGAGATGCTTGCCTGTTTCCTTTGATGCAAAGTTTACTACAAATACTGAATCCAAATATTTGAATACTTGTTATATTGATAACTTACTTGGATCACTCAATGCTTATAAGCAAGGAGTGAACCAAAGACAACTTGATGCAGGTGAGCGAAAGAAGGAGAAAACCTTTTCTCAATTTCCAAAATTGCATCTCCAATTTCTCCTGAGAATTACCGACCTATTAGCCTCTGCAATGCTATATACAAAATAGTGGCCAAAATGATCTTAAACAGGATGAGTTTTGTTCTTCCAAAGATCATATCTGTTGAACAATATGCTTTCATTAAGGGGAGGTCTATGGCTGACCAAGTTCTCCTAGCTCAAGAAGTGTTTAATAAATTTAGACACTCTAAAGCTAAAAGAGGCATGGTGGCTATTAAAATTGATATGGAACTGGCCTATGATAGCATGTGTTGGTCTACTTTAGAAAAAGTGTTGGAATGGTTTGGTTTCCCTAAACCTTTTTCTAATTTAATTTTGGAATGTGTTGTAAGTCCAAAATTTTCCATTTTAATCAATTGTGAAAGTACTAAATGGATAAAGGCGAATTGTGGTTTTAGACAAGATTGTCCCTTGTCACCATTCCTTTTTATTATGTGCTCTCAATTATTATCAGAAGAATTTGGGAATATTAGAAAAAAGATTGGTATTAAAGTCAGTCCAAGAGGCCCTATAATCTCACATTTAATGTATTCGGATGATATTATAATATTCTCAAGAGCTAACATGAAGTGTATGAAGAAAGTAGTCAAAATTTTGAAGAACTATTGTGCTTGGGCTGGTCAAAAAGTGGACTTCCTTAAATCTGCAGTTTTATTCAGCAAGTCTAGGAAAAAAAGGGATTATACATCTCTTCTCAAGGTTATTAAAATGAATATGGTAAAGGAGATGGATTATTTAGGAGTTAAAATAGCTCTCAGGAGGTTGGTAAAGTCATATTTCAGCAAAATTACTGATAAAGCAACAACCAAAATGAATGTTTGGGGATCAAAATTCATTTCTCTTCTAGAAAAGGTGAA
Organism: Dendrobium catenatum; assembly: GCF_001605985.2. Classification (NCBI taxonomy): domain Eukaryota; kingdom Viridiplantae; phylum Streptophyta; class Magnoliopsida; order Asparagales; family Orchidaceae; genus Dendrobium; species Dendrobium catenatum. The sequence continues at coordinate 707,543 of NW_021318689.1, forward strand.
TTTGATTAATTCCTCTATTCTTTCTTTAACTACCTTTCAAGCCAGTCATTCTTTGATTCCTTTGAGTGTTCTTAATGAAGTGGAGAAAATGTGTAGAGATTTTCTTTGGAACAAAAGAGAGGGCAGTAATGGTATGCATTATGTTTCATGGAGCTCATTATGTAAACCAAAAAACAAAGGTGGCTATGGTTTACAATCTTTAGTAGATAAATTGGGACCTTTGAGGTCTAAATATGCATCAAATTTCATTATAAAGCCCAATACTCTATTAAATAAAGTTTTAAGAGCAAAATACGGGGAGGTACTATGGAATGGTGAAAATAGTTACTGTTGCTCTTCTTCAAGGAAAATTATTCAGAATGGTGCAGATTTTGTTCTTCCGGTAATGAGATGGACAATTACTAATGGAGAGTATATTGATACTTTCAAAGATAGATGGATATTGGATAAAACTCTAGACAAATGGCCTACCTTTGTAACCATAATTGATCAAGAATTCAATCAAGTTTCGGATTTTAACACAGGAGGAAGATGGGATGCAGAAAAATTAAAGCTCTATTTCGGTGACCTGCTTATTGAACTGATCCTTACAATCCAAATCCATTCAGGTCAATTTGAAGACAAGATGGAGTGTATTAAGAAAATATCTGGTAAGTCCATTGCAACCATTGTATATGAGAAAAAAATTGAAGATATCAATGATGATGACTCTTTTAGATGGAGGAAAAAGTTAAAATTAAAACCAAAAAAAGACATGTTCTGGTGGAGGATTTGTAAGAACGGAATTCCTACTTTTGCTTTTCTTTTACATAGAAAGCTTGCTGTTTATGGAGGATGTCCAAGAGGATGTCAAGAGCTGGAAGACATTGAGCATGTGGTGTCTAAATGTTTTTTGGTCAAAAGAGTATTAAAAGTGCTTGATGATTGGCACTGTAATATTCCTGAATTTCATTCTTTATTTGACTGTTATTAGATATTGAACAGATTGGCTAATTCTAATCCATTCTTAGGAAATCTTCTTTGCTTGGTAGTTTACTTGTGCTGGATTAGTAGAAACAAAATTGTACATAGAGGTATTGATGAAAGCAGATTTTCTATTTCTTCAAGAGCTATAATTCAAATAGTTTCTTCTTTTAACTCTTATTTAATCTGTGAAAACTGGGATGCTAATCAGCTTTTTAAGCTGTCTCATTTCTCTTGGGATCCTTCTCCTCCGGGTTGGATCAAGGTAAACATTGATTCCTCTATTTTTAATAACAATAGCATAGGTATCGGTGGCTTTTTTAGAGACTGTAAAGGAAGAGGAATAGCTGCTTTCTGAATTCATAGTCAACATTGGGATTGTGCTCAAATGGAACTATTAGCAATCTTGTCTTTGAGAGATTATATCAAAGATTGGATGCTTGATGCTAAAGGTATTGTAATTGAAGGTGATAATCTAAACGTCATCAAGATCTTTCAAAATGCTTTTAAAAATAAGTGGATTAATGAAGAATTTCTAAAGCCTAAGGATTTAGATTTTCTTCTTAATTTTAAGCAAGTAATTTTTTCTTATGTAAATAGGAATTGTAATAAGTTAGCTCATTGTTGTGCAAACTATGCTCACTTCTCTTCTTTCTTCTGGGATGACTTTTCTAGAGATAAAGTTCCTCCTTCAATTTTAGAAATTTTGAAGGAGGGATCTACTTGTAAGTATTTGGATTAATAAAATCTTTGTAGCTTGCATCTTTCAAAAAAACAAAGAAGGAGAAAACTGCGATGCTGAAGGCCAACAACATGGAGACTAATTCTTCTGGGTCTAAAAGTGATGATGTTGCCTTAATCACGAGGTAATTTAAAAGATTTCTAAGAAAGATTTTCAAGTACCATCAGAAATAAAATAAAGGTAAGGGTAGCAAAAGTTTTAAAAGTTCTTATAATATTGTTTGTTTTGAACGTAGGAAGCCTGAACATGTTAAAGATGATTGTTCTACACTTAAGGATCCCCTAAGCAAGGAGAAGGGTGAGGAAAAACCCAAGTTCAGAAAAGATAAGGACAAGAAGAAGTTCCAAAAGGCTTTCTGGGTGGATTCTGCATCTAACTCATCTGAGATTGAAGTTAAAGAGGTGACAACAAACTTGTGCTTGATGAGTGATCATCTTAGTCAGTTTGACCAAGAAGAGGTATGTAAGCCAACCTATGATCAATTACTAAAGTTTGTGAGAAAATTCATGCATCATATAAGAAACTTAAGAAAACTCATGCTAGTCTAAAATTAGAATTCTCAAATTTATAAAAAGAGCTTGAAATTTTAAGTAAAGATCACACTCAATTGATAGCAATCATATGTCATTACTTAATGAGTATGATGAATTAAATAAAAAGCATTTTGAGTTGGTTGTTAAGCATGATTCTTCGAAAGTATCCTATACCTCACTTGAATCTAATTTTAACACTTAGATTAAAGAATCTAAGTATAGGGAGCACTACATTAATGTTGATAATACTATTTTAGAAAGTGCTAACTTGAGGTTTAAAGATGAATTGAATGCACTTGAGAGAAATAGGAAAACACCCACACTTGATCTAAAGCCAAGACCTAAGAAGAGACAATATAACCCTAATAGATTAGTAAATCCTTTTCCAAGTATCAGATATTTTTTATGTGGCATGTTAGGACACATTTCACATACTTGCACTATTTCTCATAGTACACATTAGGTGTGGAGACTCAAATTGCATGATTCACAGCATAACACACATGTATTGCATTCTTCTTTTTATAAGAAGGGACCCAAACCTGTTTGGGTTCCTAAATATGAAATTTGATAACTTTGTAGGGGTTCCCATATCAAAGACCTCATGAGAGTATGTGGTACCTCAACAGTGAATGCTCGTGACAGATGACTAGAGATACCGATCAATTTGTTACGCTAGAGGCCAACGCTGGAGGCAAGGTTACTCTTGGAGACAACACCACCAAGAAAGTGATAGGCGCAGGTATAATCAAAAACTCCAAGACCCTTTTGATTGAAAATGTTTTGCTTGTAGATGGACTGAAACATAACTTACTAAGCATTAGTTAGCTATGAGATAAGTGTTTCATCATAAATTTTTTGGTAAATACATGCATTATTAGCTTGAACAAACCATTGTTTTGTAGAAAAAGTGGATTAACAATGTTTACATGCTTGATTTAAATAACATTGAATGTGCTACTTCATTTTTTTTTTTAAATTATGGCTTATAATTCTTAGTTGTGGCATAGGAGATTATGTCATGCCAATATGAAAACCCTTAGGAAAGTAACCTAAAAAGACCTAATTAGAGGTGTCCCCAAGCTTAAGTTTTCCAAAGATCATCTTTGTGATGCCTGCCAACTAGAGAAGCAAGTCCATTTCTCTTTCCATTCAATTAAGGATGTTAGCTCCTCTAGACCTTTAGAAGTCCTTCACATGAATTTATTTGGACCCATTAGCACTACCAGCTTAGGGGAAAAGTCTTTGGATTTGTGATTGTCAATGAATACTCGAGGTTCACTTAGATTAGATTTTTGTCACATAAGAGTGAGTCTTTTGATGAGTTTAGATCCTTCTCTACTTAGATTAAAAAAAAAGTTAGGTTGTGAGATCTTGACCATCCATAGTGACCATAAAGGGGGGGTTTAAAATGAGAGATTTAGAGACTTTTGTGAGGATAAATGGATTAGTCACAACTTCTCAGCTCCTAGGACCCCTCAATAGAATGGGATAGCTGAAAGGAATAATAGGACCTTAGTTGAGGCTGCTAGAGCCATGCTTGCTGAGTATTAACTTCCAAAATAATTTTAGGCTGAAATGATAAACATAGCTTGTTATGTGCTGAATAGGGTGTGTTAGAACCAAACTTGATAAGACACCCTATGAGATCCTTAAGGGTAGGACACCAAATGTTTCTCACCTTCATGTCTTTAGTTGTAAGGTTTTCATTATTAATAATGGGAAGTCACACTTAGGAAAATTTGACCTAATATCTGATAAAGGGGTGTTCTTACGATATTCTAGTGTGGTGAAATTCTTTAGGGTGTTTAATAAGAGGACTTTGGTGGAGGAGGAGACTACTCATGTAGTATTTGATGAATTTGATCCTAGGGAGTCTAGTGTTGAGGATGAAGATGGCATTGGAGAGATTACCCAAGCAGTTGAAAATTTAGAGAAGAGTGTAGAGCCATAAAATACTGAAGCTGTAGGTGGGATTATCCTAGGAGTAGAAAATGTAAACCTGGAGGAAAGGGTAGAACCAACAAACACTTTGCCTAGGGATAGAAGATATTCTTTGAGTCATCATAAAGAACTGATCTTTAGAGACCCTTCTAAAGGTGTTAGAACTAGGCATGGACTTAGAAAGGAAGTAAACCACTTTCTCTTTATCTCAATGGCTGAACCCACCAATATTAATCAAGCCTTGTCTAATGAGTTTTGGATTTTAGCAATGTAAGAGGAATTAAACTAATTTGTTAGGAATAATGTTTGGGAGCTCATAAAATGACCAAAGGGACAAAGTGTAGTTGGAACCAAATGGGTCTTTAAGAATAAGATTAATGATTCTGGTGTGGTGGTTAGGAGTAAGGTGAAATTGGTAGCTAAGGGATACAACCAAATATAATGGATTTATTTTGAGGAGACTTTTTCCCCTGTAGCTAGATTGGAAGCCAATAGAGTGCTACTAGCCTTTGCCTGTTATAAGGGATTTAAGCTTTACCAAATGGACGTAAAGAGTGCATTTTTAAATGGGGTAATAAAATAGGACGTGTTTATAGGCAACCCCCAGATTTTGAGAGTTTCCAATTTCCAAATAATGTTTTCAAATTAAAAAAAAAGCCTTATATGGATTAAAGCAGGCACCAAGAGCTTGGTATGAGAGGCATAGCACATTTTTACTAAAGAAGGATATTTTTTAAGGGAAGTATAGACACCACCCTTTTTTTGAGGAAAGTAAGAGTGAGTTACTCATTATTTATATTAATGATATACTTTTTTGATATTTGAATAAAAAGCTAGGTGATGTGTTTTCTAAAATAATGAGTAAGGTGTTTGAGATGAGTATGATGGGAGAGTTGTCCTACAATTTAGGGTTTAGCATAAGACAATTGGATGATGGAACCTTTATAAGTCAATTAAAGTATATTAAGGACATCTTGAAAAAATATTAAATGGATAAAGCCAAGCCAATAAATACTCTCATGATTTTTAATATTCAGATTGATAAGGACTCTAGAAAATCTGTTAATCAAAAGAAGTATAGAGGGATGATTGGATCTTTACTTTACCAGACAGCTAGTTGACCTGATATAATGTTTAGTGTCTGTCTGTGTTAGATTTCAAGCTGATCCTAAAAAATTTAACCTGACTACAGTTAAGAGAATTCTTAGATATCTTTTGGGGACCCAAAACTTAGGAATCTGGTATCCTATGCACAACACTTCTTTTGAGATTATTGGATATTTTGATTCTGATTTTACAGGATGTAGAGTGGATAGAAAGAGTACTTTTAAAACTTTACAATTCATAGGATAGTTTTTAGTCTCTTGGTCTAGTAAAAAATAAAACTCTGCACTTTCCACTTCTAAAGCTGAGTAAATTGCCTTAGGAAGTTATGTGGCCCAAGTCCTTCGGTTGAAATAATAAATTCTGGATTTAGGATAAACTATAGGTATAATTTCAATCTTGTGTGACAACACTAGTGCCATCTATATCTCTAAGAATCCTATCCAATATTCAAGGACCAAATAAATTGACATAAGGCATCACTTTATTAGAGACATTGTGACCAAAGGAGATATTGAGTTACACCATGTGACAACTGAGAATCAATTGACTGACATCTTTACTAAACCCCTAGTTTTTGACACTTTTAATATCTTTGTGATTGATATAACAGCATGAACTTGATGATTACTGAATTCTGCATATTCTATTTTATTGATTTTTTTTCTTTTGTTTGTTTCACTTTGTTTTACTTTTTTCTAGCTTTTGTTTCTTTTTTATTTTTACTTTTATTTCTATTATTTTTATTTTTCTACTTTTATGATCACTGCAAAAATAATATTTTATGCCATTTTTTTTTCAAAATTTCTAGTCAATATTTTACATCTCTAAATCAGCTAAAGGGAGAAAAACCATTGATCATTTCTCTTTCTCAAACCTCCTTTAGTGGTGTAATTTTCTTTTCTAAACAAAAGTCTATCTCAAATTAACAACTAAACTTTATGATTGAGATTTTTTCTATCTTGCTGCAGTAATCTATCTTATATTTATAATATTTAAAGTCTTTATTTTACTTTCAAGTTTCTTCATAATCTTGTCATTGCATTTATCATATGATTTTGATTTTATTTTGTAATTTGTTTTTCTTTATATTAGATATTGAGCTTTTCTTCTCTAATATCTAGAAGATATACTCACAACTGAGAGTATTTATGAGTTTTGAAAAGAGATTTAGCTTGCAAAAAAAAGTGGCTAATAACGTAAATACAAAAGATGCGTAATGACGCCAAATTAAGAAATATACACAAAGTGTATCAAAAATCAAAAGATACTGCACCAATCAATTGACAAGAGGCATAAAATGAGACCACTAAAAGCAACCTCTCTTCTCTTTCAAACTTTTAAAACTTAGAACTCATATATCACTTGATATTTTCGAAGGCATGATTTCAAATTTTGTGATTGTGATAAATTACTTTTGTATATTATTCAATAAAGATTTTTTTTTTTTTAAAAGTAAGTTTTAAACGAATCTCTTTTTCTTATCCAATTACGTTTTCTGAGTTAGGTCTTTTATTTACAAAAGATGGTTTTGCCTTGAGAGAAGTCCAAGCTAGGGTTAATAGGATCAGATATTCTACCATTTTTCAATTTTCAATAATGTTAACTCATTGGTCTTATAAGTCTTTAAAATCAATCACATGGAGACTTTATTATATACATGCTTTGAAAAAAAAACTTTGCTTTCATTCTTCTTTTTCATATTCTTTATCATTTTTTAGTTTTTTCCTCCTCCTTTTTGTGGTGTCAAAAGGGGGGGTAGTCTTTGAGTTATTTTTTCGTGCTATTTTTCACCTCTGTTAGTGTAATAATGTGGGTCCTAATACTAAGTAACCTTGCACACACACACTTGGGGGAAAATTTCTAACTATTTTAGAGTTTTTTATTTTCGATCACATCATCTGGGACGATCCAAAAAATAGCCAGAATGATCAGTTAAAAATATAAACCCCAATTAGGAAATTCTGGTTAAGGTAGCCACAATTAAGCACATCGTCCTAGATGATATTAGTATTGACCGGGATGATAGGCTCAAATAAAAAAGAATCAGTCGTCAGATCTATTTAGGTATCTTTTATTTTTGGACATCGTCCAGCATGATGCAGTACAAATATGTCTAAATTAATTTGGTAATTTAGACAAGCAATTATTATCTTGGATGATTGTAGGATTGGCCGAGCGATCATTTCATAAACCTTAGTTGTTTCTAGACGATCAAACATCAGCCTGGTTCTATTCAGGGCGATGCTCTGGATGATATGTACTTAATTAAACTAATCATTCAGGAGGATAGTGAGATCGTCATGTACGATCAAGTTATTTTTACATCATCCAGACATCTATTCAGGGCGATGGTTTGGACTATATTCAATGACTTGTACTAATTATACATGATGATATTTATATCGTCCTGGATGATAAAGTCAATTTATTGTAATTAAGAGCTATTCTGAAACTCTTCTATATAAGACCTCTTGTTTTACCCAAGAGAGTATCCTTTGTTGCTATCTCGACCTGAGAGAGCCTAAAAGAGAGGGAGAGAAAGGGAGAGTGAGAGAGGATCTTGTGAGGGGGAGTTTATGAGGAGTTTCACAAAGGTTGCTCCAAGTATGGATCCAAGACGTCTTCTCCAATTATCATCCCTAGTCCTTGAAGGGTCGAGAGAGGTCTACTTTAAAAATTGATCAAGGTTCTCTGCTTGCTTTAGGAGGAAGCAAAATGAGTCGGGTTCTCTGCCTACTTCAGGAGAAAGCGAAAGGAGTTGGGTTCTTTGCCTCACTGGGGTTGGTGGAAAGGACATTTGTAAAGGCTTCTCCGCCTTCCTGTTGGAGCAAAATAAGAGTCACTGAGTTTAGTGTAATACCCGAAGGAGAGTCTCTGGGCAGTGGTCATAGATCAATTTGATCAAACCACTATAAATTTTTATGTTCTTTATTACTGCTTTTTCCACATTTAATTTCCTCACTTGATTTTTTTTGTGGTGAACTCTGGTTTAAGTTTGTGTTTTTCTTAAAGAAATTTTTAAAATACCAATTCACCCCTCTTGGTTAGCCTTGGAACTAGTTCATATGGGCTTAACATCCCTGTTGAACTCTCAATTTGTCGACATATTTGATTTTCCTAAATTGTCCAAGATGAAATATCATACTTTTTGTTCTAATCATTCAGGACAATCCACAATATCATCCTAGATGATCAATAAAAATTTGATCATATCGTTTAATTGTTCATCCAAGCCATCATCCTGGACTACCTGGTCAAATTCTGCACATCATCCTAGATAATCTCGCGATCGTACTGGATGATATTTAGTGCAATAATTGAGTTTTTAGGGTTTTTGAAGCCCTCTTTTTAAGCATATCGTACGAGACAATCCTGAGATCATCCTGGATGATATTTGGCACCAAAATAAAATTTTAAGGGTTTTCTGAAGCCCTCTTTTTAAGCACATCATATGGGACGATCATGGAATCATCCTGGACAATTTTTGCCACCAAGATTAATTTTTAGGGCTTTTTAAAGTCCTCTATTTAAGCTTTGTCAAAGCACTTTATAAGTGTCTTTAAAAAAAAATAAAAGCATCGTTCTTCTGGAGAAAACTTGAAGAGAGAACTTGAAAGGGAGAGAGGAAAGGGTGGAGTTTGAGAGAGGGAGAAGATCCTTGGAGTGGGTTTCAAGAGAGTGTGGAGGGGGGTTCATACAGTTTCTTCAACAAGTTTGCACCTTAGTACCATTATATTCAAGGTTCGTCTTGAGGGAAGTTTTGAAAAGAAGAATATCTCTTTGATGTCAAAGGACCTGGCTACTCTGCCGCATTGGGGAAGGTGGAAGTGATTTTGTAAGGGCTTCTCTGCATAGCTGTGGGGGCTAAAGGAGAGTCACTAAAAGTTTAGTGCAGTACTCGTAGGGTCCCTCCGAGGAATGGACGTAGGTTAAGTTAAACCAAACCACTATAAATCTAGTGTGTTATCTCTTTTATTATTTTCTCACTTTATTTTTATTATGATTAACTGCTTGAGTAAAATTTCTGATTAATATTTTGATTATTGATTTATTCATTTATGCTACAAGATATAAAAAAAATTTTCTTTTAGTAAAAAGTTTTAAATATCCAATTCACCCTCATCTTGATTAACCTCGGGACTAGTTCATAAGGGCTTAACATCCCTAACAAACTTTCAACTTATAGCATCTTAAGAATAAGATTAGGTTTAATAGATATTAATGCTTGAAATTGTTGTTTTTTGTTTATGATATATAGTTTTTATTTTATTTGTATGTTTGTTTCTGTTTATGTATTTCCAGTTTAAGTTTTTTTATTTTTTTATTATTGTTTTTTTGATATTTTTAAAAGAATCATATCAATGCTCACTTTTTATTTTGGTTTCTTAAATGACATTTTTATATTGCTTTTGGTTTTAGAAATTAGTAAGTAGTGATTAAGTTTTTTAAATCAGTTAAAGGAAGAAACATTGATGATTGTCTCTCTTCCTATAACTCTCTTAGTGGGTTAATTTTGTTTAAATCAAAATCTATTTAAAATTAAAAATTAGACTTTTAAATAGAGATTTATTTAGTCTTTCTACAGTAATCTATCTCATCTAAATAATGTTTCGAGTCAATGAAATCATTGTCCAATTTTTTTAATCATGTTTTTAATTTTATCATATGGATATGATTTTATTTTTGGGTTTTCTCTTCTTTATATTATAGAGTGAATTTTTTTTCTCTTATATCCATTAGATAATCTCACAGTTGAGAATCATAAAAAATTTTGAAAGGAAGCTAGCTCACAAAAATGATAAGAGGCATAAAATAAGCTCAAAAATACTAAAAATATATGCAATGATTACCAAGTAATTGTAAGATACACTAAAGTGTATCAAAAATCAAAAGATGCATAAAGTATGCCAGAGAATTATAAAAGAGGTACAAAATGAGCCCACAAAAAAATAAGCTTCATTCTCTTTCAAATCTTTAAATCTTAGAAGAATCCATATGCCACTTGATATCTTCAGACACTTGAATTTTAAAAATTATGATTTTGGTTAATTGCTTTTCAATATTATTCTATTAGCTATTTTTCTAAAATGAAGTTTGAAAGATCACTTTTCTTATCTAATTTCTCTTCTGATTTAGATTTTTTTTTTAAAAGAATTTTAACATTTAAGGAGTCCGAGTTATGGTTAAAATATTAGTTTTCTTCTATTTCTAAATTTCAGTGTTGTTAATTTATTTCTTACTGATTTTTAATCTACTCATAAGAAAAATTTATTATGTACTAGAGTTAATCGATTTAAAAAGATTTGTATTGTGTGTTCTTCCATTTCTAAATTTCAGTGTTTTGATTTATGATTAGTTTTTATTTGGTTTTTAAGTTGTTTTATATTTTTAGTATTTTTATTTTAATTTTAAAATCCTCCTGGTCATCACATTCAATATCCTAAATTTTTCTGTTTTCTCATATTATCCAGGATGATAAAAATTATCCTATATGATCTGAACAAAAATACACCCCCCTGAATACATCCAATGACTAATACAAAATAATTAATGGTGATCATCCTGTACGATTCAAATATCATACCATATGATCCATATGGTACGAATCATTAGAAAATTTGAATGTTGTTAGGCTGATCCATTATTACACATCGTTCAAGATGATACACATATTCATCCTATATAATCTAATTTTTCAACGAACATACAGGCTGATTCCTCGGGGCGATCGTCTTATATTTAATCATCCTGATAATGTTTGGTCATACTGAACAATTGGATTACTTTATTTATCACTCTTATAACTGAATTAATTATGCCATATCGTCCTATATTATCTCACAATCTTCTAGTATGATCTGGATGATTTTATTTAAACAGCCTCAAATTATGATTTCTTCTTCACTCCATGCTTTTCACCTCTTCTTCACTCCTACTTGTGTACTCTTACTCTTATAATGACTAGTGTAAAAAGATCTAGAATGCTTGCTGGAAGCTCATCCAGGTGGGCTATCAATCCTCATTTCACTAAAGAGGTAGGTGAAGCAGCTACCACAGCTATAAGAGTGCTGGCATTACCCCCTAAAGAATCATCAATCAAAATGTTCTGAATTTTTGGGTGCTTGATCTCTTCGCTAGAATAACTCTTTGCTTTTTCCTTATTCTAACTTTTTTAATTAATTTAGAGCTGATGATTGAATTGTTTTCCAACCTTCATATTAATAATACCTATACTTCCTTACAGCCCTATGAAAATTAAAGGCCTGTAGAGATTAACTATCAGGATGTACATGAATATCTTCACCTCTCTACCACTGGAGATAAGACTCATATCTTGGTTTCAGATCTTGATTTTAACTTGGCACCTACTAACAATATCCTTAGGGAAATCAATGTGAACTACTATATAGCCCAGTCAACTCCTTAGTTAAGGATGCACGAACCATCCAGCATATCCTTCAATATTCCATAATTCCTAAAGCTGGGGATCGAATTCATATTACACATGTCCTTTCACTTACCACTTATTACATCATGGCTAACTTAGATTTTAATACATCTGATCTTATCATTCGTTGTATTGAAATTTAGCCTACTTTAGAGATCCTGGCTATAAAAGAAACCCAAACCTAGCCTTAGGACATCTCATTGCTTTTATCCTTGAATCAAAATATAATCTTCAATTTCTAGCTCCACCTGATTACAATTAGATCTTCTACTCCAATAGCTCCTTGCACACCCTTCATAGTACTCATCGTCATAATGTGCATGAGGAGCTTGGGGAAGAAGAGGAATAACCTAGTTTTGTACCTTCCCCTCTCTGCTAGCAATCTCAGATTCATCTGCTGATATAGTAATTTGATCAGTGGGAGGCTAGATTTGAATCCTACGTAGTCGAGTAATAGCAATAACATGATCAAGACTTAGCTCAATCTGATGCATATGTAGTATAGTAGCAGTAGCATGATTAGGATATGACCAGATTTGGCAAGAAGTTTTCCTCCCTTCACCAATACTTTCAGCCACCACCACCACCACCTTCACTCACTAAAAAAAATAACTTTTAACTACAATTATATAAATACACTTTTTTAAGCACCTTAAAAAAATACATATTAGGGCATTTTATTGTTCACGCTCCCGAGAGGTGATCGTGTGATGATCAGTTCCCATGTCCGCTCAGTATTATCTCATCTTCCTGAAACTAATCTCTTTGTATTCCTTCAAATGCTTATGGAGGACTGTGCGCTCTCTGACTCGATCACATCTTTTGACTGCTGCATCAAGTAAATCTTTGATCTCTTGCAAAGCCTTTCATTTGTGTGCGCTCACTGCCTCAATTTTTAATCTTTTATGTTAACGCTCTCTCTACCTCGATCTTCCTTCAAATGAGTTCCCACGCCCTTTTGGTATTATTTCATATTATTTAAATCAAAATCTTTAGGAATAGAGGATCATATTCCTAAGAATGGTTGCAGACTGGCACTCTCTGCCTCGATCGTGTCTATCGACTACTTCATCAGGTAAATATTCTCTTGTGAAGCTTTTTAATTAATTTTTGCACGCTCTCTGCCGAATGCTAAATACCAAATGTTTAGGTTTAATAAAATTTTCTTATTTCTTCATTTGATTATTTAAGGTTCTTGAGATTCCTAAATAGCAATTTTTGAATGGTGAATCGCCATAATTGTGAACTTGTACTATTTTGTACATCACCAAAGGTAAATCTTATGGTTTTGTAATCTTATAAGTCGCTAATTTTGAAATGCTTTTATTCACTAGTTTTATTCCTTTGAAAGTCGAATTCCACTGTTTATGGTTCAAAAAAATTCTTTCTCTTCTGATTTCTAGGATTTTTGAGATTCTCATAATTTATGAATGATCGATTGAAAGATGACTATTTGTACAGTGCTGAAAGATAAATATTTAGCTCATCTTGATCATCAATAAGTATAAATTTAAAGTTCGTTATGGATGTTAAGCCCTTAAGAACTAGCCTGAGGCTAACCAAGAGGGGGGGGGGGTGAATTGGTATTTTAAAAAAATTCCTATATGTAAAGTACAACAAAACTTAAAACCAAATTACCATAAAAATTGGAGTGCGAAAAATAAATAAATGAGGAAGCAAAATAAAGAAAGATCACACCAAATTTATAGTGGTTCGGTCAATCCCTGACCTACGTCCACTCCTCGGAGGCACCCTCCGAGTATTAGACTAACTAAGTGTCTCTTCTTTTGCTCCCGCAGCTAGGAGGAGAAGCCTTTACAACAGACTTCTTTTCACCAACCCTGGTGCAGTAGAGAATCGACTCCTTTTGCTTCCTCTCTAAACGGGCAAAGAACCCAGACCTTTGCTGAAGCAGACCTCCCAAGAACCTCCCAAGGACGAAGAACGAAGAACGGAGATGACGACTTGGAACCTTGCTTGGACCAACCATTGTGAACCCTCTCATAAACTCCCCCTCACAAGTTCCTCTCTCTCTCTCCCTCTCCCAAGGCTCTCTCAGGTCAAGACAGCAGCACTCAAGGTCTTTTTGCATGAGAAAATTGGGGTCCTTTAAATAGAATTTCAAGAACTGACATTACCATCCAGAATGATAGGAATATTATCCTGACCAATCAGTACAAAATAAGCTTAATTAGTTAGGATGAATTAGGGAAATCAGAAGAAAATTGGTTATATCATCCAGGCTGATACAATATCGTCCTAGACGATTAGTTCAAATTTGAGTACAATCATCCTGAACATCGCCCTGAAAAGACTCTGGCCGATGTCAATCATCCAGTCCATCATCCAGGATGATTCTACGATCAGCCCGGCCGATGTGATCGTATCAATCAGCCTTAATCACTTTCCATAATTGTTATATTAATTTAGGCATAATTATGTTGTATAGGCCAAGCCGATATATAGATTGTCCATGCTGATAATTTAAAATAAAGAATACCTAAATTGATCATGACAGCTGATTCTTTCTAATTTTAGCCTATCATCCTCACCGATATAAGTATCGTCCAGGACTATTTGCTTAATGATGGCTGCTTAACCAGGATGCCCTAATTAGGGTTTCTATTTTTAGTTGAATCGTCCTGGCCGAAAGGAACATCATCCATGCCGATGTACTTAAAATAAGAAAACTCAGAAAATCCCTCAAGTGTGTGTGTGCAAGGTTACTTAGCATCAGGAACCATTTTTACAATTGACTCAAGAATGAAAAAAAATACATACTTGCTTCAACCTAAATCTACCCGATCTTGAGCTGGCTTGAGTTGCATTCGATCGTGTGATCCTAAAAAATTAGTAGGTAAATCAGTCGTATAAAAAATATGAATGTTTGCTATCATCAAAAGTCTAATCCATAATTTAAAATTTGCAACAATCTCCCCCTTTTTGATGATGACAAACATAAACAGAGAATTCCAAATAGTTATGGCAGAAACAGTTATGGCAATTTAGTAAAATAATAGTTCACTAAGTTCCAGAATTCAAAGTATAATATACATCATACTACTCCCCCTTTTGACATCACAAAAGAGAGGGAAACTCAAATAAAAATATAACATAAACTAAAACAAAATAGAAAATTGAAACTAAAACTAGAAGAGAAATAACCTAGAAAAACACAAAGAAAATCAAAGAAATGAGGGGCCCTGATCATCAGACGAAGGTGGTGGTGGTGGTGGCTGTTGGAAGAAAGTGGAAAACGTGGCAAACTGTGCCCCAAACCAGGCCATGTCCTGGTCGTGATGTTGCTGCTGGTGTGCAACATAGGCATTAAATAGGGCTATGTCCTTAACGTGTTGCTGTTGCTATTGTGCTACAAATGTGTCGAAGCGGGTCTCCAATTAATTAAATCTCTCCACTAACTGATCCAGATGAGAGTGCTGGCGGAGAGGAACAGGTTCAAGAATAGAAGCGGGAGCCTCATCCTCCTCTGCCACCTGAGCTTCCCCATCCCCTGGGTGGAGACGAGTACTGTGAAGGACATTGAAGGAGCTGTTCGAGTAGAAGGGTGGCTGAAGATTGGGAGGAGCAGGATATTGAAGCTAGTATTTTGATTCTAGAACATAAGCAATGAGGCGTCCTAGAGCTGGATTGGGTTTCCTCTTATGACCTGGATCGCGGATTGTTGTCAAATGCTCAATATAGCAAAAAATCAGGTCAGTAGAATTGAACTCCCTATGGGCTAGAAAGTAGAAGGTAGTAAGTGAAAGAAGTGGAGTGATGTGGACTCGGTCCCCAGCTTTTGGAATAATGGAAGTGCGAAGGACATGCTGGAATGTCCTAGCATCTTTGAGTAAAGAGCTAGTCTCTCCAACATGAAAGGGTGCATTGGTATGATGGAAAAAGTGATTTGCAGTGGACCAGTCAAAGTCAGGATTAGAGATAAGGGTATGTAGCTTGTCCCCAGTGGTGGACAGCTGCAACAGCTCATCACAATCTTGATATGTGATTTCGATAGGGTGTCAATTCACATAAGAAGTGAGAGAAGTGAAGGAGGAATTTATGCAGAGGTTTACATAGAATTCAAAAAGAAGTTTAGAGTTAAAGGGGACAGCGAGAGTGAGAATAAAGCAAAGAGAGGTGTGAGTGAAATGATCTAGTAACGGATAGGAAAGATGGACTGGATTGATTGTCCGGGAGACGGTGATGCTGGAAGACTTGTATCTATGGTAGGCAGCTTGATCGTCTGCCTCCCAGAAATGAGGGTCTAGTGTGGCCCTTGAGAAGCTTCCAGAGGTTTGTCGAACATATTTTCCTCCAGCCATAGCAAGAAATCAGTAAGTAAATGAGTAAGGAGAGGAAGTTAGTCCAGGATGATTAGAGCAAAAAAGTCAATATTCATCAGATGGAGTTTTTGAAGAACGGAAAGCCGATCGTCGAGGATTATATAAACATCGGCCAAGATGATGTGACAAAAAATTTCAAATCAAAGGAGGGATGGAGATGATCAGAGAAGGCCCAAAAAATAATAAAATTAACTAAGAACAATAATGCTAAAATATGAAAATGGCATGAAAACAGCAAATAAACACCCTTTTTTTTAATTTAGCAAGGCATGCATATGATAAGTGATCCAAATAATTAAATTTTAAAGATTTGTAAGATCAATAAGTTAACAAAGTCAAATTCTGAAAATGGTAGAATATCCGATCCTGTTAACCCTAGCTCAGACTTCTTTTAGGTTAAAAATCATCTTTTGAAAATAAAAGACCTAACTTAGAATAAACTAATTGGAAAGAAAAAAGGTCCATTCAAAACTTGCTCCAAAGAAAATAACTTATAGAATAATATACCAAAGCAATTTGTCTAATCATGGTATTTGAAATCAAGCCTTTGAAAACATCAAGTAACCTATGAATTCTTCTAAAATTTCAAAATTTTGAAAGAGGGGTAAGCTTGTCTTATGTGGGCTCATTTTATGCCTGAATGGCGCTCTTTATGCATCTTTTGATTTTTGATACTCTTTTATGTATATTTTTTCAATTTGGCATCATTGTGCATCTTTTTATTTTTGGCATCATTGGCCTTTTTATTTTTTTTTTCTTGCAAGCTAAATCCTTTTTTCAACAACTCTTAAAATATATTTAGTTGTAAGTAGATCTTCCAGATATTAGAAAAGAAAAGCTCACTCTCTAATATAAGGAAGAATAGACCACAAAGCATACATTAGCAATTATATGATAAATGGAATGGAAAGATTTCAATTAACATGAAAGATATATAAAAGCTTTGAATATTATGAATATAAGGTAGATTATTGTAGCAAGGTAAAAAAGATCTTAATTTCAAAAAGCAGTTGTTAATTTGAGATAGACTTTTGTTTAGAAAAGAAAAATATACCATTAAAAGAGGTTAGAGGGAGGGAAACTATCAACGGTGTTTCTCCCTTTAACTAATTTAGAGATGTTAAAACATTGACTATAAATCTCCAAAAAATAAAAAATAAGTAGAAAATATCAAATCAACGATGATCCAAAAAGAAACATGCTAAATCAACAAAAGTAAAAAAGTAGAGAAAGAAACAAACTAAATAAATAGTAAAGAATTGATCAGAAAATCATGTAACTCAATTTTGATTAAGTAGCATAAATAAGCAATTAAGAGTCATGAGCCTCTGTAGTCCAAGTATCATATGCTCTCACGAGGTCTTTGGTGAGAGCATACATGCAAAATCATTAAATGTCAGATTTAGGAACCCAAACAGGTTTGTGTTCCATCTTATGAAAAGAAGAATGTGATGGATGAGTGTTATGCAGTGAATTATGCAATTTGGGTCTCCATACCCAATGTGTACTACAGTGAATGGTGTAAGTATGTACTATGTGTTCTAACATGCCACATAAAAAATATCTCACTCCAAGAAAAGGATTTCTTAATCGATATTGGTTATAATGCCTCTTCCGAGTTATTGGCTTTGGATCAAATGTGGGTGTCATCCAATTTTTCTTACACGCATCCAATTCAGTTTTAAACCTCAAGTGAGCATTTTTTAAATCAATTTTCAAATAGTGCTTTTTATGCTCATATTCTTTAGTAGATGTTTTAAAATCAGATTCAAGCGAGGTGTAGAAAACTTTTAAAGAATCATGCTCAATTATTAATATAGAATGCTTTTTATTTAAATCATCAAATTCATCAAGTAAAGACATGTGATTGCTATCAATTTGAAAGTGTTCTTTTCTCAAAATTTCATGCTTTTTTTGTAAATTCAAAAACATCAATTTCAAACTAGCGTGAGTTTTTTTAAGTTTTCTATATGATGCATGGATTTTCTCACATATTTCAAGCAACTGGTTATAGGTTGGTTGGCATACCTCCTCTTGGTCAGATTGTTCAAAATCATCAGCCATTAAGCACAAGTTTGTTGTCTCATCTTCAAGTTCAGTTTCAGATGAGTCAGATGCAGACTCCGCCCAGAAAGCTTTTTGGGTTTGCTTCTTATGTTTTCGGTGCTTAGGTTTCTCCTCATTCTTTTCTTTGCTTGTGTGATCCTGAAGTGTAAGACAATCAGCTTTGAAAGGTCTAGGCTTCCTGCATTAAAAACAAACAACATCAGAAGAACATTTAAAATTTTTGTTATCCTTACCTTTTTCTCTAATTCTAATGATGCTTGTGACTCTTCTTTTGAAAGTTTTTGAATTTCCTAGTGATGAAGGCAACTTCATCACTTTCAGACTTTGAACAATTTTAATTTATTTCATTGGCCTTCAGTGCTATAGTTTTCTCCTTTTTTTTCTCACCTGCATCAAGATTTCTTTAGTTTACCCCTTGCTCGTAAGCAATGAGTGAACCAAGTAAGTTATCGATTGAATATGTATTTAAATATTTAGATTCAGATATTACAGTAATTTTTGCATCAAAAGAGGAAGACAAACATCTTAAAATTTTGTTTACTTTTTCATAGTTAGTAAGTTCTCATCCTATGGCACGCAAAGAAGTAAAAATCTGAGTAAATCTTGTAAAATATTAGAAATTGATTCATGTGGTTCATACAAAAAAGTTTATAATCATGCAAGAGAATATTCAACTGGGATTTCTTGACTTCATTAGTACCTTCATAGGTGATACACAATTTATCCCAAATTTCTTTACCAGTAGTGCAAGTGGAAACATGCATGTAATCTTCTGATTTCAAAGCACAGAAAAAATAGTTCAAACATTTTTCATTTAATTGTGCTAAATCCCTATCATCTAAAGTCCATTCAATAAAAGGAAGTGGAACAATAACTCCATTCAATTTTCCAGTTGGAGGTGTATAACCAACCTTAACAAGCATCAACATGCGATATGCAATTGATTGTAAAAACGTAGACATGCAAGTTTTCCAAAATCAAAAGAGATATTATCAAATAAAGGTCCCTTCCGCAGTATTACGATTTCAGTTGTTAGCCATGGATCAAAATTAAAAAAGTTTTCAAACTTAATTTTTATGAATCCCGCTCTGATACCACTTGAAAGTTTGTTAGGGATGTTAAGAATTAGCCCGAGACTAACCAAGAGGTGGGTGTATTGGTATATTAAAAAATTTCCTTTATATAAAGCACAACAAAACTTAAAACCAAATCACCACAGAAATCAGAGTGCAAAAAATAAATAAACGTGGAAGAAAAACAAAGAAAGATCACACCAAATTTATAGTGGTTCGGTTAATCCTTGACCTACGTCCACTCCTCGGAGGCACCCTCTGAGTATTGCACTAACTAAGTGTCTCTCCTTTAGCTCTCACAGTTAGGAGGAGAAGCCTTTACAATAGATTCCTTTTCACCAACCCCGGTGCGGCAGAGAAATGACTCCTTTTTCCTCCTTTTGAAGCGGGCAGAGAACCCAAACCTTTGCTGAAGTATATCTCCCAAAAACCTCCCAAGGACGAAGGATGAAGAACGAAGATGATGACTTGGAACCTTGCTTGGAGGAACCTTTGTGAACCCTCTCACAAACTCCCCCTCACAAGTTCCTCTCTCTCTCTCTCTCTCTCTCTCTCTCTCTCTCTCTCATGGCTCTCTTAGGTCAAAACAGTAGCACTCAAAGGTCTTTTTACATGAGAAAATTTTGGTCCATTAAGAACTGACATTATCGTCCAGGATGATAGGAATATCATCCTGGACGATCAATACAAAATAAGCTCAATCAGCCGGGAAAAATCAGGACGATAAAAAAAAATTGGTTATATCATTTAGGCCGATACAATATCATCCTGGATGATTAGTTCAAATTCTAGTACAATCGTCCTGAATATCATCCTGAATAGACTCTAGCCGATGTCAATCATCCAGTCCATTATCCTGGCCGATTTTGCGATCGGGCTAGCCGATGTGTTCGTATCAATAAGCCTTAATTGCTTTCCATAATTGCTAGATTAATTTAGGCATAATTATGCTGTATCGGCCAGGCTGATATGTAGATTGTCTGGGCCGATAATTTAAAATAAAGAATACCTAAATTGATCATGGCAGCTGATTCTTTTTTATTTGAGCCTATCGTCCTCGTCGATATAAGTATCGTCCAGGATGATTTGCTTAATGACGGCTTCTTAACCAGGATACCCTAATTAGGGTTTCTATTTTTCGTTGAATCATCTTAGCCGATAGGAACATCGTCCAAGTTGATGTACAAAAAATTGAAAAACTCAAAAAATCTCTAAAGTGTGTGTGCAAGGTTACTTAGCATCAGAAACCACTTTTACAATTGACTCAAGAAAGAAAAAAAATACAGACTTGACACAACCTAGATCTACCCGATCTTGAGGTGGCTTGAGTGGCATTCGATCGTGTGATCTTGAAAAATTAGCAGGCAAAGCAGTCGTAGAAAAAACATGAATGTTTGCTATCATCAAAAGTCTAATCCATAATCTCAGATTCGCAACATAAATAAGATATACATTGAATTATGCTTCCTTAATTTTATAGCCCCTGGCAATTCTAAATGGAAATCATATAATGTAAGAGTTGTAAAAGCTTTTGCTTTACCATTTGAAGACATTACAACTTTATTATTTATATTACTTCTTTTAATTTTACGTTCTCTTTATGAACCATTAATTTCTAACCAGTAGACATCTTCTTACAGTTTTCAGTTGAAACCTCGTTGTAGACTTCTTGTTTAAGAACTATTAGATCAACTTGAATGGGATTCTGCACTCCTTTAGATATCTGAGTAGATCAATGTGAAGGTTTATTTAAAATTTACTTAGAAGATTAATATAAAAATATATCCAAATTAATATGACTCATGATTGCTAAATTTTGAATAACATGTTCAACTAATAAGAAATCAATTACATTTTTGAGCATGGAAAACTTAATGGAATTATGAATAGAATTTGTTGTTGACTGATGTTTATGAGCAGGGAGAAATTCATCCTTCAACTTTTTTTGTTCTTGTTACTAATTCTATTCTTCATGATCCTTTTATTGTGATGTTCAAGGTTCATGAATGTGTTCGAATTGCAGCAATGTCCACTCATAATGACTATGGTGGATATATTGTTGATGAGGATGATTTTACTAAAGTTGGGAAAAAGAAAATAATAATTATAAGAATAAACCTAAACCTACTCCTTGTTCTATTAGTGATCAAACAATTTTGAACTCTCTTAATAGTTAAGGCTCTTATGTAAAATGTGATGGGGGTGTGGGGCGTTCTAATTCTAGAATGAGGGTTAAGAATCTTTCTAGGTTGCATAGTATTGATGTTCTTATTTTGTTAGAACATTTAAATTCTTTATCTTAGCTAAGTTCTTCTTGTAAGTTCCTTGTTTATGATGGGTTTTTTGCTAATTATTCCAACAAGATTTAGAAATTATGGAATGAGCCTATGAGTATCAACATTATTCATGATTTCGACCATGTGATTCATACTCAAGTTATTGCTTCTCATCATTAGTTTTTTTGTTCCTCTATTTATACTGCTTTTTGTGTTTTTCTAGAGAAATCCTTTGGAGTTTGTTGATTTTACTATTTCTACTAACTCTCATTAATTATTTATGGGGAGTGTTATACATATTTTATAGTGTAGATTTCTTCTTACTTTGGCATTCGGTTGCTACCAACTTTACTACCTACCGTACAAGGAGTACATTATCCCATGAACCTTAATGTGTGGCCATCTTTAAAGGAGGAAAAAGAAAAATATATAATATTTGGGTTGATTTTTTAGAAATTGATTTCAAATGCTTTTTTTTTTGTATAAACGTTCCAGTATTTACTTCAGTATCATTTTAGCATGGGGATGTGCTGTTCAATTTCTTATTATCTCTATCTATTTTCTAGCGTTAAGGTTTACTTCAACATTTTGGTGGACTAGAAAGATTTGCAAATCATTTAGTATGGTATGAGTACGCTACTAAAAGTAATTATGATATGCATCACAATTTGCATTAGACTTAGTTATGCACATGAACATAAAATTAAATAAAATTCAAAACCAGAATTTGAAACTAAATCTAAATGAGACCATATCTTAACCTTAACTTGAGTTAAAATCTAAATCTATCCCTATTCTGAAGCTGAATAAATCATATCTATATAAGCTTCTAAATCAAATTAGTAATACAACATTATAACTCATAAGAATTTATACGCTTATATTATCCTCAAGTCAAGGAACCAAATAGATAATTTGGTCCTTGGTTTCATATTCCATAAATTCATTAAAAAGAACTAGTCGAGCATGTTGGTTAAATCTATATTTCCTTGAATATATTCATGAAAACTACTTTCAAAAAGACCTTAAATTTAAAACTTGGCTTATCCAACTGATTCCAAAAGTTAAAAAAAAAAAACTCATTCTGTTTAAGTTTTAAATCAATTGGATTACTTCTCTATGAAGAAACTACATATTCATATGATATGCACAACATATTAGTGTGTTTTAACAATTTTTAGATGAAAAATATTGATTAGAATTTATTTCAATTTTCCCTTAGAATAATCTAATGTACCTATTAGAAATCATATAAATAAATTTTCTATTTCCTTACATGCAGCATATCCTATTGAACTGCCAATTATTCATATACATGATTTGCATAAAAACATTTGTTAGGAGCTTCTTATTAATTCTAAAAATTATAAATATAATGAAAATTTTAATAATGAATGGTTAAAATTCAAAAGAGTTCATATAGTCCTTGTCCTAATCTAAAAAAATTAGTATCACTCTCATTTTCAAATGAAGGTAATATAGCTTTACAAACCATCAACCATTGTCTTGAATTTTTTTTTAGAAATGTATATGAATAATTGGTTTTTATAAATTTTTATGAACCATCAACCATAAATATAATGCAAAAGTTAAAAACGAATGGTTGAAATTCATTTTTTTTATTTTTTATTTTCTTCATCTGATGGCACATCTCAATGGCATTCCGATGAGTCAATGACCCTATTAGAAGAATAGGTGTATTAAATTTGGCCTATATTAAGAAAGGCAAAGGCAGAGCTTTTTAGATATGATATTTTTTGTATTAAATTTAAATGAGAAATTGACTCTTAACATGACACAATATAGAAAAAAAGGAAAAGTTACCAACAAACGCTCTAAATATATAAATAGCATATTATGCCAATTATGCCGTAAATATACTAAGTTAAATGCTCATTGGGAACTTTAACACCATCTCTAATTCCTTTGAAAGGATTGGTGGTAGACCACCTAAACCCCATGCTATGAAAGATTTCAAAAAAATGATTTTGAATTATAATTTACAAGATATTGGTTTTTCATGTAATGTTTTACTTGGAACAACTCTAACACGTGGAAAAGGCTTAATATAATTCTATTAAATGATAATTGAATTTTATATTTTCCTCTGACCCATGTAGATCATTTCAGCATAATGCTCTCTGATCATTCTTCACTTTTGCTTAGTATTACTTTTCAAAAGTGTTTGGAGTCTTCTTCCTTTTTGTTTCAAAATATGTGTATTTGACATGATTTGTTTACAAAATTGTTGAACATAATGAGTAGTGTCCTCTAGCCCATAATGATAACATGGCCTTTTATCATATTCAATTTATTAAAATGATATTGTCCATGTCAAGTCTATTTTACTCAAAGAAAGTAAAATGGTGCCAAAAGAAAGTTAAATCATGAACAAGTCCCAATCTCTTATATTACAAGTTAAATCTTTTATTACAATTCTACAAATATATAAAATGACTTTGATAAATAGAAATTGTGATATATCATTTAAATTAAATTTTGCACCCAAGCTGACTCAAATTTTATTCCATTATTATTGGAACAGGAATCAACCGAAATAACATGAGAATCAAACCAAACCAAAACCACTTTTTAAATTTAATTATAGTTCACTTACACTAATGAGCACTGCATTATTTTGTCAAATGTGTTGTTAGATAAACTTCAGTTTCCTTATTTTACGAGATGATTTTAGTTGGCTTTGGTTACTGACAATGGATGCTTCTTTTCTATTGATTATTTTTTCTTTGGGCTTTACGAGGTGTGTGGTTTCTTTTTTACCTTATACTTCAGTTGGTGCTATGTGTGTATCTTTGACTTAATCACTTGTTTATTTGTAATGAAAATCAAAGAATTTTCTCATGGTTTTGAATATTCATTTCTTCTTTGCTATATGATGGTTCTAATATGGAAATGGATAGAAGTTGGATGTATTGTTCATGGAATAATATGGTTTTTAAAGGAGTTAAAAACTTTATAAATTTTGCATTCAATAATGGAAGTTCAAGTAGAACGATATTATGCCCATGTAGAGATTGTGGAAATGGCATTTGTAGGACAAGAGTTGCTTTGGAGATGATTCAAACCAGGATATTACCATTGAATGCTCATGGGGAAATTTCATTTAAAAATGACATTAGATCCCAGTGCTGATGATGTTAATGTTGACATGGAAGGAATATTAAATGATGCATTTAGGTTTGAAAGTAATACTACAGATGAACGAGAAGAAATTAATAAATCAAATGCAGATGTTGCAAAGTTTTACAAGTTGAAAAGTGACTCACAACATGAATTATTTCCAAGATGTAAAAAGTTTTTAAAACTTGATTTTCTTGTTAGGCTACTTCAGCTTAAATGCCTTGGTAATTAGACTCAGAAATCATTTACTATGTTGTTTGACTTGTTAAGGGAAGCAATTGAAGATATTCATCTACCAAAGTTCTATTACGAGATAAAGAAGATAATTTAGGATTTGGGCTTGAGTTATAAAAAATATGATGCATGTCATAATGATTCCATTTTATATTAAGGTTCTCATGAATTTAAGAATGAATGTGATATTTGTAATGAGTCAAGTTGGGTTGCAGAAGATAGCACTTCAAAAGATATATCAAGTAAAAAAAATAAAATGGTGGAAGGAAAAGTCATGTGGCACATCCCATTAACATCAAGATTGCAGAGATTATTCATGTCATCTAAGACTACATCATATATGATATGGCATAAAGAATATCGTATAAAAGATGGTTGCATGAGGCATCCGGCTGACACTCTAGCTTGGCAGCACTTAGACTACCAAGATACAAATTTTGCTAGAGATCCTAGAAATGTACGATTGGGTTTAGCATCAGATGGATTTAATACATTTGGGACAATGACTTCAACTCACAGTACTTGGTCTATTGTATTGATGTCATATAATTTCCCACCTAACCTATGTATGAAATCATAATACATGATGCTTTGTTTGCTTATTCCTGGGCCAACTCAACCTGGAAATGATATTGATGTATATTTACAACCACTTGTGGCTAAGTAAAAAGAGTTATGGGAAATTGGTGTGCAGACTTACGATGTATGTTCTAAGGAAAATTTTCAAATGCGAGCTGCATTATTATGGACTATAAATGATTTTCCATGTTATGCTAACTTATCAGGTTATAGTACAAAAGGAAAGATTGCATGCCCAATTTGTCAGGAGAGTACATATTCTGAGTGGTTACATTTCAGTCGTAAAAGTTATTATATGGGACATCAGAGGTTCTTAGATCACGATCAACCTGATAGAAAAGCTAGTCAATCTTTTAATGGTTGTGAAGAATATGGGATAATACCAACACCAATTAATGGATCAAAAATTATAGATATGTTAAGAAGTATAATTGTGAAGTTTGGAAAGAAAACACTTGCTAATCCAAATTTGCCTTATAATTGGAAGAAATTTGGTATATTTTTCAAGTTACCGTATTGGAAAAAAAAGCTTTTATGCCATAACTTAGATGTTATGCATATTGAAAAAAATGTATGTGATAAGATTTTGGGTACGTTGTTGGATCTTAATGGAAAGACAAAAGATCATTTGAATGCACGTAAAGACATGGAAAAAATGGGAATATTCCCTACATTGCACCCTACTTGTACTTCATCTGGAGATACTTATTTTACCTGCAGCATGCTTTACAATGAACAAAAAAGGAAAAGAAATTTTCTATAAATTCTTGAAAAATATTAAAGTGCCAGATGGATATGCATCTAATATTTCAAGATGAGTACAACTAAAACCATTTAAAATACTTGGATTAAAGAGCCACAATCATCATAGAATAATGCAACAATTGCTTCCATTATTCTTAAGACGAGTCTTGCCTAAGTCTGTTCGCTCTCCTTTAATTCGTCTAAGTCATTTTTTTCGAGGCTTGTGCTCTAAAGTTCTTCTCCCAATTGAGCTTCTTACATTGGAAAAATAAATCACAATTACACTTTGCCATATTGAAAAGATATTTCCTCCTGCTTTTTTTGATATCATGGTGCATTGGACAATTCACTTGGCCACTGAGGCAAGGATTGAGGTCCTGTATATTATCGTTGGATGTATCCTATTGAAAGGTTAGTAATTGTTTCATGTATTATTATTTCTTTTATTATATCTAACTTTAATAAAAAATTTATATCATTTATCAAACAATTTTTTTTATATTTTTGGGCTAGTTAAAGTCATATGTTCGAAATAGAAGTCGTCCAAAGGGATCAATCGCATAAGGCTATATTGCAGAGGAATGTTTAACATTTTGCTCTTTATATTTTGATGAGCATGTGGAAACAAGGCATAATCAACTTGGAAGAAATGAGTTAGATGAAAATAGTTTGAATGAAGGACTTAATATCTTTAATACAAATAGTCAAGCACTTGGAAAAAGAGTGGTTAAGATCTTCAAAGATGATACACTTATAAAAGCGTCCTTTTAAATTGTCAGGAAATTAAGCCGTATGTTAGGTAAAAAAATTAGTAGAAGAATACATATTTTCTTTTTTTTATATATAATAATTATTATTATATTCTTCTAAATTTTTTATTATATACAGTGAACATTACACTACAGTTAAAGAAATGATAAGACAAAAAAAAGGTCTCGCTATGGAGAGCATGAAGCTAAAAGAGTGCACAATGAGGATTTCATTTCTTGGTTTGCTAATAAAACAGTGTTATAATGCTAATGTAATTTACTTAAGAATTTTTACTGATTACATCTACTTTATTTTAATAGATTGCTTCAATTGATCCATTGAAGGATGATACTATTTCTATTGATTCGAGGCGCTTAGCTAGAGGTCCATCAAATGTTGTCACTCTATACAAGAAATACTTTATAAATGGTTTTAGATTTCATGTTGTAGATTTGATGAAAAAAAGAAAAAACTCAAAATTGTAGAGTGATGGTTAAAGCTCTAACTTTAAGCTTTACAAGTATCAAAGATAAGAACCCTATTTCAAGTAACTTGACATACTATGGAATCTTAAAAAATATAATTGAATTGGACTACACAGCAGAGTGAAGTGTTGTTTTATTTGAATGTGACTGGGTTTCTTAATGAAAAAGACTGAAGGAGGATGGGGATGGCTTCATCTTGACTAATTTCAATAAAATTAAATGACACGAAGAACCTTTTGTGCTTGCTTCTCAAGTTCAACAAGTTTTTTATGTGGAAGATCCTATTGATCCTACATGGTACATTGTTGTTACAACATCACCAAGAAATGATATTAATAATATTCACATAGACACGGATGTTGATTACTACTTGCAAAGTGAGACTTCTACTCAACAATATTTTATTGATGATGAAGTTCAGTGGACTAGAGATGAAGTTGATGGCATACTACTAGAGTAATTTATTTGTGTGTTATTTATTTTGTAATGTTAAACTTTTGTTTTTTACTTATATCACTAGATCCTTACATCAATCTAAGTACTGTGCAACATGTTGTGGTTTTATGTTTTTCTTATGTGTGTTTGTCTAAAGGTTGCATTCAATTTTTATGTAGTGAACCTTACATTTTTTTTTAATATATTACATACTTTATTTTTCTCCATAGATTATGCGAGCAACATGGGTGATAAATTGCATTATTTATCTTCTATTAAACTCTACACATGTATATGTTTTATAATGATTTTTAAGAAATGACACCACACACCAGAACACATGTTAGAAATACAAGATGTAGAGAACAAATTTAAGTTGCAATTGATGTTCCAACTAATACCATCAAAAATGATATTGCAGGTATGCCTCTTATTTAAAATATTATCAAAACTTTATATGCTTATTTTACATTTACATTTATCTTAATTACAAGACTTTAATTTCAATATATTTTTTTCATAGTAGGTACAAGCAATGAGGAGCAAAAACAAAAAAGAGGTCCAACATATATGTGTAGTATTTGGGGATAGCATGCTACCCAACATGGTGGAGAATGACTTATTGTTAATTTTAATGAATATGGTCAACCTATTGGACAAAATAAATCATTAATTGTCAAGTTTTTAGGAACTATTACTCAGAATCGGAAATATGCACCTATTGATATCAGAAGTTGGGATCAAATGCCAAAGTCTTTAAAAAAATATTTTAGAAGATGTTCATGTATTTATCTTCATAATATGTCTACTTGTTTTGTTTGTTTTAGTTAGATTCATAAAATAACAAAATTATTTTGATATAATAATAAATATTTTATTTTTTTTCAAGAGGAATTTGAGATTGCTCGTAGTAGTGATGTATGGGTTCTTCAATCAATTGGGAAGAAATGGAGGAATTAGAAAGCATATGTCAAATCTTGATATTATGATCCAAATATGCCTACAAAATTATAACTATGTAATGTGCCAAAAAGGATACTCAAATATCAATGGAAAAATCTTCTTTCCTATTGGAATTCAGAAGAATCAAAGGTATATTATCATAACGTGTATATTTTAAAGTGTTATTCATATCATTTTTTTTTATTAATTTGCATTTGTGTTTAGTGTATAAGTGAACGAAATAAAAATAGTAGGTCTAAAAAGTGTTCGATGCACATAACTGGAAAAAGGAGTTTCAGTCAAGTGCGTGAAGATCAGTTAAATTTTATATGTATATATATGTTTCTGTCAGTGTGTGTAATACTTAAATTTTGAAGTCAATTATTCTTTTATTTTAATTAACTTTTATATTTTTTATTAATTTTTTTAGGAGAAAAACATAGGTCACTCACCAACAATAGTAGAAATGTTTGAAAGGTGTTACACAAAAGAAGGAATTACTAATAATATTGATGCTTGTGAAGCTTTGGTAAGTACTTATAATAAACTGTTCCATAAATTAATTATGAAGTATACAAAAATTTACATGAAAGAGTTAATATGCATTATATTTAGGAAAAAATGAAGGAAATAAGAAGTAAAACGTCTCAAATAGAAGATGTTGGAAGAGATTATATTTTCTCAAAGGTTCTTGGAAATGACAAGGTCGGAAGAGTCCGCATGTATAGATTTGGTATAACTCCTTATGTTGCGTGGGGAGAAATCCCAAATTGAAGTAGCACTTATCGATTAGTAGAAGGTTACAAGGAAGCATTCAAAAAAAAGGAAAAACAAGTTCAAGAACAAGGTGAGGTAATTGCTAAAATAAAGTTGGATATGCAAAGTACACTGCATGCTACTAATAGCACCTCATTATAAGCTACTCAATATTCTCAAAATGGTGATATACACTTTTTCAATGATAGCGCTCATATTCAAGTAAGCAAACTATTTACTTATGAACTTATAGAGCCATATTTTAATCTTTCAAATGTTATTACAAATTTTTGTTAGATCTTATAAACTTCATATGTATAGGTTGGAACTAAAGTTGCAGTCAAAAGTGTTCTTGATTCTATTAAAATTGTGGCAATTGGATATGTTAAAAGTATGGATCCTACACATATGGTTGGAAACTATCCATTAGGTACTAATTGGTGTTAAGTTCATTTAAACATTCCTGTGAGTTTGGAAGAACACTTGATTAGAACTTATGTAGCCTCGCCTCAAGCTTTAATAAGTATTTAATTTTTTTTATTAAATAATCAAATTACTTATATTTATCTAATTAATTTAATTCAAGTTGTTCATGAAGAAGATTAATATACACCAAGAAGTATTTCTGATGAGTTTACTTGGATTTGAATAGTTTTACATATACTATAAAATTTGTTTATATATATGTTGATAGAATTTGGTTATATGATTACTCTTTCTTCATTAGCAATTTTCTTTTGCATATTCTTATATAGTATTGAAACATGAAACAAGAACCATTATTAGAAGTTGTTTGCAAAAATTTAATCCAGATTGTTCTTAATGGTAATTTTTTATGTTATTTTCTTTATACTGCATGAAGATTGGGCTTTATGCTAATATTCTTTGGTAATCAATGAAGTTTCCATATTTCCTTAGATCATTTGATTAAGCTTCTTAACCATTTATATTTATCGTGATGGTTGTGTCCAAACTTCACATTGAGAACATTGGCTCTATCCACCAAGGTGAATGCCTCTCGGTGTGAAGCCTAGATGTCTCTAAATGGAATTGGTCTTACTATTTACACTTGGTGTTGTCACAACTTATTTCTTAGTTCTTCTAGGTACCTAATACATAGGTTTCCTTGTTGTATGTATGTTTGTCATTATGTTTTATATTTTGTTGTATGGATAAATTACTTTTGTTGCATGCATGCTTATCATTATGTTTTAGAAAAGGCTCTAGCATCCCATCATTCAAATGTCAGATAATGAATTGATCTTGTGTGGTTCTCTATTGAAGCTGACATTTAACGTGAATTGCAAAATGTCCTTCAGAATATTTTATTTTAGGAAAAAAAATACTCGTTGCTTGTGTTGACATTTGAATGAGAAATCACACGGATTGAAGGTTTTATGAGTTTCTTTTATGTTTCTTGGTGGATTGTCACTTGGATCCATATTATTTCTTATTCACTTTCAAATTAAGGTTGATTTGTTGTATCAAGAGGATAGAGATATGTTCTTGTTGCAACCCATGACCCCGAGTTTGAGATTTTGATGATGCTAAATAATGTTTGTTTTGAAACAACTTTTCATTGGATATTATTTTATTTGCTATTGTTCTTGAGTACTAACATTTCAGGAAGATCACAAGTGACTCAGGACGAAAGGAAGACTCAAGAATGGGTAGATTAGGAGTATGAGTTAGATATTGTATTTTTCTATTTATTGTATTTTTATTTTCTTGAGTCTGGCCACAAAATGCATAAGAGTAAGAGCAACCATGCACACACACAGGGGGAGAGTTTGTTTTTTTAAATGCAAAATGTATTAGAATTTCTTCTCTGGAGATCGTACTGTACGATTTTAATTCGTACCATACGATCCGAGCTATATGGACGATTCTGTAAATAGATCGTACTGTACGAATCTATTCGTACTGTACGATATATTCAGATCCAAAACCCTAGCCGTAGTTTAGTTTAAGTAAGTGATTTGCGCCGTTCGTACTGTACAAACATTTTCGTACTGTACGATTTATTTTAAATACTTACTTAAATTAACCCATGATTAGTGCATGTAATCCAGGCCTAATTAAATCTTGAACATCGTACTGTACGAACCGGATCATACCATATGATGAACAGAGATGAAGTTTGATCATCCTGGATGATGTATTGGTTTTTGTCTCATCGTACTGTACGATAGTAATCATACCATACGATGAACAAAGATGACATCTGGTCGTCCAGACGATCGTCCTGCGAATAGTATTTTGTGAATCGTATCGTACGATATTATATCATACATTACGAATTGTTTTTTAACTGTTCGTACATCTTCGTAC
>NW_021318689.1:739535-744970 GCF_001605985.2 Dendrobium catenatum
CCACTATAAAAATCCTTGGTGTGTTTTTTCCTTATCCTCATTGACTTTTACTTGCATTTAATTTTCATAATTAATGGGTGGTGAAATTTGAGGAAGAAAATTGTTTAAGTTTTTGTTGTAAAATTTTAAAAATAACAAAAAGATTAGAACTCTTGTTTAGGATTACATTTTATTGAGAAAAAGTTTTTCACAATTCACCCCCCCCCCCCCCTTGTCATTTAGTAATTTCAGTTCTTTCCCTTATAAAATAAACTCTTTGCTCTACTTGGGTAGGTGAGCAAAATAAACTTCTCAATTACATTTCTTAATAGCATTGCATTGGAGCGATAGACCTTCACATGAGTCATCTTCATCACTATGCTATTCTTTTCTTGCCTTCGTCAATCTCTTTGCCTTGTGCATCACGTCTTGACTTGCTTATATCATTAACAATTTGTGGTTGCTCCTTTCTTCATGTTATGCATCTTAACTTGTAGTTGTAGATCCGTTAATTAGGCTTTCCTTGCATGATCTTTTGATCTCATGTAGTTTGGCTAGATCATTGATCTCTTGCTATTGTTTATTGTCTTCGATCTCTAGTATTCATCAATGAACTTTTTCATTTTTCCTTAAATTTAGTGTGTTATAACTTTTCTTTTGTACGTGTAAATATGATGGCTATTGAAAAGCAGAGGTCCATTTCTCTAGTGGCATTTGATTTAGAAACACTCTTTCCAAGTTGTATAGGAGAATATGAGTGTAGTCATCTCCCCATTACTGGCCATAAATTATATGACCACAACTCCAATGGGCATAGGTTTCTCATTGTACCATGCTATTAGTTTGGCATGAACAATTGGTTTTAAAATAACCCTGTTTCACCAGGATAGAATTTAATTCCCTCATGCAAACTTTGTTATACTAAGGAGATTTCTCTGTTGGAGTTTTTGAATTACTATTGTAGCTGATTTCTTGGATTTTGTCATTGTTTCCTTTTTATCTTCATGGAAACCTTTATTTACGAAGCCTGAGGTTCTTCTATTGCATAGGCTCGGTTTAATGTCTTTAACTAGACAATGATGAAAGTTGTTATTATTGATCCATTCCCTATGAGGGCCATTTCTGCAAACTGCTTTCACGGAAGGTAGTTTTTTTGCAACCTGACTTCTAGGAAGGCATTATCGGCAACTTTGGGAAATTTTATCTGATGTGTAATTTGGTTTGGTATTTAGTTTGCATCTTTTGCATTTTTAATTCAACTTAGTTGGTTTTCCTTATTACATTTTTCACCTTTGATTGTGCAGTAGCACTTGTACCGAGTTAAGTTTCATTAAACTATTTAGGTTCCATGGTGATGGCTATAAATGTAAATGTGAAACAATAGTAAGAACGAGCACACAAAAATTTATAGTGGTTCAGTCAGCTTGACCTACGTCCACTCCCAAATCCTCTTCTCCAGGTTTTGCACTAAACACAATGACTCTTCTTTTGCTCCCACAACAAGACGGAGAAGCTTATGCAAACCTCCTTTTCACTGACTCCAGTGAGGCAGAGAAATCAACTCCTTTCGCTTCCTTCTAAAACACACAAAGAACCCAACTCTTTTCACTTCCTCTTGAAGCAAGTAGAGAACCCAACCAATCACTGAAGTAGACCTCTCTAGAGCCACCAAGAAATAAGAGATGATGACCAGAGAAGACAATTATGATCCTTGCTTGGAGCAACCTTTGTGAAACCCCTTATAAGATCCACTCTCTTTATCCCTTACTCTCCCTCTCCTCTTGGCTCTCTCAGGTCAAGACAGTAGCAAAATAAGCAATCTTGGATAAATAAAAGGTCTTATATAGAAGAGCTTCAAATTTGCTCTTAATTAAACCAAACTGATAATATCATGCAGGACGATTGACTGATTGTCCTGTATGATTAGTTCAAATTGTTAAGTATCGTCCAGAATATCACCTTGAATACATGTCTAGATAAAAGAAAACTAAAATGGTTGTCAATGATGATTTTACGATCGGCCTGTATGATTAGTTCAAAATGTCAAGTATCATCCAAAAAATCGCCCTAATTGCATGTCTTGATAATGGAAAAATAACTGATCATCTAGGACAACTTTAGGATCATCATGGACAATTAGTTCAAAATAATTCACATTGTCTAGAATATTATTTTGGTCATCAAGGAAGAAACTAAGGTTTATTTAACTGGTTATTTTGGATGATCCTGTGATCATTAAAGATGATATAATTGAGCAATCAAACCTTAATTACTTTTCTTAATTATCAAACTAATTTAGGAATAATTTCACTATATCATCCAGGATGATGTCCTAGATGATGTCCAAAAATAAAACATGCCCAAATAGATCAGGAGGCTGATTCTTTCTAATTTGAGCCTATTATCCAGGATGATGATAATATCGCCCATGATGATTTTCTAAATTGAACCTGCCTTAACCATGATGCCTTAATTAGGGTTTTTGTTTCTATCTGATAGTTCAAGGTAATTTGGGATTGCCCTGGAAGATGTCATCAAAAATAAAAAACTCTAAAAATAGACAAAAATTTAACTTGAGTGTGTGTGTGCAAGGTTATTTAGCATCAAGACCCACGATATTACAATTGACTCAAGCAATGGTAAAGAATACTTAACTATGGTTTACAAATTGACTTAGTCCTAATCTACCCAATCTTGATCTAGCTTGATTTTTAATTGGCCTTATGGACCTAAAATGTTAGTAGGCAAGACAATCTTAGAAAATAGAAGTATTAGAAATGTTTGCTATTATCAAAATCATAATTCTTGAATCCAGATTTGCAATAATCTCCTCATTTTTTATGATGACAAAAAAAAATAATTTTAATAATTAAATAATAAAAAAACATAAAATACTATCACTACTCCCCCTTTTGATATCACAAAAAGGAGGTGGGAATAATAAAAGAAAAAACAAAATAAAAACTACCAAAAAGAAAAAAACTATAGCACACAAAAGGAAATAATATAAAAAAATAAAATAACGTAAAAGACGATAATAACGAAAATAAAGTTTTTTTTATCAACACACAAATATGATAATTTTTTCATGTGATTGAATTAAAAAATTGTAACAATCAATGAGTTAACATCATCAAAATCCAAAAAATAATGATGAAATAATTGAAACTGTTAGCCCTAACTTAGACTTCTCACAGGGCAAATTATCTTTTGAAAACAAAGATCTAACTCATAAGTAATTGGATAGGAAAAAGAGATCCATTCAAAACTTGGTTCCAAAAAATATCTTATAGAATAATTTATCAAAGTAGTTTGTTACAAGCATGAGTTTTGAGTATAACCCTTGAAAATATCGTGACACATGAATTCTTCTAAGATTTAATGGTTTGAAAGAGAAGAAAGCTTGTTTTTTGTGGGCTCATTTTATGTCTCTAGTCAATTGATTGGTGCACTTTACGCATCTTTTGATTTTTGATACACTTTGTGTATCTTTCAATTTTTTGGCAGTATTGCGCTTCTTTTCAGTTTTTCTTCTTTTTGAACTCATTTTATGCACTTGTCATTTTTTTTTTGCAAGCTAGATCTCTTTCAAAACTTTTAAAAACTCTCAGTTGTGAGAATACCTTTAACATATTAGAGAATAAAAACTCACTCTCTAATATAAGAAAGAGTAAACCACAAAGCAGAATCAAATTCATATGATAAATATAATGACAAAATTATGAAAATCTTGAAAGTGATTTAATTCCTTTGAACATTATTTATATAAGATAGATTACTATAATAAGATTGAAAAGATCTCAATCATAAAGTTCAGTTATTAATTTGAGATAGACTTTTATTTAGATAAAAAAATTACACTGCTAAAAGAAATTAGAGAAAGGAAAACAATCAACGGTGTTTCTCCCTTTAACTAATTTAGGGATGTCATTCATTGACTATAAATTTTCAAAAATAAAATAAAGCAGAAAATATCATTTCAGTAGTAATCAAAAAGAAAAAGAGAAAAAAAAAAAGAAAAACATAAGAAAATGGTAGAAATAAACCATAAAAATAAATAAATAAAACTAAAGTCAACATAAAAAAAAACAACAAACAATAGGTTGAAAAATAAAATTTAGAATTCAGAAAGCATCAAGTTCATGCATTTAAGTCAATCACATCCAATATGGTCCTTAAGATGCTGAAACTGTCAAAGGCCATTGGCTTAGTAAAGATGTCACCTAGTTGATTCTCAGTTGCCACATTGTATAATTCAACATCACCTTTGGTCACATGGTTTCTAATAAAGTGATATCTTATATCAATATATTTGGTCCTTAAATGTTGGGTAGGATTCTTAGAGATGCAGATGTCACTAGTGTTGTCACAAAAGATTAAAATTGTGCCTACATGTAATCCTAAATCCAAAATTTGTTATTTCAACCAAAAGACTTGGTCCACATAACTCCCTAAGGCAATGTACTCAGCTTTAGCAGTGGAAAGGACAACAGAGTTTTGTTTTCTACTAGACTAGGAGACTAGAGACTATCCTATGAATTGGCAAGTCCCAGAAGTACTCTTTATATCCAACCTATATCCCATAAAATCAGAATCAGAATATCCAATAATCTCAAAAAAAGGGATATGTCTTGGATACCAGATTCCTAAGTTTTGGGTCCCTAAGAGATATCTAAGGATTCTCTTAAATGCACTCAAGTGGAATTCTTTAGGATTAGCTTGAAATCATACATAGAGACAAATACTAAACACTATATCAGGTCGGGTAGCAGTCAGGTAAAGTAAATATCCAATCATCCCTCTGTATTTCTTTTGATTAACAGATTTTCCATTTAGGTCTTTATCCAACTAAACACTAGAGGTCATGGGAGTATTTATTAGCTTGGCTTTATCCATTTCATATTTCTTCAAGATGTCTTTTATGTACTTAGATTGACTTAGAAAGGATCCATCATCTAATTGTCTTATTATAAACCCCAAAAAGTAGGACAACTCTCCCATCATACTGATCTCAAATTTCCTACTCATTATTTTAGAAACGTCATAAGATAACCTTTTATCAAAAGATCCAAAAAGTATATCATCAACATAGATCTGAATAATAAGTAACTCATCTCCTACTTTCCTCAAAAAAAGTATGGTATCTATGGTCCCCTTAACAATCTCCCTTTCTAGAAAGAATGTGTTAAGCCTTTCATACCAAGCTCTGGGTATCTATTTTAGTCCATATAAGGCCTTTTTTTAATTTGTAAACATGATTTGGAAATTGAAAACTCTCAAAACTTTGGGGTTACTCTGCAAACACATCCTCTTTTATTACCCCATTTAAAAAGGCACTCTTAACTTTCATTTGGAAAAGCTTAAATCCCTTATAATAGGTAAAGGCTAGTAGCACTCTAATGACTTGCAATCTAGATATTGTTGAGTCTTGTAATTAGGTTGTTAAGCCTAAGTGA
>NW_021318690.1:0-6341 GCF_001605985.2 Dendrobium catenatum
ATTGTCATGTCAACATACACCTAATATATAAAATGACACAAGAAAATAGATACATACTCTATCAAACATAGGTTGAATTAGACCTTGATCTTGCACTATCTTGACTCTTGATATTTCAATTCTACTTGGTATATGCTTTACCTAAAATGGTTAGTGACACACAAGAAAATATATATAAAGTAGAAAAAAGTATATGATCATCAAATAAATTTATAATCATTAAAATACAAGGAAGGCTTTTAAATTTTAAGGGAACTAAAAAATAGAACTACATTATGAAGAAAATACTAAAAAATCAAAGGACAATAAAACAAAAAGTCATAAACATATACGCTAGAATAAAACATAAAATCGCAATAACAATCATAGCATCGAATGACCCCAATTTCCTAAGAACTTAAATCAATAACTCTCAGTCTTGTCCTAATTATCTATGGTAGTTTATGGATTTGATAAAAATTTCTACAAATTGATTTTTTGTGTTTACATGTTGTATCTCTTTATCTCCCATGGCTACATCATTTTTAATAAAGTTTTGTCTAATATCAATATGTTTTGTGCAAGTGCTAAATAAGATTTTTTGTGATGTATATCACACTCATAGTATCACATGATTGTAATAACTTCTATGGACTGTTAAAAATCAAGAAGCTGTTGTCTTCAGCCAAAGAAATTGGGTAACATAATTTCCTATAACTACATACCCAACATTTATATTGGAAAGAGCTATAGAATTTTGTTCTCTACTAGATCAAGAAACTAAGGATTTTTCTATGAATTGGCATGTTCATGAGGTTTTATTCCTTTCTACCCTACATCTAATAAAATACAAATTTGAGAATCCAACTATACCAAAAGTTAAGCTATTTATTGGATAGCAGATACCTAAGTTCTAAGTTCCTATGAGGTACCTTAATATTCTTTTTATAGTTGTCATATAGGATTCCATAGGATGGGTCAACTTTAAATCTAGCACATAGATAAATAAAAAACATAATATCAAGCCTACTAGTAATCAGCTAAAGTAAGGAACTTATAATCCCTTAAAATTTATTTTGATTAGCAGATTTACCATCCTGGTCTTTATCTAATTGGGTGGTTGAGCTCATCAATGTATTCATACTTTTGCAACCTTCCATATCAAAATTAATTTAAATTTCTTTTATATATTTCATGTAACTCAAGAAGGTTCCATCCACTCTTTATTTAACATTAAAACCAAGAAAATATGTCAACTCATCCATCATACTCATCTCAAATTCACTACTCATAATGGAAGAAAAACCTTTCCATAAATCATTATTTATGGATCCTAAAAAAATAACATACATATATATATATATCAAAATTATGAGTACATTATCTCTAAATTTCTTGATAAATAGGGTGGTGTATATAATACCCTTAACAATAGATTTTTCAATAAAAATTTACTAAGCTTATCATACCATACCCTAAGTTCTTGCTTAAGTCAATATAACACTTGCTTAAGTTTATAAATATGATTTATAAAGGCTAAATTCTCAAAACCAAGGGGTTATTCTACATACACATCTTTCTTAATCACCCTATTTAGAAAAGCACTCTTTACATCCATTTGATATAACATAGATCCCTTAAAGCATGCAAATGTTAATAGTACTCTTATTGTATCTATTCTAACAACTAGGGAAAAAACACCTCAAAATCTAGCTTTTTGATTTGGTTGCATTCCTTTGCTTCTAATATAGCCTTATTCCAAACTACTAATCTAGATTCATTCATTTATTTATTTATTAACTAATATGGTTCCTACAACACTTAGATCAGTGGGCTTAGTCACTAATTCCCACAAATCATTCTTAATGAATTGAAATAATTCTTTTTGCATTCTTACAATCCAAAATTCATCTCCTAAACCTTCTTTCATGCGAATGGGTTCTACCATAGAGATGAAAGTTGTGTGGCTAACTTCCTTTTTAAGACCATGCCTAGCCCACTCATGTGGAAGAATCTCCTAAGATAAGTTCTCTAGTGACTAAACACATATCTCTACTCACTAGGAAATAGATCTTAAACTTTTTATCCTTTAATATCATTTTTAACTCTTTGGGATATGTCTTCTTCTTATTATTATACATTAATCCTTCTATCTTTAAAAACTTATCAGATTCATCAAAAGTAAAATGAGTGGTTTCCTCACTAACTAAATTTTTTTGTTAAATATCTTGTATTCTTTATCTACTGAGGAATATCCTAAAAATACTACTTCATCTACCTTAGCATCAAATTTTCCTAAATAAGATTTTTCATATTTTAAAATGAAACACTTATATCCAAACATATGCATATGAGATAAATTAGGTGCTCTACCTTTAAGCAACTCACAAGGTTCTTATTTAACTTATATCTTATGTTTACCTTATTAAGCAAATAGCAAGAAGTATTCACTACATTTCTCTAAAAGTACTTTGGTAAACTATACTACTAAGCACAGCCTTAATAGCCTTTACAAGTGCCTTACTTTTCCTTTTTGGCTATACTATTCTATTGTTGTATTCTACTTGCTAAAAAGTTATATTTTATACCATATTCTTGATAAAATAATTCAAATATTTTTATTCTCAAATTTACCCCCACGATAGTTAAAGATTATGGAAATTAGACAACCCATTTTTTCTTTGAATCCAAATTGAGAATGTTATAAATTCCTAAAATGAATCAATTTTATGTGCAAGAAATTTAGCCCAAGTGTTTCTAGAGTAATCATTAACTAGAGTAATCATTAACAATCACAAATCTAAATAATTTCTCCCCTAGACTCATTATACTAATAGGTCCAAATAAATATATATGAAGTACATATAACGGTTTAGTGGTGACTATATCCATAGAAATAAAGTTTTGGATTGCTTCCCTAATTGGTATGCATCATATAGATGTTCTTTAAGAACATTAACTTAGTAATGCCTCAAACCAATTCTAACTGATTGATCTTCATAAGAGTCTGGATGCTTGCATGATATATTCTCTTATGTTATGACCATTATTTATTGATAGTAGATTTCAAATAGTAAGCATTATTAGATTTATTAATGTAGTTCAATTCAATCATGTATACATTGTTAATCCTTAATCCTTCTAATATAATTTACCATTTAATATTATTAAGCATTTTATAGAAAGGAATTTTATATTAACTTATTTTCATATAACAAACTAATACTTAACAAAGTATACCTTAGAACTTCATAAAGAAGAACATTTTAAATAAAAAAATTATTAGCTATATCTATTCTACCTTATCCAACTACCTTTCTTCTAGTGTTATCACCAAATGTTACATTTCCTCTATTCTTGTCTTCCAGCTGTTTGATTAAAAAAATAATAATTTTCTTTGGGAAAAGATTAAATTCTGAGATTTTAGTTTTAAAATAAAACTCTTTATTATGAATAATATATCACCTTGGGAGGCGATAATATTATTCCCTAATAGGTTCAAATTATAAAACTTTGAATTCATCCTGACTATCATAGTCAAACATAAGAGTGAATCATATATGACCCTGAAGGGTCAAAATGAAATTTAATTGAGTGTTTGACTATACTAATCTAGATAAAAGGATCATTAATTTCAAAATCATAATCATAATAATATGATGACATATCTTTCCAAGGAAAGAAAATATCATTTATTATTAATCATTTGAAAATGATGATAATGATCATCAAAATTGATTTTCCCAAAGAAAATTAATTAAAGTATTGAAAATTTTGATTTTGAAAATTCGGTCTAGGTTTATAAATTTTCTATAAGCGCAAGCCCTTGTAGTTAATTACATCATAGGAAACCAAAGTTTCCTATAAATACTCTTGATTAAAATAGTGATAAAAATTTTATTTAAGATTTTCAAAATTTGATGTCAAAGGAGATAAGGGTTGGAATTTTCAAATGGGATTGGGCCAAATTTGAGCACAAATTTTTGGAGTCAAAGGAAGAGGAGTAGGGAGTGTTTTAAGATTCTGAAATAATTCAAAAAACACTCCATCCTATCCTAAGTGTTTGTCTTGAATTTGATTGAAAGAGATGTTTAGTTTAATGATCAATTTTATTAGAATGTTGGGATTCGATTCCTAAAGATTGAGGTCTTATAACTCGAGCCTACCTCAGAACCTAAGTCTAAATTGGGTACTAAAAATTAGTGACCCAAACCTAACTAATATAGTGCAAATATGGACTTACTCTAGCCTGGATTGGGGAGCCAGCTAAACCACCTAGGCGCTTTAAAATCATGAGTCCGGTCTTTCAATGTTGAGTGGTAGGGATGTTATTTAAGATAGATTTTTTGAGAATAAAGCCGAATCTAGAGCAGATCCTAATTGGCCCTTTGGCTTATGTTGGGTGTTGATGCTTAATAATAAAATGTAATTAAGTTTTAGACTCATTTAAATTTATTATTAATGCAATGCATGCATATTGACTCGATTAAATGCTTAAAATTTGAAATAAAGCAATTTAAAAAGGCTTAAAAATAAGTTTTATCCTAAAGATGCACAAATCCCCTTAACAGAACTGCACCCTCATAGGTCAGGTGGTCTGCCAAAACCTACAGGTAGGGAGGTGCCTAATAAAGAAAAAGAAGATGCAATAAATATGTATATGAGAACTCCCGACGGTCCTTAGCTTACTTCTTAAATTCATTAGAGTTTCTATGTAAGCTTAAATATTTTAAATTTAATTAAAGTAGAAAAATTTTAATGATCCTTCATGAGCCCAATCAGGTTCCAGGCAAAATCAAAATTGACATGCAAGAATTACCAAAAAAACTACTAAAAATAAGCAATCCTATATAGCAATCAACATAAAACATTAATCAAATCAATGAAATTAATATTCAAATTGAAAGTCCATAGGAAAGTGCCTTTTAGTATTACATCTCAGAATTACAGAAAAGTAAAGTGGCCGGGCACCACTGACAATAACTTGAATTTCTAATCCTAAGACTCAAGTGACTTTGAGAATGGGTCTTCTCGGTATCCACTTCTTTGTCCTTCTATTTCTTCTTGGATTGTCCGGTCAGGATATCCAAATAAAAAGAAACTCCCCTTTGGATGGGGTGTTATATTTTCTCTTTGGATATTTTCAAAGTCATCCAAATTTGGAGCTCCAAATGGAGAGAGACTCTCCCCTAACGGATGACCCTTCCTCTTTAGGTTCCAAATTAGATGTCTAATATCCCATTCTCAAAGTACTTTAAAGTACA
The DNA here is from genome assembly GCF_001605985.2 of Dendrobium catenatum. Taxonomy (NCBI): domain Eukaryota; kingdom Viridiplantae; phylum Streptophyta; class Magnoliopsida; order Asparagales; family Orchidaceae; genus Dendrobium; species Dendrobium catenatum. Next base: position 5,244 of record NW_021318690.1, read on the forward strand.
ATTTAAATTATATCAAATTATATTTAAAAAATAAAAAAAAAATTCTAGACTCGATCTTGTAGGGTTATCCTAAGCAGTTGATATTTAAAACATCCTAAGCAGTTATAATTAATCTCAAACAATTAATATTTGAAATCTAAAATGCTCAATCACTCACAACATAGAGTACAGGAAATAAATAGACAATCAATCAATTCTAAGCTAGCAAATAACATATAGTGAAAACAACGGAAAACACGGCACACAATTGCAAAAAAATAAACACCGACCTAGCCTAAAACTAGAGTTGGTTATCCTAGAAAACCATCTAAAGTATGTGTAAAAGGTTGTGTGATTTTGATATATCTTATGTGGGATAGTTGATTGAAGGTTCTTAATGCTTTAGTTGGTTGAAAGGCTTAAGAGAATACTTAAGTTTGAGTTTAAGTATTGATGATTTAAAGTTGATTTTAAAATTGATTTTTAATTGTTCATTGGATACCATCTTTGTTGCTTATATAGGCTGTAAAGTTTATATCACCTTCCTTGAGGCTAATTTAATAGCCTCGTAGGCCTGAGTTACCTAATGGTACCCGATATAGTTAAATAATTTGATTTGATTAAGGTTAAAAAGTTAATGAATTTTAATTAAAGTTTGTTGATTATTGGTTTTAAGTTTTATTAAAGATTTATGGAATTTTAAAGTGATCTTTTGAGTTTTATGAATTTTCTAGATTATTTTAATCATTTAATTAAGGGGTCGAAAGTTAACTTTTTAATTAAGGTTAAAAATTTTAAAAAATTTATATTTTATTAAAATATTAGACCCTAAGATGAGTTTTTAGACACTAAGTTTATTGGATTTGGATTTTTCTACATTTAGTTATGTTGGTTTGAAGATTTGACTTGGATTTTGACTTAAGTTTGATCGGATTGTTGACTTTTTAAAATTTGAATGATTTTTGGAAGTTTAATATTTTTAATAAATATTAGATTCTATTTTGAGTTGAATTTCTTTGATTTTAATTGAATTGGAATTTTATTGAATTAGTTATGATTTTTCTAAGTTTAATAATTTATTAAATTTTTAAAATTGTTTAGTATAAGGCCTTTTTCATG
>NW_021318690.1:6441-14344 GCF_001605985.2 Dendrobium catenatum
ATGCACGCATAAATCACTTAAACGAGTCAACAAATCTCTTACACCGTTCGATCGCCCACATTCCGAAACGAACAGCCTGGATTGAACCGGATGTACAAGCTTACTGCGGGATCGGATCCGCGATTAGATAGAATCGTAGAATGGCCAAATCACAATTGTTGATCGAAAGATCAATGGTTACAATTTAATGCAGTTGTAAAACTGCATAACCCGAGCCCTAGAATGGATTTTTGGCTCGTTCGCTTGATTTGGTTAACCAAAATCGATGAAATTTCTAATGCCAATCCTTCCAAAAACAAACAAAAGGAAGGCTTATTAATGGATAATTAAGAAAAGAGAAATATTTCAAAGATATGAAATTTCATAAGGAGCATAAGATCCTCTACTCATCTTTTTAAACCAATTGGGGTGGAGGGGATACCAAAAATTAAACAACCCAAAGGGTTCATTAGTATCTTAGAATTCCTGATTAAGTAAAAAATAAGGAATATAGTGATTCTTAAAATTCTAAATTCTATCCCCATCCTTCAAATATACTCTAATGCTTAATATAAACCTAAAAATATAACAATCATAATAAAAAATAACAAAATAAAACATAAAATAAAAACAATGATCTTTATGCTTTGAAGACCACCGTTTCTTCACTTCAAATGCCTTCATCCAAACCATGCCGTGACCTTCAATCCAACTATCATCCAGCTCCATAGTCTTAAAAAGAAAAAAAAAACCCTTTTAAAGACTACAATACGAATGGATTGACTCAACACATCAATCCAAATATATCCATTTTCCTTCAATACTTCACACATTTTCCTTTGATACAAACCATCCTCATCCATTCAAAATAGATTAAGTGATAGCTAGCAAAGTGAATCCATCACTTACACCAAGAAAACTCATTTTTCTTCCTCTAAGGTTGCCTTTGATTGACCCAAAATCTTTGTTTAATCTCTTTTTATGCTGAATAGATTTTGATGGTAACTGAAATTTACCATTTCAAACAAGAAATCCTTATTCTTATCAATATTATGCATGAAATTGGCCATAACAGATTGCAATTTTTCTGGACTTTCCTTAACCGCCTCTCTAAGAATAGCATCTTCTCCATTGTCTTCTTTGATAGCTTGAATACTTCCAATTTTTGAAAGCACAACCTGCTGATCTACATCATTAATTTCATCATCCAAAACATTTCTTCTTTCAGAAATCTGATCTATAAATAATGCTGGATCAACAACCACAATTTCTGAAATTTGCTCCTTATGAGCCATAATGTCTATAACAGCCTCCTCAATGATTGCATCTACCGGGTTTGAACATTCCTGCTCACCCAAAATAGGAATATCAGACAAATTTACCTCCTTTTGAGCTCTAATCTCAGAATTATGAGATAACACATCAAATTTATTAGCCTTCTCAATATGATCATGATTTCGGTTTCCAACTGATGCAGGAATGTGAGTCTGATTTTTGAACTTGTTCAACCTTTTATTCTTAACCTTCACATGTATCCAAGGGCCGTACTCTTTAGAATAAGCATTAGCCTTTCTTTATTTACCCAAAACTTTATTCCCATCATCCAATACCTCCTTATGCAATTTAATTTGGTCTTCTCTTTGAGTATCCAAACACATTTCAATCTTATGACCTATCTTACCACATTTGAAGCATAATGATGAGATTTTTTCATATTCTATTTTTTGAAAAAATTTCCCATAAAAACCATCAATCCAAACTCCGTTAGTTAATTTAGAATCAAGATTAATCCGAACACAGGCTCTTACAAATTCATGTCTTCCCCATTTGAACATTTTTCCATCCAAGAATAAAGGAACTCCTATCTTTGAACTAATCTTCGTAGCATTCACCTCATCCTAGCAGTGTAACGGCAGATGAGGCAATCATATCCAAATCGGTGAGGATAGACCTTTTAATGAGGATGGAGAAAATTGAGGGGTCCATTTATCCATCCCTATTCTATGATCACCCACAAACCATGGACCTGCACTTAGAACTTCTTCCATTATTTGAGAAGATTGGAAAGAACATAAAATCCAATCTAAGCCCAAAGATGTGAGATGAAAGGTACCAAATCTATTCCATTGTCTTCTCAACTCAATGCTACAAATGAAAAATGGTACACCATTCCCAAACACTTTCACTACAAGTGATTTTTCAAGAAGCTTAACATTCTCACATACCTTATCCATATTCAATTTAACCACGTTTGCATCACTGTCCTCATCAGGATCAATTTCCACATAATTTACTTTAATATGATTAGTCTTAAACCAATCATTCACCGAACCAAAGTTCTTGTTCTATGCTTCTGATCCAGCATTCATCTCTTTCTCTGTTTGCAATTCATTATAGCAACCTGAACTTCATCTTATGCTATGACTTTTGAATTTAAATCTGATTGTTCCTAAATTTCTGCCTCATTACCAGTAACAGGAAAAAATCTGCATGCTTTTAATTTTAGCCCAATTGAAGATGACGCTTCTGAATCGTTCTCCATTCCCATCAAAAGATCTTTACTCGAAGAAGAATATACCACCAAAACATCTTTCTATAGGGATTTAACTACTTCCTTTCCCTTACCCATCACCCAAACAGCCTCATTTTTAGAATTGAACCATCCTTCATTGATGATCAGAGGATGCTGTTTGCATAAGCCATCCCAAATTGAAATGCCTCAGCTCTTGGATCCATCGTGATAAAAATCATCAGGATACCGCACAGAGGATGGAGCAGAGTTATTTCATTCATTAGCAGCCGATGACCGGCGACCCTCCGCCACCATTCAAGGAAACCGAGAAATAAGGATCGGAGGATTTCAAAAAAAGATGAAGCTTTCTCTCACTAAAATCCCAGAGCTTCTCTCTCTAGCATTTCTCACTCACAAAATAAAAAGAAATAATTCATCCTATATAAATGAGCTTAAGGGTTAATTTGGTCAACCAAGTTGACCCAGGGCCAGGGTCTGAGCTTAATAGGTTTGAAATGATATTTTGAGTCTATTGGAGGTTGTCCAAAAGTCTGGGTAGGTCAATTTGGTCAAAATACCTATTTCCTATAAGGTCTATTTGGTCAACCTAGGTTGACTTGGTTTGGGTCGAACAGGTTTGATTTTATATTTGAAAATTTCTGGAAGTGGTTCCAAGCAATTTGGAGGTCGTTTGGTTTGAAAAGTGTATTCAAACCTCTAAGGGGCATTCTAGTTATTTTGACCCCTGATCAATTAGGTGTCAAAATGGATTCAACAAAATGTAGTTTAATGCTTAATAGGTCAGGATTAAGGGTCTATATGTGATTAGAGGGTGTGGAGAAGGCTCCAAGGCTAGGATCTACTAGGTGGCAGGTCTAGTGGCATAGGTCATAAATATTTGAAGGTTTTACAACCTTTGAATTTCAATTCAATTTTTGGGATTAGAGACCTCAGAATATGCTCAAATTTGGAGAGTTGCCTCTAGAGACATGTCCTATCAATGTGCAATTAATAGACTCTGAATCAGAGGTCATTTGACTAGGTTTTGAAGTATTTAAAAAAATCCTCAGAAAAGGGTTTCAAGACAAGGCCTTTATCCTTAGATTTTGATTGAGGTTTGAATTAAATTAAGGTATGGATTGGCTTAAGGTAAAGATTGATTTGAAGTCTGGATTAATTTAAATCTGGACTAATCTAAGATATAGATTGATCCTAAGATCTAGGTGACTCTATGGTCTATATCATATTCTAAGGTTTGGGGTCTAAAAGAATCCTAGGGACTAGAGTAGATCCTAAGGTCTGGAGTCTAGAAGGATCCTAGGACCTAGAATAGATCCTAAGGTTTGGATTAGTCTAGAAGAATCCTAGGGTCTATAGTAGATCCTAAGGTATGGAGTCTAGAAGGATTCTAGGACCTAGAATATATCCTAAGGTCTGGATTATAGGAGGATCCTAGAGTTTAGAATTGTCTGGAGAAATCCTAGGGTCTAAAATAGTTCCTAGGGTCTGGATTCTAGGAGGATCCTAGAGTTTAGAATTGTCTGGAGAAATCCTAGGGTCTAGAATAGATCCTAGGGTCTGGATTCTTGGAGGAACCTAAAGTTTAGATTGGTCTAGAGGTTAAACTATTTAAGGTCAGGATTGGTCCAAGTGACCTCATACAAAAATGAGGTCAACACTAGCATGATGAATTATTTCAAGTCTCCAATCTTGTGTCATAAACATCCACTATTTATGTACCATATGCTCTCACAAGACTTGTTGTGAGTGTACACCTACAAAATTAATTACCATTTAATTTTGGAAACCCAAGTTGATTTAGGTCTCACCTTATATTATAATGAATATATGTTATGTTATGAAGATGATGTCTAGGGACCCCAAACTAAATGTGATATATGGTATATTTTGTGTGTGCAAATGCATGCAATATGCACTAATATGCCACAAGAAAAATATTTCACATATAAAAATGGATGAACTAATCTATATGAAGAGTGATGTAGCTTTTTATAGGATGGTGGTGCATGTTATAGCTTAATTTGTGGCTTCTCGGTATGTGTAAGCCCTTATGCATTTACTATAAAGGCTATGATATTTTCTATTGAAATTTTGTTAGCACTTTTATATATACCTGTCTCTACTTTAAATGCAAGTTCATCTTCTTTTAAATGTAATGTGTCTCTCTCTATTTCTTTAAATGCATCTTCTAATGAACTATGCTCTTTATTTAAGGATTCATACTTTTATTCTGATGCAATATAATCAATTTTTTAATTTATGTAATTATTAATAACATTTGTATGCTCTACTTTCAAAGTGAAATATTCTCCTTTAAGATATGAATGCTACTTTTTATTTTTTTTATAAATTCATAGAATTATTCTAAAATAGAAAATTAATTATAAATCATAAGATAGAACATATACCTAGTCACTATCAAAGTCACCAGTGCTATCTTTGGTCATGAGGCATAATTTTGTTACCTCCTCTTTAGCTTCTATTTCTAATGATTCTAAAACTGAGTTTGCCCAAAAAACCTTTTGTGTTTTCTTATCTCCCCTCTTTATAGTTCCTTTCTCCTTACCTTTTCTTTCTCTGAGTTATTCTTTATGTTTACACATTCAGATTCGATATGACCTAGCTTTTTACATTCATAACAAATAATGACAATGGTAAACTTGTTTAACTTCACAATTTTACCTTGATGTTTGTCATTATAGTGCCTTTTCTTGTGTTTCAAAAGTATTTGAACTACCAAGTCATCAACATAATGTCCTCATTTTAATCCATTCTAAAATCATTGCTTTCAATATCATCAACTTTAAGTGCAATCGTCTTCTCCTTTTTATTTTGACCTAAATATTCATTTCTTTGACTAACCTTTAACTCATAAGCAATCAAATAACTAAGTAGATTATTAGTAGAATGAAAATTTAAGTGGTTAGACTCAAAAATTATAGTAACATTAGCATCCGAAGATTCAAGTAAATAATGAAAAATCTTATTTACTTTTTTAGCATTAGATATATCTTTTCCTAAAGCATACAATGATGCAATATTTTTTGTGAACAAAGTATACATGTTAAAAAATATATTTTATAGGTTGCATGTTAAATAATTTATACACTTGTAAAAGTGAATTCATGTGAAATTATTTTACTTCAACACTTCCTTCATATGTTATGCAAAAACATATCACAAATATCTTTACCACCAGCACAAGTTGAGACTCACATTTAATCTTCATTTTTTTATGCAAAAAAAAAAAATAGCTAAGGCATTTTGCATTTAGTTGAGCAAGAGGCATTTCTACTTTAATGCCATTCACAATTTTGAATGGTAAAATATAAGAAGATTTAATTATATACCACATAAAAAATCTATGAATTATAAAAGAGTGGACAAACAAATTTTTCAGAAATTAAAAGTAATATTAGCAAATAAAGGTGATTGAGTAATAGAATACCCTTTTGAGATTTTATGATTTCCATATTGTGCCATGTGGATCTACTTAAGTTGTTTAAACCTAACAAAGTTAGAACCCCACTCTGATACCACTTGAAATTGTTAGATGCACCAAGCGGGGGGTGAATTGATATTTTAAAACTTTTCTTTTACATGGAAATAAAATCAAAGAAACATGAAGAAGCTTAAATAAAAAATCTTCTAATCAAAAATGAAAAAAAAAACAAATATTTTTATATCATAAACTTTTAGAAAATATTTAATTCTTTGTCTTTCAACCATGATTTCAATCAAAAAAAAAAATCTCAATCACAACTTTCCTTGAGATCAACCAAATAACCAAAGTGCATAAAAGTAAATGCATAAACATAAGTGTAAGAATGTAAGAATATATAAATCAAATTTATAGTGGTTCAGTTGAAACAACCTATATCCACTCCCTAATGGTCCTCCTTTTTTGGGTATTGCACTAACTCATAATCCTTTGGTACTCAGCTACATAAAGAAACTATTCTCCCTTACTAGGTGGAGAATAACCTTTCTAGACTCTTTTAAGACTAAAGAATCTCCCTCTTTTTCCCTCCCAGCTTGGCAGAGATGTCGTTCCCACCTCTTTGCTCCACGCTAAGATGGAGATGCTGCTCCTAGCATGGTAGAGATACTAATGTCACCTTTCACTTCTAAGAGCAGTGTATATATTAACCCTCCTTTAACTCGTTACTACATCAGAGATGTTGTCCACTAACATCCTCAACCGATAAATCTTTAGCCTATAGACCTTCCCTAAAGCACTTTTCTATGAACTCTACAACCAAAACATGGAGGACTCAAGGTGCGGGCTGAACAAAATAATCATGTGAATCCCTTCATACCCCTTGACACCCTCAAGGTAAAACTCCCTTAACCTCACCTTTTCTAACTACCCAAATGGCTTGGACTCTCTCATGATTAAGGAGACTCCCCTCTGCTTCTCTTGGGCACTCTCACAAGAAAATGCCTTCCGTTACTCAACTTTTGACCCACATGCCTCTATTCTTGAGTTAATAAAATAGGAACTTAAAAATTGTGAAATTTTAAAATAATTACTTTGATCATATATTATGATATTCCTATCATATAGTATGATTAATTCAATTTTATCACTAATCATCATATATGATGTACAGTAGTACATTATAATTAGTTATATTGAATCATAGATCATATAGGACAAACTAAGGTTTAGTCATCGACCTCTCTGTTAGATTGTCCTATACGATATAAATTATGTAAATTAATCATTAATTAAGATCTAATCCTAATTTTACTCCTTGATCTATAAGATTAAATTAGCAAATGTTCATTAATTTTCATACAGTGCAAACCACTTATAGTGCAATCAATTAAAATTTTTAATTTCAAATTTGCCTGATTTTGGCAACATAGATTTGACGACGAGGTTTATCAAAATATCTAATCATCCTATACGATTGAAGTTCGTATAATATGATTAGTTATAACTTAATTTAATTTATTTGATTTAATTAAATAATGAATGAATTTTTATTTGAACAAATCTTAAAGTATGATTTGTGTCATACAATATAATTAATAAAAAATTTCAAGTATTTAATTTTTATCCTCCCTTGTAAGTGTATTCTCAGTTATCATGCCAACATACAACTAATGCATAAAATAACTAAAGAAAGTAGAAAAGTATATAATCTATCAAACATAGATAGACTTGGACCCTTATACTACACTATCTTGAGTCTTAATTCTTTAATTCTATTTGGTCTATGATGTATTTTAAATTTTTTGTGGCACATAAGAAAAACATGTAATGTATAAAGTAGGAATAAGTAAATGATCATCCAATAATATTTATAATCATAAAATTTAATAGTCCGACTCCTGAATTTCATTAGGAGGTTGGCTATCTCCTTCATATGACATAAGATCTTC